>NC_138148.1:3604800-4084800 GCF_964199315.1 Orbicella franksi | reverse complement strand
CGACTCGCCCGTACCCAGACCTCCGCCGTTTCTGAACACACCCACGAGACCGGCCACTATCCTATCTGGAATGAGGTCAAGTTTATTGATCGAGATCCTCACTGGTTCACACGTAAGGTCAAGGAAGCTATTCACATAAGACTTCACCATAACAACATCAACAGGGATAGTGGAATTGAAATTCCTGAAGCATGGATACCCACGATCAAGAAACACAACAACAGGAGAACGGTACAACAGCGGACCACTGAGGGAACAGCTACTCGCCCGAACAATGGAACAATAGGAGGATCGAAATGCACCAATCACAGCCGACCTTTGTGATATAAATGATACCGTGCAATCAGTCGACCTTATCGCCTGAAGAAGACTAGCAGTAAGCAGTCGAAACGTCGCGATCTACATCTCAGTGACTACATCGTGAGACAAACGATAATACACTTTATTACACCTTTTGCTGTTCATTTACAGAAAATAAACATTCATTTGTGTCCAAGTTTCTTTCATTATGATCATTAAACTCACATTAACACCAATATGACTTTCATTTGCGCGTAAGGAACGTTCAAGAAAAACATTTACATATGCATTAACATTCAAAATCATCAAAAGAAAAACAATACCTTCATTTGACATTCATTGACTGTAAATGTATTTTCATTTCAAATTGTGTTATTGAGTCTTTTGTTGAAAACTGAATGTCGTAAAGTGTAAATGATTGTCGTTTCGTGACAACGAATTTTTTTTCGACCAAAATGAAAATACATTTACAGTCAATGAATGTCAAATGAAGGTATTGTTTTTCTTTTGATGATTTTGAATGTTAATGCATATGTAAATGTTTTTCTTGAAAGTTCCTTACGCGCAAATGAAGGTCATATTGGTGTTAATGAGAGTTTAATGACCATAATGAAAGAAATTTGGACACGAATGTTTGTTTTCTGTAAATGAACAGCAAAAGGTGTAAATGTATTTTCATTTTCGTCGAAAAAAAATTCGTCGTCACGAAACGACAATTATTTACACTTTACGACATTCAGTTTTCAACAAAAGACTTTCAATAACACAATTTGCATGAGAACTAACATTCAATTGCATTATTATGCAACCATATCCATGAAGGTAACAATCTTTAATGCGGCGAGACAAACATTACAGCCATAATAACATTTATTTTTGAAAGATAGAATATCAAATTCGCTGAACGATTTATCCTTCAATTGCCTCACTAGTAAATAGCAAATAGTCTTCGTTGACATCTTCAAAAGCCCTGACTATCCTTTCGCGGTGTTCAAATGCGATTCTATTTCTTCGTGGCATTCCCGGACAAATCGAACTGTCACTACATGTACATGTATGTCACACGTATACTGTAGCGCGCCCTCTGAGTTGTACGCAAAAAGTTTCGTAAGTGGCCGAATTTATATCTGCAAGGGGAGGATTGTGAAATTATGATTTGAAAAAAGTACATATGGTCCCTTGTTCTATAATCAAATTTTCGAGGAAAATTGGGCGAGATATCTCTGTTCAAAAGAATTACGCTAATGAGCGATTGTTTTCTCTTAACGTTAGGTGAAAACACGGTAATGTATGTCTCACCGCATTTAAGATTGTTACCTTCACGGATATGGTTGCATAATAATGCAATTGAATGTTAGTTCTCATGCAAATTGTGTTATTGAAAGTCTTTTGTTGAAAACTGAATGTCGTAAAGTGTAAATGATTGTCGTTTCGTGACAACGAATTTTTTTTCGACCAAAATGAAAATACAATTACAGTCAATGAATGTCAAATGAAGGTATTGTTTTTCTTTTGATGATTTTGAATGTTAATGCATATGTAAATGTTTTTCTTGAACGTTCCTTACACGCAAATGAAGGTCATATTGGTGTTAATGAGAGTTTAATGACCATAATGAAAGAAATTTGGACACAAATGAATGTTTGTTTTCTGTAAATGAACAGCAAAAGGTGTATTTTCCCACTGTGACCAAATCAAGTTTAATGAGCCTGTGCTTAAAACCAGGAACACCAAAATAGCAGCACATCTCTAACCACTTACTGTTAATGTCTCTACTAGCTGTCATCTGTCGAAAATATTATACTGAAATCCAACTGTAAACATGTACCTGCAGATGGCGTAGTGCGCGCGCAAAACAAGTGCGAGATACGCAAATGTTTTACTTACTGGGGAGGTGACCGGAAAAAATTGCCCAAGTCGCGGCGGCCTGGGCAATTTTATCAAAACTTCGAGAAAACAAGTGAAATTAATCCATAATTGCTCTCGGGCCTGTGTGATTACGTATAGAAAACCACATCCGAATAATCACTTGGTTGACAGTGGGATGTATGGTGATGAAGAACTTAGAGTCCATATCTTGTAGATCGTATGTTTGTTTAGGCTACCCGAGGCATATCTCGGTCTTGAGACGTCAGTTTCCGTCGAGGACCCTGAATTCAGAAACAAGTTATGTCTAAAGAACAACCATGCAATGATTTCCGAGTTAAATTCAGAAAACCAGACCATTTCGTCATCTACTTCGAGCACACCAAATAACTTGATGACGTACTCGAGAGCAAAATGTATCAACACAAAATCAGAAGTGAAATGTATAATCCTCGCTCCCGGAGCGAAAATAAGAATTGAATCAACAGCCAAATGTAAATCATTCGTTCTATAAGCGAAATTCAGAGGACTTTAGCCAAATACGAGCTGCGTACCGCGGTTACAAGTTAGTTCCGATTTTTTTAGACCCCTTATATTCACCAGCTACAGGACCTAATCGAGCTGCGGTAGCGGTTTCGTTAAACAGGGTTGACTCAGTTTCACTCATCACATCGTCGATCCCATCTTCTAGTTGTACTGAATACGTCTTATGCATACAGTGGCATACCAGTTGTGCCTTGTAATCTAACACATTTTTATCAGGCTGATTTATTTCTGTACCAAGCTAGCGATACCAATGCAAACTTAACCACAATTTTTCGATGTCATCCTTGGTCGAGCGCTCGTGCGTTTCACCACAATGTTAGCAAGATGAACTCTAGATACTGAATTCTTACCTGACACTTTTGGTTAAAAGTTTGCCTTCTAAATGATAACCCAGCTGAATGCGCCAAAATCAACCTTCGCTTGTTACGACTGCATCTTACTTGGAGATACTGAGATACTAGTAAAATGGATGAAAAGCACAGCCAAACATGGGTCCCTTCAGGGAAATTTCCCAAACGGTGGAAGTTCCGTTGATTCCCTGAATCGAAAGTGGAAGCGGAAGTCATGACGTCACGTATTCTCTCGAGAGACTGGTACAAGAAGAGCAAAAGTATATAAGGGCCTCTTTATATGAGCCCTGTTACAGGGTTGGCTCGGTTACCGGGACCAACTGTTCCGAGACCGCTTGTCGTGGCTTTGTGGAGTCTTGTAACTTTACTACCGTCCTAAACTTCCGATAGTAACGACCCTCGTTACTTTCGGAATTAGCAGTCTTTGGGGTTGTCTATAGCTACTTTCGGGGGGTCGCTACTATCCTCGGGTCGTTACTGCTTTCGGCGAGCAAAAACTGTTATACAAAGTCGGTTCAACTGAGATTTTAAAACGAAAATAAGATAGCAATTACACGCGCTGATTGGCTAAAAATCGTGTTTCTATAACTCGATAGAAACACAGAACTAGCCCGAGCTGTTGATGTAATGATGGCGCGAACAAAGAGAATCTACATTTTGATAGTCAAAGTTAACAAGTTGTTTTACTTTTTTTCGTCGCGAAGTTTTCTAAAAGAAATAGAAAACATGTTCTCTGTGTTTCTATCGAGTTATAGAAACACACGTTAAAGTTTGGGAGAACTCGAAAAAGCTGTGGAAACACTCGCCTGCGGCTCGTATTCCCACAGCATTTCTCGTTCTCCCAAACTGCCAATCGTGTTTCTATTTAACAATTGGATTATGAGCTCTCGATTTCTATGAGGTGGTAGTCGGATGAGGCCGAAGGCCGAATCAACTATCACCTCATAGAAATCGAGAGCGAATAATCTAATTGTTTTAGTAGAATTCTTACTATAATTTACTTCAAATAACGGTTTCCAGTTATTTCTTGACGTATTATGAAACTTTGCACCTGAAAAAGATCGCTCGGATTGAATTGTCCTTTAAAATTGAAGTTGTGTGAACGCGCCCATCAGTTTTTGCAATAATTTCAACTTTTTTGAAAGTCAAGAAACCGTAGATGTCCTTCGTTTAGACTTCTCAGGAATTTAATTATCCATTTGCATCAAACATTTCCTCCAAATCTTTGGAAAAACGAAAAAAACGTCGCCATTTCCTAGACGACCTCCAGCCACACTAATTTAATATCGTTTCCAGAAAAATGTTTTGTTTAAGAAATAGAAAACATGTACCGTATTTCTATCGAGTTTTAGTAGAATTCTACTAGCATACATACGCAAATGCTGTAATCTGATTGGCTGAGCCACTGAACGTTCAGTAGAAATACGGTACATGTTTTCTATTTCTTAAACAAAACATTTTTCCGGAAACGATATAAAATTCGTCATTGTTCCAGTTTCATGTCACTAATTATAACATTATGTGGCCTCTACATGTGTCCAACGTGTTGTCTGTTGTAGGTACAAGTTGTGCAAGTTTCTCCCAGAGTTCTTTTCTGAGCCCTCTAATCACCTTCCTTCCTTTTTTTCACAGTGACATCGTATAAACAAGGAGTCTCTATTCCTCCTCCTTAAGCTCCTTGCACCCACACACACACACCCTCAGGTGCACTCCTGCTTTGACCGGACCCGCATGGGAGAATCAGCCGATTTTTCAATTTCTTTGAAGCTGGAACGTTTCTGTTATTACGTACGTTCCTGTTGAAAATGACATGAAGAGTTTTAAATTTTAATGCGAAGGAAAGGTCATTTTCCTGTTCACTTGACTATTGATTGGAGAAATAAATATACCGTGCTATTAAACCTTGGTCTCGTTATTTTTGGCGCGTAGGTGGCATTGCCGCTACTTTCGGAGTTTGTTACTATCGGAATTTTTACGGTATCAGGCCTGTACTTGATAGAGCTTTTAATAGTCGTTTAAATAATAATTATGTCTAATTCAGATGACAGCGGATGCAAACAAATTTTTAAAATGTAGACTTAAAAAGTTAGGTAACCTTAAAAGATCTTAAAAGAACACAGGCGGAATAGCAATAAAATATTTTTTATTTTAATTTTAGCAAAGGTACAGTGGGTCTGTTTTGATACCGTCGTTAAGCAGATAAATTTCAGTTCAATTGAGATAACATCGAAGTTTAGGAACATCAGTTATTTTGACGTTGTTTGGACTATGAGACTGGATCGCCCTCTGGTAGACCTAAGGGAAAAAAACAAAACGTTTTCCTGGAATCGCGATTTAATAAACATTACTGCTGTTTACAACGGGGTACAAATTTTCCACAGCGTTCAATTGTATTTGCACGTTCCGGTTTGTTGTTGAAGTTATGTTCCTGGTTGGCAAAATACTCTGTGGTTTGAACTGATAGAACTGAAATTTTAGCAATTTGGAGTTAATTATGAATAGCATTGTTTCTAAGTTTGTGTTAGTATCCTCACCTTGGGCTTTGGCGAAGTCTCTGTGACTTTTCACGATGAAAATCTTTTCCTTCATGCAGTTTCTGTCACAAAATTTTACATTATTTTAATGAATGCCACATTTTAGATTAGATATGCCGAAGTTTGTTGCTCATTCACCGTTCACCATTTCTGTGAGTCATCAGTCAGTCAGGCAGTCTCTCTATCAGTCTGTCAGCTGTCTCTGTGTCTGTCTTCTCTATCTGTTTACCGGTTAGTCTGAGGGTGGATCGCGCAGTCAATCAGTCATTCGGTTGGTCGGTAGGTAGGTCGATAGGTCAGTCAGTCAGTCAGTCAGTCGGTCGGTCGGACAGTCCAACAAAACCAAAGTTTGAATACAAGGTTGTGCACCGAATATAAAGTAGGCTATGTGTTGCGTTTCTATACTTACGAAAAGAACGGGTGTGAAAGGATCACCAATGCTCTCAGCTTAAAAGAGGGTTTATAGACCACACAACGGGTCATTCTGGTTAGATAGCTGTGAAAAAAAAAAACAGAAAATGAAAACAGGTCTAAATTAGAGTTACTAGATAATCAAACCAAGAATTCCTTGACGGGATGGAGAGGTAGCAATTACTCGATTTAGTTTGGGCAGCTGTACGTGTTTGAAGGGGTTCAGCTGGGGTTCGAACATAAACTTTCCTACGATCTTTCTCATTTCACAGCAGAATGGTAAAAAATCAGCACGAATGAAGCTGAGTGGGAAGCTTCAATGTCGAATGGCATTCGCACGTCGTCTTGTTGCTTAGAAATTAAGCTGTCAAATGGTGATTGTTCCACCATGGTTAATGGGATGGGAGGGGCTATGAAACCCGGCAAATATCAAAGGAGCAAAAAAAGACACCAAGGTTTATTTTGGAAGGTCTACGACCGTGCACAACCTTTCGTTTTGCGTTCATACACTATGCATGAATTACGTAACCAAAACATTTTTATTGGTTAGTTCCTCAGTACGGAGTAAACAAACTATTGTGTTTTGTGCACGGTCAAGGCCATAAAAGCGAACAAAAACCAACAACAAAGACGTTTGTCGGGTCTCATAACCATTCCCCTCTATTGACTATGGTTCCACTGACTTTGTTTTGCGTCCTAATTAATCGGTCTAGTTCATTTTTATTGTCATGAATTCAGTAGACCATATTCGTATTTTCCGTATGGGACTGGAACTGAGGCCAATGTGAGGAGTCTTTTCAAATACAAATGACATTTATCCAGGCTTTTAATGATATTCCCTAGCATGGGCTTCTATTGCAAGCTAGTTTCAGTCCACGAATATGGCCTGTTCACACGTTGGTTTTTCTTACTTGTTCTTCAAAAACTTGTAAAACTCAGTCGCCCATTTGAGGGATCGCAGCCGACTTCTTCTCTGTTTGACAGCGTGAACTGTGACAACAAACTTCTCTGTTTTAACTTGTTCCTCGGTGAATTTTTGAACATACCTGAAAACATTGCAAATCGTGAAATTTTTTTTTAGATGAACGAGGTCTGAGCAGAAAAACGAGGCGCGCAAAAGCGAGCCATTGTCCATATTTTAGTCATAATCGTCTCCTAATCGACCAGCTTCATTCGCAAATAAATCATGGAACTAACTGGTAATTCGTTCAGGATATCTTTTTTATGAAGTTTTCGTTTCAATATTTGATGATTTTTTTAATTAACTAATTCAAAAATTTTCACAGCTAGGGAGCTTCACAAATGACGCAGGCGAAGCTGAGGACGACGCCTTGTAACAAATAAATTAAACGATGACGTTACTACATTCCTTGCTCGAGTTTTCCTCAAACACAAATCCAAAATGACCGGTGATTGTTGCGTTTCAAATTAAAAGAAAAAATTCTCCGGTGTAGTGTGGACGGAAAACATTTGATGCGTTTATTTTCAGATGAGATTTTCAAATTTCTCCGCCGTAGTGTGGACAGAGCCTAAAGCTCCCGACTACTACTGACTCTGCTACATTGTATAACTTCCTTTGCGACTAATTAAATCGGTTTACATCGGGGAAGCTTCAAATTTCCCTGGCCTGTGAGGATAAGAAATCAGTATGGAGTTTCCCCAGTCGAATCTCAGTTTTGGATGCTGTGCTCCTATGATGTCATACTGCATAATCATCCGAGTACTCTTTGAAGGGAGGATGAGGGAGGTTGTGTATGTGTGCTTTTCGTCTTTTACAGCTACCATGTTTTGAATTTGTTATCTCTTAATAAAATCGCCGTAACAGTAACATGTCTTCATGAAAATTTATGCAAATAAACTTACAAGAACAGACACTCCATGACTTCATTGTACTCTTTTCGTCCTGTAAATTCTCTTTTACTGGGAATCTTTGAAGGATTCACAAGGACAACATCCTCTCCGTCTTTAGTTTTGGTTCCTAAACACGAAGTAAAAACAATTTTAAGGCTTTATTTACACGAAATCTTTTTAAAACGTATGCTCTCTAACTTGGATTTAGAAGTTACGTAATTTGAAACCTTAATCAGTTAACATTTGTGGAGGTGCACAGAACATTTCAGTAGTTATTTGATATGACAGGGAAGAGAGAGAATAATGATTTCAATCCCGCCCCCTTACTCAACTACCCATTTTGACGCGATTGTCTTCATTGATTTCTTTCCTTCGTCAAGTCTCTGTGAAGGCACATAACGACATACACAATCAAATACACTGCTTAAGGCTGCCGCACACTAGCCGATTTTTTGTCGTAGAACTGCAGATTTTTTGTCGGAGTCAAATCGGGTTAAAATTTGTCGGGCCATATCAGCTTCCCGCACACTAGCCGATTTTTTGTCACGACTAACCGGGTTGAGGCTTGGGGCAGAGTCATCCAAAATCAAGACGGTGCCTATTCCACTCACGTGACTCTCGTGACATTTCCTAATTGGTTGAGGCGCGCGCGAGCCCCGACAAGTTGTCTTGATCCACTGCACACTAGCCGACAAGGCCCGACAAGACGTTTTGAGATCTAGCACTGTCAGATATCGCCGAAAAGCCCCGATCTTGTCGCAGACGTGTCTGAATTCACCGCACACTAGCCGACAAGTGAAGATTTTTTGTCGGCCGACAAAGAATAGGCTAGTGTGCGGCGGCCTTACCTCCAAGCACAATAAATTCTTTCAGAGGTGCTAGTTTATCTTCATCCACTGTCTGGTAGCGTTCCTCCACTGGTTGACATGAACCTTTGGCAATACTGGATCCCACTTAAAAGTAAGAAAAATCATAAGAACTTCACGATACAGTAGGGTGTTTAAGAAAACCACGACCTCAAGAGTAACGGGAACCTCTCTAAACAAAAGGCTTAATGAGCAGAACGATGGCTGTGTACGTGCGTTATAATTCTTGGTACATTTATTTGCCGTCCTCTGCAAAACAACAACGTAAAATGACCAAATTCTGCGTTGCCTGAGAAACTGAACCACAACTGCTATTTTTTAAAATTTCTATTTCAAATTTATCGCCGTGGCCTTTCCAGATTTAGTTTTGTGATAGTTTTGAAAGTGATAAACAAAGTGGATGACTTTAGAGTATCGCAAGATTCGTAGGTAAAATATAAATTCATTTTTAATCGAGTCACTTAAACACCCTGGTATTACCTAGACTACGCCCGGCATAGATGAATAGAGAGTTTAAGCAATGACGACGGCGACGGGGACGACGCCTTGTAAAAAGTGAATTTATATTTTACCTTCCAATGCCGCAACTCTGTAAATCAGTTCGGTATGCCTATCGGACTAAAAACCTCAGGTTAAAGATGTAGTGACAGCGTTCAGTTCCAAAAGAAGATACCAAAAATTAGTCATTGCGGTTCGCGTTCTCCAAAAGACATAGAACTTAGTCATTTCACGTTGTTGTTTTGCAGAGGACGGCAATGAAATGTACAAAGATTCAAAACGCACGTGCACAGCCATTGTCCTGAGCAGGTGTTTAGACCGATAAGCATACTGAACAGATCCACGACGTCGCCGTCGTCATTGCTAAAACTCCCTATGATTGGGGTTGGCGGTCATCTTCCCCGGGGGGGGTCCCCTTATAAAAAGAACATGGGCGCTCGACGTACATTTCAGTGGTTAAAATGCGGTTAGGATGCCCAGCCTCAAAAGCTCCACAGCGGGAGCTTTCGTGGTAGCTTTAAGAGTGTTGAGCCGAAAACAATTTGAAAGGAGATATATGAAGATCAACTTTACGAGTAGAACGTATTCGAAGCAGTCATCTTCAGCGCCATTAAAAATTATCATTTATGAATGCGTCAGTTAATGTGTTCTTTTAGTATTGGTACCTCTTAGGGTTGAAAAAATATTTAAGCCACGCCCACAAAACAGGATTTGGTACTTCTCTCTCCGACGAGCACCTATGTCCTAAATGTTATTGTTATTAAATAAGTGTTATTGTTATTGTTATTGTTATTGTTATTGTTTTATATGGAAGTCTTCCCTCGGACCATCTTCTTGACTGGATAAGAAAAGCATTCAAATACCTTCCCTGCAGCCTGTTGATTCATCTGTTGATATTTGCCAAGTCAGCTTCTTCTTTACCGTGTTGTTTTTATCCTCAGTTTTTCTAGCTGTAAAGGATTTCTTTCTCTTCTTTAATCCAGCCCATCTTTTCTGACCACGCTTTTGTGAAATTCTTCTTCGTGATCGGGTGTCTCCTGATGTAACTAAGGACGCTGTCTTTGATTGGTCTGTCGAGCAAATTAATGGCTCAGTTTCTTCGGTCTTTGTTTCGACTTGTTTTGGATCTGGCGCAGTGGAAGCTATCCCGTCAGTGTTTGTTTCTTCAGGAGTGGCTAGCTTGCTGCTGTTTTGTGTTGCGGTTTTCATCTAGTGATAGAATATTGTAACAACTCTTACACCAGGGACAACTCAGTTGCAATATGTAATATCCTTTACATATAAGGCCTTATTGGCTTTCCTGGGCTTTTTCCCCTTTTTCATTGATATGTTGTAAATATATTCAAATGGAAAAAATAAAAACAAACAAACAAATTTTATGTTATTGAACATTTTCGATACTAGTAAGCAAACTTAGTTAGTCTAAATAAGCCGGGCCTATTCCTGTTGAAAATCCAGCCACATCATGAAAAACAGCGTGATTTTTTCTCTCCCTAAATAAATTTACATTGCTTTCAGGTTTTTCTGCCTATCTCTACGAAACTAACGTTACCAAACATTTAAAAATCGGGAGTAGTGATTTAATTTATATCTTGATACCTGCAGAATTGTGGTTCTTATTTGTTCCCGGAGCTAATATTTAAACAATTTTAGCCAATATTAAAAAAAAAAACATTCAGATGGTATGTTATGCATGGACATTGAAAAAAAAATCAGCAGTGGAAACAATGGAAGCAAAGGAAACGCCGTGGCAAGTTTGCTGGTTGTAAGCCGGGTTTCGATGTTCTTTTTTAACGTTTTAAATTAAAGTGCACCTAACCCCAAATTTTTTTTTTCGCTAGAACGAATCTACTTATTATTTGAAATAGTTCTGTAAAAAAATTTTTGAATTCCGTTAAATCCTCGATTTTCTGTGCCACGACGAAATCTCGAAAATAGCTCCAAAACACCGCCATTTTGTTTCACGACCGAGTTTGAGGAGAATGGGTCCAGCGGCTCTTGTGACGTCTACCCAGGGAGGTTGGATATCTCATTTCCTCTCATTTCCTTCAGGATGGTGCAATACACATTCGAAAAGTGCGCAGAAACGCCTTCCAGAGGTGCTATCGGCTGTTGCAGCAATATTCCAGATTTAAAGAAAGATATACTGTACAATTTACTGACGATGATCGGCTAATGGGTCAATAAAGACGTAAACGATGGTTGATTTTGTCGAACCGAAACAAGCGAACTGAATCTGTGAGAACCATTGAAGAACTCTCACTGGAATTTGTTCCGCAGACTTTCGAACTCTATTTTCATAAATTTTCTACTTAAAGCTAACCAGCAATTTGTAGAAATACTACCTACAACCTATATCTTCCAATCCCGCAGTATTTATAACATAACCGGCAAAGTTGTGTGATCCGGTCATGATCAAGAAGCGTTATACTGATATGTAAATAGATCGCAACTGTACGCCGCTAAGGCCCGGTTCATACGTCGCATTTCTGCCGTGTCGAATTCAATTCAACGAATTAAATTCGACAGAAATTCGACGTCTGAATCGGCTGCCGCATTTCTGCCGCACGTTCGTTGGTCTTGTCGCATTATCCGACAGAAATGCGACACCGATTCAGACGTCGAATTTCTGCCGTGTCGAATCTAATGCATACATTATGTTAATGTATTGAGCATGCGTAAATGTCTTCCCGCTCAAGAAAAAGAAGAAACTTGGCCATTCTCGACCCAATGCAACCTGAACATATTGCAACACATGCTGCTCCGTTGTCAGCCTTCTCCTTCTCGTTCCATTGGCGGTCAATTTTTTGCAAAATTAAAGTTCTTCGTCGCTCAGTATTTTCGTCCGCCATATTGAATACCCTCCGTTTAAAACATTTCCCGCTGGCCGACATACCCGACAGTACAAATTCTGAATTAAGTGTGACACAAGTGCGACGTATGAATCGACAGTCGCAATTCTGCCGCACTTAATTGAATTGAATTCGACACGGCAGAAATGCGACGTATGAACTGGGCCTAACCAACACTTATTTCTCTTTCGATTTAGATGAAAGTCGAAGATTAATCCTCTAGAATTACATGATAACAAAATTGTTAGACTCACAGAGTTTTTCGAAGGTTTGGAAATCAGCAGTGCGACAAAGATTCTGTGCAATAGCGTCGAAAATATGACCGCGTAACATTATCTGCGGACCGCTTAGGGAACACATCCTTTTCGCTTATCCGACGAATTTCACTGCAAACTTTGAGAACAATTTACATTGGTTATTTGGAGTTACGACTTAAAACGTGTGACAATGTGAAATCGGTAATTATATGAAATGTTTCCTTCCGCCTTGCTTCCCGCAGCTTCAAAAATACAGGTCCAAACAATACGATTTTCAATCGATCGAAGCCAATGTTTTGGAGGTCATCAAGTCTCGAAAACTGCAACACGTACGTCGCTCTTATAAACATGAAGCATTCAACTGAAAGTAAAACACAAACTGGATTTAACAGAACCTTGACAAAATACATTCTCGGTAAGGACAAATGTAAACGGGCTATAAACACGCGTGGGAATCTTATGTTTAGTTGACGAAATTACCATCCAAAGCAGTCCTTGAGTTTTCTTTCCTGCTTTTCGTTTGCCTGCTCCTCCACTTCGTATCTAGCTTTCCATTCCTAATATACAAGCAGCTCGTCCGCAAAGACGTCTTCCCCGTCGTCGCTTGAAATATTGTAAATTGCTCTTAAAGCTCTAAGCAGTGAGTTCACAGTTGTCGAACGTGCTCGATCGAAGTTTATTTCGGAGCCTTCCGAATCGAAACTTAACTCTGACTCCAGTGACGAAAAAGAAATGATTCTGAGACAAAACTTGGACGTTTTAGTCCCAAAATACATCGGAACGATTAGTTTTGCGTTCTATTTTCTCGAGCAAATACAGAGAGTTGACTGAGGCGCTATTGTGTTTGGTTCCTGGGTAGACGTCATCAGGTACCGCCGCCCCAGACTCCCTAAAACGCGGTCGTGAAACACTTAATCGCGACTTTGAAAGGGCATAGAAAATTGAGGATTCAACCAAATTCAAAAATTTCTTCGCCCAAATGCTTCAAATAAAGTCTAGATTTGTTTTAGCGAAAAAAAAATTTGGGGGTTAGGTGCACTTTAACAACGTGGTCAAGAAGACAAAATTCAGAGTCTGTTCCAATAATAATTGTACCTTCTCCCACGGATCAGTGGGGGTGCAAGCCATTGAAATGTTTCCCAGATTTGTCCGACTACTACTTGGTTCATTGGCCCAACTAGCTTGTCGGACAAAGTTTTCGTAGCAACCGATGTCAGCAAACACATCCTGGACGATATTTTTTGCCACTTGTCTATAAGGATCTTCACCTTTCGTAGACTGCACAGTAATACCGGGCTTTGTCTTGACATAGCCATGAACAGAATTACCATCGCTCAAAAGTTTTTTAAGGCCAGCATGGTTTGAGTGAGCTAAAATTAGTGCCGCAGTTTCTGCAACACTGTGACGTATGCCACCAAGTTTTTCATTGGCTATATGTTTGTCAATCAAGCTCTCTGCGATGGGTTTTTGTGTCTGCAGCTTTTTATCTTCATTGGAGCGTTTTGTAAACGAGCAACAATGAGAGTCATTTTCAATTACCAGTGCGTTACGTTCACTCGATCTCGCTCCTACGAGTTCTTGGTCTTCTTTTGCAGACTTCGTAAAAACTCTGTCCCTCTGGCTAGAGCCTGGTAATTTCTTCATGGCTTCATGGCCTTCATTTACTTTTAAAACAACCTGTTTAACTGGATGCCCCGTTATATTTTCACCATCTGCGGCGGCTAGTTCCGCATTCTTGTCATTCCATTGAAATGTCTTCTCTTCTACAACAGGCGATGTGTTTTGGCATAGTTCGTTCTTGCTGTCCACGGAAGCTTGGTTAAGCGGTTTCTCAAGAGTCACAGGTAAAACGTTTGCAAATTCTGCCTAAGGTATAGATAAAA
Organism: Orbicella franksi; assembly: GCF_964199315.1. NCBI lineage: Eukaryota > Metazoa > Cnidaria > Anthozoa > Scleractinia > Merulinidae > Orbicella > Orbicella franksi. The sequence goes on along the minus strand of NC_138148.1, from coordinate 4,070,586 downwards.
AAATCCCAAAATGTGTACGTTGTTATGGCATCACACAGGCACAACAAGAACCCAATCATGTATTGAAGGTACACTTCCGTGAAAGGTTTATGCGCAATGGAAAGTTAGAACTGGTTATGATTTATTTGCGATCGCGCGTTTTCGTGTCTTGTTTGACTGAAATGTAATTTGAAATTCATGCTTCTGATTGGATAAACAGCACAGGAGAGAAATCCTTCTGGTAAATTTAGCCCTTTGCAGGTGAGAACTGTCTTTTGGCCCTCATTACTTTGTCATCGTATATAACTTTGAGAAATACGTTTTTTAGACTTTTGTTTGTTCACAAATGGCTTTAAAGTCAAACAAACATATTCTTCTGTATTTACTAAGGTCTCTGATCCGTAAAACCTACCGGGCTAATTATAGATACAAAATATAAATTTGGGGCTTTATGCAGTAAAACGTTTCTCTTCCTTATTAACTCTTATTATCGTTTACATGATTTTTCATGCTTGAAAAACCGTTGTCATGGTTGTTCTTTTGAGTTTTCCTTAGTTTACGACTCAATGCTTACAATGCTCAGAATTAAGCAGGAGACGTACAATCAACGTATAAACATGGTTAGTGCGTTCGTCTCTGGATCAAGCGGTCCTGGTTCGAGCCGTAGCCGGGGACGTTAGAGAGCTTCAGCAATAATAAGAAAACCACGACAGCGACGGCAACGTCGCTAAACAAAAGGTTTAATGAGAAGAATGGCTGTGCACGTGCCGTTATAATTCCTGATACATTTCTTTGCCGTCCTCTGCAAAACAACAACGTGAAATGGCCAAATTCTGCGTTGTCTGGAGAACGTGAGCCACGACGGCTAATTTTCTAAATTTATATTTCGAATTTATCGATGTTTCCTAGATTCAGTTTCAGATAGCTTTGCTAGTGATAAACAAAGTAAATGACTTGGTACCGCGAGAGTAGTAGGTAAAACATAAACTCAATTCGTCATCGGCGTTGTCCTTAGCGTCGCCGTGGTGGTTTCTTAAGCTCCCTATTGTGTTGTGTTCTCGGGCAAGACACTGTACTCTCCGGATCACAGGGCCTCTCTCGTCCCTCGTGTATAAATGGGTATCAGCGAATTTAAAGCTGGGGGTAAACCTGCGATGGAGTAGCATCTCATCCAGGGGAGAGTAGAAATGCTCCTAGTCGCTTCGTGCTACAGAAACCGAAGATATAAGCGCCGGCCTGATGGGCCACTTGGCTCGCATGTAGAAAACGAATAAATTCAAATTCTTCCTGGCGATATTCACCAACTTACTTTTTGTGCAGTAGATTGCACGAGTTTCACTATCCGTTGAACTCGCTCCTTTATCTTTTGACCTTGTTCTTGGGGATCCAACTCCGAAAACTTCTCCGCGGCATGTTCATCATTTGTTGATTCAAGAGTAGAGCCTTGATTCTGATCACTTGAATCCAGCGAATCTTTATCTTCACCAATACCATCAACAGACTGTTTTATAAGTCGCATTCTTTCCGTAATACTCTTACAATGTAACTGCACATTATCAACAAACTCTGTTCTGCTTTTCTGATGGAAAGATTCTTGACGGTCTCTAATTGGACAGTTTGACGTGGAAGCAGATTGCTCGGCTCCGATGTCGCCGTCTGGTCTGTTAGACTGCAAGGGAGTTAATCAGAGCAAAGAAAGCAGTGTGAATAAAGAGTTGATTGTGAGTTTCAGAATCTTTGCCTGTGTTTATGGAATTCTCATCTGGACGTTTAATGGTGTTTTCAGCCAGGGATGGCGTGGTCAAGGCGTGGTTTAGGAAGCTTTATTTGAAATCTGGATGTCCCTGGTTCAAATCCTGCACCCTACCGCTAAATGAACTGATTTCTCGGTAGCCCCGAGTTCAACTCCGCGACCGCATTGTGTAAATAGTCAACTGGTCAACCTTTCAGTAGTTGGGATTCTTAATAATTTATGTTGTATTTACAATATTTGTGTAATTACTCTATTAACAGTGTTCTCAATTAGCACAACATTGCTTCATTAAGTTATTTATTTATTTATTTATTTATTTATTTATTTATTTATATCTTTACAGTAGGAACAACAGGTGAAACAACTAAAAAATGCCAACTGATTCGAAAGAAACAGTTTTGGACTCAGTTGTGTTATTGAACTGATTGTAGGGGTGTGAGTGATCAGATTTTACATAGTGATTGTCTCTGTACAAAAACAACAACAACAGAAGCCAAAAAGGATTTGACAAAATTTGCCCACAAAATCCTCTAAAACTTCCAACTTCAAAAACCATCCCGTTGTTTAATTGCTATTTTTGTTCTGAGTAATACAAGTCACTAAACTTCAGCACAGAATTTTTTTTTCTTTCAAATAAGCACCTTACCATGCTATGCATCTCAATTTTATGCATATTCCTTTGCCGTGTTTTCTCCAATGGTACGTACTACCTGCAATCCGATCTCCTCATTTGCTCTGGCGTCCTTATGTAATTTTGTATGTCCGCGTTGGTGAAGACCAACAAATTGAAGTATTGCTAACATTAATTTACTTTGGCAGTGACTATCATGGCGAAATTTTTGTCATAAAAACAAAATAAGTCTTGATTTGGCTGATGGTCGGCTTTAGGTTTCTATATTGTGAAACTGTTGAAATAATTCTGTACAATACAAATATAAAAGCTATAAACTCTAGTTTCTCACCTCCATCTTCTTACGTTTACACTGGAAGCACAGTTGAAGTGGTTTTGCTATTACGCTGCAATATTTTTAGACAAAACAAATTTTTGTCCAACGGAGTCAATCTTCGTGCACCTGAAATACAAAAGCAGTTTCGTAACAGTAGTGCCACATTCCCAAGCGCGCGCTTTATAATTTGTTCTCTTTTCTTAACGTTTACCTAAAGGTAGAAAGTGTTACGTTGTTGACACCACCGGAAGGCGTTAAATCTATAATTTGTGATTCTCAAATCCTAATCCGGCTTAATGCGAAGGTTGCTAAAACAAAACATGTGCTAGTTTTTTGTCAACAGTTTTGAAATTGCAAGGTCTTGTTACAAATTGCATATACATGGAATGAAGTGAACAAATCTGGATCATTCCAGATAAAGCTGAAGTGAAAGTTAACATGAGAAAATTTTACACCCAAGTTGTTCAAACAAAATAATTCAGTATACTGGTGTTGCAGTGTAGGAAGCTATTAGTAACAAACAATGAAGCTTTGCAGCCGAACCGAATTTACCGCAAAAAAGACTCTAATTTTTACTTATTTTCTAGAGCAAAACTACAGTCGAAGTTCGTGCGGTTTTGATCAAATTGATTTAGGAGGTTTTGGGAAACCGTTTGCAAACGGAAAGAAGTCGAAATGACCAGGTAAACCTTTTCCTTTTTGGCACAATTCTTGAAAATTAGCGAACTGGGAAAGTGAAGAAAATTGGAATACTCTCGTCTCGAAACAGCAGTTTTTGATTGAAAATCCGTCTTGGCGAACATGTCGTTTTCTAGGGTCGTCCTCTATTGAATTGAAACAATTATATTTCCAAAAGGTCTAGATAGCAGCAGACATGTAAAGATTTTAAGGAAAACGACCAATTTTTTAAGTTTGCAAGACATGTTTCGACAGAGCTTCTGTCATCTTCAGTTGAATGAATGATTACAAAGCAAGTTGAATAATAAGTAGGCAAAAATGCTAATTAAGACAAATAGTAACAACAGAACGTGAAAAGGTGTAAGTTAAAAGGATAATTTTAGATTTACATGGTGTAATTGCTGATTGAGGGAAGGTAGTTCTTTTTGAATATGAATAGCCTCCTTTATCTTGAGTTGAAAGCTGGTAGTGGCGTGATCTAAAATATGAAAGCAGTCTATTGAACACAATGAGCGACAACGTTCAGAATTCTGAAGATGTTTGAAGATGTGAGAGGCCCTATCAACGGCTAAGTGCTCACGTACGCGTGTGGAAAAATGTCGGGAGGTTTCGCCGACATAACAGCACGTGAGCACTTAGCCGTTGATAGGGCCTCTCACATCTTCAAACATCTTCAGAATTCTGAACGTTGTCGCTCATTGTGTTCAATAGACTGCTTTCATATTTTAGATCACGCCACTACCAGCTTTCAACTCAAGATAAAGGAGGCTATTCATATTCAAAAAGAACTACCTTCCCTCAATCAGCAATTACACCATGTAAATCTAAAATTATCCTTTTAACTTACACCTTTTCACGTTCTGTTGTTACTATTTGTCTTAATTAGCATTTTTGCCTACTTATTATTCAACTTGCTTTGTAATCATTCATTCAACTGAAGATGACAGAAGCTCTGTCGAAACATGTCTTGCAAACTTAAAAAATTGGTCGTTTTCCTTAAAAACAATTATATCAAGTTAAAAAATGTCAACCTTACCATAGCCATCATTAGAACTCCATAGGAGCTGTTTCACGCTGCTGTTATTGGGCGTCGAGAGGTAATTATATAAAACAAGCACCGCGCCGGCTTATAATATGACTTCTAGTATACAGTAACCCTTCAACATTAAGCAAATTTGTTACAGTGAGCAATCACTGCAAGCATTTTTTCACTGGTCTGTTCAGGTTGGTGGATTGTTTAAACATGCTTTTCTGCCTTTCTCAGTCCCTGGTTACCAATAACCCGCTGCAGGTGACTCAACCTCAAAAACCTGTCTCGTGGTCTACGGTATCACGTTCGACATTTCAAAACGGAACCAACCCCATCGTTGGTTAACCGGGAAGACGTAACGTTTGATTAAAGACAATATCCTCAATAGTAAAACAGCCTTTATGGGATTCAATTTCCGATAAATAGTAACAACAGTTTCAAAAGTGCTTGGGCATGGAATGAATTGCGGGTCGTTTTGCTCAGTTCTCGACTGATGAAGAGTCGGGAGACCCACTTAGGGAAAATGGTGCGACATTCAGCGCTTGTATAATGATAAATGAAAAAAACATTCGTAACATTACAGCGGCCTCAATGGAAAAGGCATCCTGAACATCGAAATTGCTCTCGTTTAGAAAATGAGTTATTAAGTCCCTATTGTTTGCGATGATGCTTCAATCTGGCTTCCTCGTAGCCAGAGACTGCGTTACTCTTACCCAGCGGAGTAGGCAACGATTTTTACGATAGTTTGTCAAGGGTAGCGTGGACGGAAGCGTGGACTTTTGGGTACGAGGTAGCCTGTAAGCACGCACTCGGGTTTCTGACTTTTTGCTTTGGTGCGCGAGCGAGCTCAAGAACGACGTGCGCGCGAAGCGCGCCGGCTCCTCTCGCCTGCTTGCAGGCTAGGTACGAAGACCGCTGATGGTACCTTCTGTACCTAGAGGGTAGGTATCATTAATTTAACAGTGCACACACTTTGATTCAATTTCTTCAACATTATAATTTTAATAAAACAAATTGTCAGTCAATAAAATTTAGTGGTCAGTACACTGACGCATATTGCATTGATCTAATTGGCGACTCTGCAGATACGCCACAAACATATAGTGTAAACAAAAAATTGTTAGTGCGATAAAAATAGTTTGCCCATCACCAAAACAGTGATTATTACCAGAAAAATTGTAAAATAGCGCTTACACTACACGGCAAATTATTTGTCCTCGCATATCGAGTGTCTTGGACATAGCCTTTCATTAATCAAATAGTTTTTACAGTTGTTGTTGTAAATTTAATTCAGTATTAAATTTCATCAGGAGCCATAATCGGGGACGGAGACCGTAAGTCTCGGGATTCGCGCGTACCTATGATATGGGACAATTTTTCTATTTTTAGAACAAATTGCGCCATCCTGACGTCATATATCCGCGAGGATTCACGCACATGTCAGGGGCTCTCGCGTGGATGTTGTCACGTTGCGTGATCAAATGGTGAGAGTTAGAGATTCTCTTGCGTATTTTTCACAGCGATGGCAGGGAATAAGGCAGGGAATATGAACCAGGGCGCTTATATGTACTTTAATGCTCTGAGCTAACGGAAAAGGTGGGTTTTTCAGGGTCGAAAACAAGACTTCAATCTCGCGCTGGGAATGAATAATAAGATCTGCTCACGCTAGTTGTAAGCTCACGCGTATGCTTAAGAATATAGCAAGAAAACTCTCTACTCTGGTATCGAGTTAATTTGTGAGTTTCTCAGACAATGTTTAATCATAACCAAAACCTGTTTTGATGGTTTCTAATTGTCTCTGCTTGTTTAGTGAGTTTGCAAAGGTTTTTGAAAGGAAAGTCTGACGCGTACAATTAGCTCATTTGCATAGTGCAGCTCGTGCACTTTCAAGTCCGAGTCAGTGTTTTCAATTGTCAACAAATCTTGACAAAGATTTCTTTCGTTATCTTTTGTGTTGAGATGCTGCAACAAATTTCACGAATGCAAAAAAGGCTACTAACATCATGTGTGTTTCTTCAACATAAGCATAGTGAAGTTTTACACTGCGAAAATGAAAATAGACAAGGAGTTTTTATAACTCGATCAACAAAATCGAAATCGTTATTCCAAGTTGATTAAAGAAAGCGTCATCGTAACTTTGCTGATTGTTTCTGCTTTATTCACATATTTTGAGCTTAGCTTTTAATATGTTCTCAAACATTTAGCAGTCTTAAACATATTTAAAAACTATAGAGCTATTGTTTGAGTTCAATGTACGCTTTCACACGAAAGTGCGGCGGAAGCACAATTTGTCATGTTTACTGACTGTACAAAACACGCATCGGCGGGCGCTCTCATTCATCGACAACAGAGAATTTACTGGATTTTTACACGAATAAAACTCAGCAGTATCTACGGACGTAAAGTTATTAAGCCTCGATGAAACATCAAGCGTTGCTTACAATTCAAGCGAAACTCAAACTAGCAATTATTTTGTTTTACTTTTCGGTCGCGATAGACTGACAAATTCCTCGCAAGCGTGTGGCAAGAGGAGCTATGAAACTATGAAGTCCTGAAGCTCTGCTATATCTAAATATATCCAGCTAGTTTTTTGCTGTGTAATGGAAAAGCTGTTAATCTTCAACATATGTGAAATTTAAAGTGGAGTAATGTACAGGTCGATATATAAAGGTCGATAAAAACACAACTTAAATTAACTACAACAATCACCCTAGCAGTTTTTGGGAGATTCCAAGAGCAGTAAAAAGTTCCATTTACAAAAAAATCCGGTAATTTTAGTTGGGATGTAAATGAAACAGGATTTGTTGACTCAATCCAATGGATAATTTAAGGCAGATATAAAACTTCTGAAAAAGAAGTTCCTTATTCCAGCGGGTTTGGCCGTTCCGAATTGAAATTCGTGTTGAGGCCCCATTAGTGGGGGGAGGGGGCCGGGGAGGAAGAGGTTTGAGTATCCCACACCCCAAAAACGCAACTGAGGGACTATATGTCAACACTAACATAATGTGAGTCGCTTAACTTTCGCGTCATGTTACGTTAGCGACACTGGTTGTTCGCGTCACTTTAATTTCGCGCTTTTTTTACATCGCGAAATTAACGTGTCGCGAAAATTTCATGTAATAAGATAGTTCCAGGTGTTTCGGTTTTCGCGGCTTCACGCCTTAACCACATCTTCAGGGAAACTTTAAATCTAACACATTGCTCCGCAACGGAATTTCCCAACCCAAACTTCTGGAAATTATTTGCAAATGGCAAACAACGGAATGGTGCACGGACCAGACGAAAACTCCTGGCCGTTATGCAGTGCTGTCCGCTGATTATAGGCAGCGGCCTGTCATAGTTTGGCTCCAGCATTTTTTTTTTTAACTTGACTACCATATTGGGAAGCCGCGTTCTTTTTTTAAAGCCTGATCGCAGGTTACTATACTCGTTGATTTAAAGCAATACTATTATTCAGCGCGTAAATCTAAGTTTTCCGCTAAGTATCATGAAGCATCATTTGTACTCGGAACAACTACACTGCCCTCCCTTAATATTCATGCACCATAACTCGCAGCCTTGGAATTTTGAAACTTTTCTAAAGGTTGGCCGAGTCCTTTTCTGGCTTTTTTGCGCCGCTGTCTTTGTCAGTGGACTTGTCAACTTCTGTTTTCTCACCTGGGACAAAAAAAAATTACTTTAGCAGAGCAAAACATAACATTCTTGTTATGCACAACTGAGATCAACATTTAAAACTGCTGCTATCTGATTATCGAAATATCGCAGCTTTTAATATCCGCACTACCAGTGCATCCGTATTACCATTTTCAATCAGGAAAAATTGAACAGAATAAGAGGCAAATATCCTCTTAGTAGTGGATCAGGAAGGGGAAAAACCTTTTTGGTGAAAAAGCATAATGAATGGAAGGCGCGAACCCCTTCCCCCACCCCCCCCCCCCCCCCCACCACCACCGAATATAAAAGTCTGAATCTATCACACCCTTTACTTTAACTAAGTTCGATGACAACTACTTTACTCAGTCACCACACAGGAAAAAGAATGGTCCGAAACCAATACGCAGGTTACAAGATTAAAATATTGTTTCATTCATGTTATCTACGAGTAGCCTCTTCAAATTTTGCACCTATTTAGAAATCTTTTCTCCAAGAACGAACTACAGCTACAAGCCGGTAAAACCACAATCACCGGTATTTTGAGATTCCTCCGCTTTAGCAGTAGCTTCGTCAATCTTTTTGTGCTCTTTCTCGACAAGCTTCAGCAGTTCGTCCTACAGGAAATAAAGAAATAAAGAAACTTTAATACACAGTGCGATGTGTAGATGATGTTACATGCTATACAACTTTCACCAACACTTTCTATCCAATTCGGCCAGTCAACGAGAATCTCATGCTACCGCAATCAACCTAACTTGTCTTCAAAACTATATGGACGAAGCCATTGTTTTGTTTGGTTCAGTAATAACTCGGAGTGGTCAAGAACTGGTGACTAGTTAAATGTCAGCTCCTACACTCTCGTCGAATTTAAACCTGCTCAAATCTTTCGGGAAAACGATAGGAACTCTCGCCACCTCACTGGAGGCACGCTCATCTCAATTGTTCGGTGATATTTATGTCGATTGAATGTTGAAGAAAGCCCTCGTTTATTTCCTACCACTCATATTCTAGATGACTTTCATTCTTGTTGATAGTTTATTTAACTTGTTAAACACACACCTTCCATCCCAGTAAGTCAGCCAAAGCCACACAGCCATCATCTGTGGTGCCTTGCCACATCACATCTCTACACAACAAATACACTCAGATCACAAATTGGAATGTTATGGCGATAAACGACTGGAAACTGCAACGGGCGCACCACGATTGTGGCGGGAAAAACCTGGAAGTTGTGCCAGGTGCGGCATGTTTATGGCGGGAAAAAAATGGGAGCTGCCAAGAGCGCGGCCGGAAGACCTTAGTTGTCAATGAGTGGAACCATTTCTCACTCTTACTCATTTTTACATGATGGTTCCTTGACACTAACTTAAAGAAGATTAAAGATATTTTAACACCACCGGGAGTATTCTTGTCCCCAGAGGCTGCGCTCCTTTTGGGGAGCACCAAGAATCGCGACCTCTGGGGAAGTCCAATTTTCTGAGCATGTGCAGAGTAATCGTTTCGTATTCTCAGCCAATCAGATTTGTCAGACTTGACCCTGAGCATGCGCAGAGCGACAGAAAGTCCGTGAATTGCGGGCTTTCGTGTTGGACTAGGCCGGAGGTCGCGATTCTTCGTGCTGACCAAAAGGAGCGCGGTCTCTGGGGACGAGAATGCACTGAGAGTTGGACTCGCAGAAAATTTGATTCAGAATTCACTCACTTATACCCACTATACCCACTATACCAGCTACAAGGACCCGAATTTTTTAACCTTACATACTAAAGCCAGCAAAACCTTGGACGTGGCATTACTACGGCGGGAAATAAGCGTTGCGCTGCATTCCAGCCATTGCAGCATGCCACCAGATATGCGACAGTTTTCCAGCCTTTTGATTGGGTGTAGCCTACATGTCACAGTGTAAAATAAAACAACAAACAAACATGTATCTTTGCATACACAACCTGTAATTGTCCTCGTTATCGAATTTGAATCCACTCCTGCCGCCCATTAACAACGTGAAGAAGTCAGCCTGGAAAGAAAAAAACAAGACTGGTTCCATAAAAGAGATCAAAATTAGAACAGTTACATTTACAGATACAAGATTTGAAGAAAAAAAAAATGACAATTTTGGTTAAATTTGAAAAGCACAAATAAAGTACTATTTCCAGATGTTTTTGTTCTCACTGATGCTCTGTCACAGATCTATGTTCAAATTCTTGGTTCAGGGCATATTTTTGTAGTAGTATTAGTGTCGTTCTACTGTAATACGCAGCCCCATATACATGGAATGGTGTTGAGTTATTTAGCTTTCAGAAGAATAATTGAACTGCCTCTCCAAAGTACTCAGCAGAAATGTAAAAAAAATTGTTGAAATTTGAAAATCACTCTCACCTGATGTCCACATTTCTCTTTATTTATTAACAATCTTGGAGTTGTCTCTGAAACTCTAAATAAATTTAGCGAAGTAAACAATGCTTTATTAGATATGCCAATTAAGATTACTAAAAAATAAGATTATTGTAATTTGATTTAATTCATTACATTGTTTGAGGACACTTTGAAATCAATCAAACTTGTAATGCAATCAATGCAGCACTGGATGTACTGAGATTTGTGCAAAAAATAAACATGCTGATGACGGAGCTTTTACAGAAATCTGCAACGTGTGGGCAATGTAATCGATTTGTATTTTTGAGCACAGATAGCTGCAAGCTAATCAGTGTTGCACTTAACATAGATCTCTGAGAAGCTAGATCTTCATAACTTTGCTAAGTTGTTAGAACACAATGTCAAAGAGAAGTGTCTCGTTACTCACAGACAGCTAAATGCTTTATCTGATCCTTACCTGTCAACTAGGGAAGCAAAAGGTTGCACTACAAGAGAAGTACCCATCACGATCAGCAGATCACACTTGGGCATATCCTATGAAAGCAGGGAACAGAGACTTTCAAGAATAAGAGATATCAATGAATCCTATGTTTTGCATGATTAAAATTTAATATGTAATTAAAATTGGTATGAAAGGGGTATGAGGACATCCAAACAGTGGGTCTATTAGCAATGGGTTTTTAATACAAAAAATAAAAATAAAACTATGTCATTTTTATTTACCCACGAAACACGTAAATGAAGACCCATGATTATAATTTGGAGCGTCGGTTTTTGTATAAGGTAGGAAATCAGAGAACCCACAGAAAAGTCCATGGATTATGGATGAAAACAAAGAAGAAACCCAACTCACTTATGATGCCTGGAATTCAGTATTTGAGCAAGCTGTCACCACTGCATCACCCCTGCTCTCAGTTGTACATGTGTATAAGATCATTGTATTTGGGATCATTAACAGATTGTATGAGCAACTTCCGTACACATTTTGTTTTAAGGGTGTAAATTACTGATTTTGGTACCATTTGGTGCGTTCAACACAAAACACACTTGAAGACAAAATGAAGAAAAATACAGTCATTTTCGTTTCAAGTGGTATCTTTGACGGTTCAAATAAAGCTTGAGTCAGGCCCAGCTATGCAGATTGGTCTCCTTTAGGGGCTACATACAAATTTTCTGACCAGCATCCCTGACCTTTTCACATGGGTGTCCTCCCAGGTTAGTTAACTTACTTACTCTTTGTATCACAGGATACTGGGAGCTTTCAAAATTTGACCACAGGTCTCATATGTTGGGAATCAGACAAACATGAATAAAACAATAATTTTAGTGACAAAAAATGTGCTATTACCTGAGGAACACGTTTGTGAAAGACATGTGGCAGGGATTCACCAAAGAACACTATGTCTGTATAAAGAAATGAAGATTTAAATGTGATAAGCAGCTGCTAGTGAAAGAATAATCTTAATTGAAGGTCTTAAATACCTGGTGGGATTTCAAATGATATAATTACATGTAAGATAACAGAGCTTGTGCTGTCAGACATTTGCTTTTGTTTTTTGTTTCAATGGATAATGTATAATTTTATTTCTTTAATTATTTATAATTTTTAATTAATTACTTTTTATTTTGATTAATTTATTATCATTACTTTTATTTTTAGATTATTTCATTTTTTGTGCCACGCACTGGCATCAGCATGCTCAACTTCCGCTGCTCTGTCACATTCGGTCTTTGTTTCTCTCCGAGTTTGGGGGAGGAGCACAGGCTCGTTTCCTGAACAGTGGCTGGAAATCGAGCCTATGGCATCAGTCACTCTCAGAATCTGCCATGCATATGCAACAAATTAATTTTAATTTCACATTTCCTAACCTGGTTTAACGACTCCTTCACAGTCAGGACACCTAGGAACCTTGTCTGCAAATACTTCATCTGAAACAAAAAAACTAAACAATGATCTTCTAAGGAAACATTACGAAAAACTAATAAAAACAAAATGAAAAAAAAAAAAAAAAACTTGGCTAGTTAGTAAACAAGAACATCTGTTTGGCACAAAATGTGCACTTGACATTGTACTGAGATTTTTTGTTGCTAGAAGATGACAGTTTTCAGAGAGTGAAAATTGAGGAAAACTGTGATCTTCAATCCTGAATGGACATTGTCAAATATTTGCGTCCGTATTTGACATTTATAAAGTCAAAATAAAGGGTTTTGTGTTAAACATCAAAATAATTTTGTCAGCATTCAAAAATAGTGCAACTCTATTCGTACAACATACCAATGTTAGTAACAATTCGGAGAGGATGACAACTAAAAGACTTATGACAATACAAAATTTGTGTTAATGGCTTTAACAATGGCCAGCTATAGAAAGCATTGCAGACATATACAGGGAAGGGGTAGGGGTGGTGAGGGAAGAAGGGGAACGAATGCTTCTCTCCCCTCTTCCACCCCTCCTACTTCCATCCCTACCCTCCCCCATCCTGTCCTCAGTTTTATGACTGGTATGCAGACTAGCTATAGAAGGTTACTTGCATTTGATTAGAGACAATTGATTGTAATTAAACATAATTTATTAATTTTTTATACCTTTAACCCATTCATGTGTGTACTCTTTCCTACAATCTACGCAGTGTGCTGTATGAAATGAGCCATGTGCCTCAACAAGTTTCTCTTCCGGAATGCCAGCAACACGTTCAAGAGTGTCAATATTCTAAAAAGCAATCATGTTTCATAGTGTAGCATAATCACTTCACAACATGTAGTACACATACATGTACTTATAGCCATAATTAATTCTCTTGGAATCTCAATACATGATTACAATTTATTATTACAATATGTACATAATATAAGGTATTATTTAGCTTTCAATAAAACATCAGCCATCTTACCTGAGTGTAATTGCGCAGTAGCAACCCTTTTTCATGTAATAACTGGATAAAATAGTGTGTAATTGTGGGCTGAAGGTTAAACAAAAATATGACATTACTTCAATTCAATTTTTTCTATTAAATTTTATATAAATAATAAAAATAAGTAACACGAAAAATTAATGGTCGAAAACAGAATCTTAGAATTGCAATTACGGTACTTACAATAAATTATAGAATGATCTACCTCATGGTATATACCTAGACTAACTCTTTCTGAGTGAAAGGCCCAGAAAAAAGTTCTGGAGGATGTTTGAAAGTTTTCTGGAGACAATGTGAGAATTTCCCAAAACGAATTGTTTAGCCAAACATTAACTTTTGTTGGCAGTAAAACTGTAATTTTACATCAAACAGGTGCACTCTCTCATTGTAAGCCTAAGGTACATGTACCTTCGTTTCTTCTCTCGCAATCAGTCAAGCTGGTACATGTACATGTATGTGTCATGTGTCAGTTAAGGTTGTAATATAGCCCAAATTTTTCAGCTAAGGGTGAGAGGTCTGTAGGCAATTGAGCGGAGTGTAAGATCTACTAACATTTTCAACCCACAGGCATTAGAGTTGGAGGTACATGTATATATCTGTATCAGATGTAACCAACATTATACTTACTTTGAACTGTCCAGGATAAAGCTCTTTAGCTAATGCAAAGAATGGTTCTGGGTTTGACTATTAATTGAATAAGACAACAGATTGTCAAGTTTAACTAACATACAAAAGTCATGTAGTTTATCATAATCAATAATTGTTAAGAAATTAAAGTTAAAAAAAAGACTATCACGGACAACAGCTTAATATACATGCAGCTTACCCTGAAGAAACCTATCTCAAATACTGCCTGGGGATGGGGTAAGTCATATTTTTGCAAGTTGTCATAAAGTCCAGTGCCTGGAGATCTGAAGTCTGGAATTCCCGCTGCAGTTGAAATGCCTGCCCCAGTCATGACAATGATATTTTTACCTGGTGACAGATAAATATCAATCAAAGCAGACATGAATATCAGGGTCAGAAAGTGACACAGTCCATTTGCAGTTGAGTTTTTAACTAACTGAACAGTGTTAGTATATCAAGCAATCACACCGAGTTTGAAAATGGGTGAGAGGAGGGAGACTGTTATCCATATAATATAATTTTATTTTAAATAATAATTTAAATAATTTAATTATTTAAAGTTAAAAATATATCAATAAATGTATACCACAGTTGATAGTCAAGAGTCATTTTCCAAGTGATGACCTTCAAACGGTGATTAGCTTCACACTTCTTTTGCAGAAAAAAATTTGTGAGTTTAACAAAACCATTTTTGAGAGGAAGAATTCATAACTTTGACAGTATAGATCGCAAATTTATTGATACCGCCACAGGCCAAACATAACAATTCATGCATCACACCCTATAATAATTATTAATAATACTATTAATATCAAATCTCCTTAATCCCCCTTTGAAATTTGATGTGCTGATCAAAGGCCTCTAATCAAAAGAGATGGGTAGAGTATCAGATGATTCTCAAATAAGGGATGAAAACAGCAAATAACATGTGAAGGTGAATTAATCAACATGACACGAGTGTGGGACAAAGAAAAATTCTGAGTCCCCGACAGGAATTGAACCCATGACCTCCCGAACACCGGGCGGGCGCTCTATAACATGGTATGAAGTGAGATGTCAGAGAGAAGATCCAGGGTACAAACTTGTCTTGATGTCAAATACAAGGTGAAATTTAACTTACAAAGTATACTCACAATGTCCTTCTTTGATATATTTTCCAACTCCTTCAAATGTCACTTCCTCTAATAACTGTTCTGGTTTTTCCTTTTCTGGCAAAGCCTCATCACTGGATGGCGGTTTAAACTTGGCCAGTAATTTTTCCAGAAAACTCACTGAGGCTAAATTTGAATGAAAACATTTTACAGTTTCTATGTTAGATTTGCTGTGGCTAGATTAGCACCACTAGCAAAGTGCTTTGGACAAAATGAAAAAATAATAATTAAAAAATGATCTCTGCAGTGTACACAGGGCAAGGTTTGAGTCTGGCTGCTGTATTATGATGATACCAGGAAACTCTGGATGAAGATAGATGACATTAATTTTGGGCTCACATGCATTCTGGCAACTGCCTAGACATAACATATCATTTTATCAGGAAATATTAGTTAATTTTAAACTCTCATGCTTCACCTCGGTCAAGCTGTATAACCTGTGTGTGAGTGTTTGCTGGTGGGGGAGGAAGGGTGAATGGAGAGATAAGGAAGAACTGGGAGGGATGTGTCTAAGAATACCTACATGTACAAACATTCATTTTTTGTACGTGATTACTTGGCATGAATTTTGGCATGGAGAGAAACAGGGATTATCCTAGGTTATGAGACAGTACTGGATGGGTCACATGCTTGATAGAGTCTTCTACTAGGCCTGCAATACCAGAATTTGTAATAACGTTTTTTTTAGCATGTACATGTACATGTAGTCACTAAAAGTGCTACTCTCTCCTTATTGGATGCTAGCCCTCATCTAGTTACTACCCAGAAGCATTTTGTTAAATGTGTATAGCAAAAGTACCATCAGTGAGGGTTAAATGTCTTGCCTAAGAATACAATAATCACAGGCAGGGTTCTTAAAGAGACTAAAATAAGATTTTCACAGTTAATCTGATATCCTGTACTGGCTGACCATCTACCTGTCATTATTTTCTTCACCACGAAGTATAGTTTTTACTGTTGGCAGGAAAGACAGAGAAAAAAGATGGAGGAAGATAGTGTGCAACGTGACATGGAGGGAAACTATTGCATGAGATGCAAGAATAGTGTATGTGCTGTAGAAGTAGACCTTAAGTTGTTAGATATACACTAATCAAAATAGAGGGACATTCTCTCATATTTGCTGTTCTTTTAACATGATGGTACTAACTGCATGAATAGTGTTCACTAGACAAGTGGATGATCAGTAGATGATCTACTGCTTATGCACTTATTTAAAATAAAAGTTACATGTATCTCTTATTTTGTCACTTACAGTCCTCCTCCTGCTTGTCTTCTTCTCCTCCTGTGGCTCCATCACTTTGTTCACCTGTTTTTTCTGATGGAGGTTTACCTACAGTTAACAAAATGTTTATTAGGTTTATTTCAGACTAAAAATTATGCTTCACTGAGATTGGCTTAGTGCAGGCAAATTTGTCACAAATTTTTTGTTAGCCCTGCTGTGTAGATCAATACAAGCTTATTCACTATTTGATCAGTCATACCTTCAAGAGTCCTTTATTGTACTCATGTTCGTTTGATTACCAAAACTAATACTGACAATTATTATAATTCTTTTGATTAAAATATGTCTATCTCATTTTAAGGTGGATTGAGCTGTAACGTTCAATAACATAATTTGTAGGCTGTTTGTGCCCAAAAGGCACCCTGATTGTGTCATGTTCAGTACTCACCTAATAAAGCTTATTCATGAACAAGCTTCAGTTCAATCAATATAGTGCAGACCTCCAATGGAATTAAGCTTTTAAAATTTGAGCTTGGATTAATTATCTTGTTAAAAGACCCGGCGTTTTGATAATTGTGATGGACCAGCTGGGGCCCATTTCTTGAAAGTCTAGCAAGTTACCGCTCCCGAACAGCTGTTTTTGTTTGCCGTGTTTACATTCAAGATTTAGATATTAATATTTTTGAAATTAAAACAACAAAAAGATCAGGAAACGAAACAGAATGGACTGGTTTTCTTTAAGCTAAAACCCGCACAGCTGTTCCTAATTTTAATAGGTCTTAAATTGTAGGTCCGTAAAAGTTACCAGGACTTTCGAGGAAAGGGCCCCGTGTGATTCAAAAATAAATCATAAAATAAGCGTTCACCTTCATTAGAAGACATCTCGAGCCTCAGGGTTAATGGAAACTTTTTTTCAACAACTTTCGAACACTACGTGCATCACTAGTGTAGGTTAAAAACTTCACGGTTTTTCCTCAGGCTGCTTTCAACAAGGCGTTACTTCTCGCATCTACCGACCGCGTAAGAGACTGGTCAGGAACGTTTTATTTTCCATATTTGGATTCTCCTGAGATTTGGAAAAATGGCGGATGGAACTTGGAATGTTTTGTAAAGAGAGACTAGAGAAAGTCGAAGATCTTCCTGGTCGGGGGTACCAATTTGTGACGCTCAAACTTTCTTAGGTAAGGCCATTGCTTTGAGCGTTTCCAGGTTGCCTGATACATTATGATATTATTTGCGCGAATAGCGCTTGCCGGTTGGTTGGCAGTAGCAACAGCGATGGAAGCAGTTTACGTTAAGTCGGTTAAACTTAATAAGACTTATCTTATACATCATAAACTTATACGATCCAGAATTGTTGTTTTAATGTCTTACAATTGTTATACTAAATCATGAGCTATGTATGTTCTGCGTAACTCTGAATATTACGGAAGTTTTGTGGCGGGTGAAAACTTCGCGACTTCGACCGAAAAATTCTACAGCTGTTTTTTTGTTGATTTGTACATTGTATGTATAAGTTGTAATTAAGCTTTTATTTCCACAGGCCCAGTACAATGAAGGCTTCCAGTACAGCTGAAAGACCTGGTTTATTCGATGCTAATTTTGTTTCACACTTGAGTTCTGGTCAGCAAATGTAAGTACAGTAATAACGTTTACAGTACATAAATCAATTAGGAGTATGTAAGAGATTTCAGATTTAAATAAAATGCACGCACTCTTAGATTTGAGAGATGTTTCGGATACTCCATGTCCATCGTCACTTTCAGGATGTTTACAAATGTCGAAGAATAAATATACAAAAGGTGATGGAAAATTACTTATGTAACTTATAAAAACGCTTAATATATATACAGCTGTTTCGACAAAGGTTGTCCCACACAAGCATAAAAGCGAACGCGACAGTGCCGATTGATTTTATGTCAGTTATGGGTAGTAGTAGTTTGGTGTTCCTTGTTTGAGGTTAACAGTGCTTCAGGAAGAAAAAGCATTAATACACATGTTTGTGCTGTGTCCCTCTGTCAATCAAGCAACCGTTGGTCACCATTACCCATAATACCTTTTGACATTGTCGTGTGCGCTTTTACACTTTCGTAGGACAACCTTTCTTAAAGCAGCTGTATATAAAACAGGTGGTCAGCAGTCACTAGACAATTTTTTGGGGGAGCTGTTCTTCACAGTAAACAATAAAAAATACATTCTTTGTTAGCCTAATCAGGAAGATTTGCCAATAAATTTATAGTACATGATGATGCCTCTTCTTGAGCTTTCAAAAATATCTGCTGATTTCATAAATCACAAATCACCCACATTTGGCATAAATAAGTGAGAAACTAAATACTTGAAGCAGAATTATTATTTTTACTTCATTCGTGGGAAAAATGATGATTCAAGTCTCAGTGTCTTGATGAGTTTCTTATTTAACCAACTGTCACCCCTGCATTTGTTTTGGAGTAAAAATTAGTAGCTTTCTCATTTTATGGCACAACTTCTCTGTAAGACTCCTTGCTTTTCATTCACTCTTTTCTTAACAGAGGTAAACTGGAAGCAAAGAGGCTAGAAACTCAATGGAAGAAAATCTGTGATCATGAAAAAAGGAGCAAGGAAAGAAATAAAGAACTGCTCAAAGATTTTGAAAGGGTGGAACAACATGCCGCCTTGTTGGCTGTGAAAACGGAAAGGCTTAAAGCTTACAAGGTGACACTGACTTCTAGTGTGGTATTATTTTTATACGTTTTGATGGGTTTAGATTCAGAGTTAGAGTTGCAAGGGCAAGAGCCCATCTTTATGAGCAGATGTTTGCGAGCTGGAATGTACTGATCCTGTCATTTCTGATTGCAACACTGACAGTATTGTTTGTATGCCTTTTGCAATTCTGAGTTCAAGTCTAATTCCAACTGGGAAACTTACATGTATAAGAAAAAAAAAACTACAAAGTCAGTATCAATACCAGTTTTTTTTTTCTTTTGATGCAACTGTGGATTTTACAGCAACAGTATGAAAATTACATCAACAAGATGTACCCAAGATGGAAAGAGGAGCTGGAGAATCATAGATTAAGTGAACTGCAGAACAGAAATGCCTCCACTGGAAGTGTACATGTAAGTAATAAATTTTCATTAAAATGAATGCTTCACTGTGGTCTGTACATTGTAGTATACAGTGCATGTTTATTTGGCATTTATAAAATCACATTTTATTCAGTCACAAGCTGGAATATGTTATGATACTTCAGTGCTTAATACTGAACCAATTGGATGCAAGTGAATAAATTGTGCATGCATCCATCTCGTTCCCTGAGGATGCAATCCTCTTTGTCAGCACCAAGAATCGTGACCTCTGGACCTCTGGCCTGACTCATTTTCTGAGCATGTTCAGAGTATTCGTTTCAGTCTGAAAATCGCAGACTTCCAGTGTTGGATCTACCCAGAGGTTGTGATCCTTGATGCTGACCAAAAGGATCAAGGTCTCTGAGGACAAGAATGGCCCACGACCAAAACAAATCCCACAAGAAAAACATTTAGTTTCATGTTTAATACTTAACAAAATGTAGTAAACTACTGCATGTAGTCTACTGCATACACAATCAATGTTAGCTCACTTTGTTGGTTACTTGCATTCATTTGTGATCCTGTGATAGAAAAAGAATGTGTATAGACCTGGGAATGAAGATTGAACTACCAATTTTAAAGATGTATGATTGTACATGTACAGTACATCACTAAATTTATTAAGGATGACTCCTGGTAAAAAACTCTACTGACAAGTTCAAGCCATGCAATTGTCTGTAAATGCAATAGTACTGCAAGTCCAACGGAGGGTGTAATTTTCTCTCAGGCATCTGGTGCCCCACTCTTTACCTCATCGTCACCCTTGAGAGCTACTCATCTAGAACCACACTTTTCTGGAAACACCTTATTATCAAGCACACCAGCTCACCCTCTTCGCAGCTCAACAATGCACAACAGACCTCCTCCACAAACAGGCTACCCAGTCAATCAACATCACAGTTATCGGCAGGATCCTTACAGTGAGTTCTCTTACCATGATTCATCTCGCAATCGTGGCAGTAATCTGCCGCCATCTGGATATTTGGTATCTGACAGAAGGTGGCAAACCCCAGAATATTATGACTCACATAGACATTTTGACAGTAGAGTACATCAAGGTCAGTTTGCGGCAAATAGCAGGGAGCCAGAAAATGTCTATTACAGGGCCCCAGATCATTATTCTACGTCACCAGGTGGCCCGTTCTATGACAGACAACCACCTCATGGAGAAGTCCCAAGGAATGTTCCACCAGATCCTAGATATGTGCACCCTGATATTGCTCATGGACAGTCACAAGGAACAAGACCTGCAGCACCTTATGAGCCCAGGACAGAGTTACAAAGGACATTCATGACTCACAGAAACCAACCAGGACCTTATGATCAGAATGGGCAGTATGCACATTACCATGATGGAAGACAGAACGGCTACAGGGGTTATGGGAATCAGAGGCCAGATGGGTTTGAACCTCATAGAATGGAGAGAGGCATTGTGAGTGGAAGGGATGCGGCTCAAGTTGACAAGGTTTGTTTTCAGTTATAACTGCATTGCTTTTTGTTTCTTATTTTCTGTGCATTACTTTGGCTCTAAACAAAATTGCATTTCTAGTATCCTGACATTCAGAAAGTGACTAGACTCGACAACCAGCTGATGCTCTGGAAAATTAGCCCACCCTCCTTGCTAAACTCAGCTCTCGTGAGAGAGCAGCACAAATCTACATGTTGCTGAAAAAGTGACTGGCCAAGAGAGATTGATTCCAATGATGTTTACATTTGCTACTGTACATAAATGCTGGGGTGACAAACTGTAATATGTACATGTAAGGCAAAGGGAATTTAAGGTGAAGGACTCATCCTTTGAGTTTTTGTTGTCAAACTGGAAAATTTAAAAAAGGCAAAGTAAAATGTCTCTGTGTAAATTAAGTCAAACATGAAACTTACAAAGGTAATACCTGTTCTTATTCATCAGCCTTTCTTGAGTGGTTTTCCAGCAAAAGTTGTCATGAATGGTCAGGACTCAAAGCAACTGCCTCCAGAAGCCTACCACGCAAACCAACCATTTGTCCCCCCTGAAAAACCTTTGGAGAGAAGCATTCCTGTGTCAGGTTTCCCAGATCCTTCACCCTCGTCAACAGTTATTGAGACCACGATGGATATTACCAATGCTCACCATGATCATGGAATGAAAGAAGATAAATCTCTTACGACGCCAACGACGTCCGAAGCCATTCCAAACGTGGCGGTAGTGAAACCAGCAAAGGAAAACGTAGTGAAACAGCAAAGTTTGCCAAGTGAGGAAATAACTGAGTTGTCAGAAAAAGCCCGAAAGCTTGGCTTAGAGCCTGTAAAGTCAGTAGGGATTCCACAAGACGGAAACCAGCAGAATACAGAAATTGATTCAGTGGATGGAAAAGATGAGGAACCGAAGGATAAAGTGTCACTGACGCTTCAACAGGCAAATAAATTGGGAGAGCAGAGTGATGAAGATGATGAGGAAAGCTTGGATTTAAGTGACCTTAGTCTTCCAGATGGGAACAAAGAAGGGCTGCCTTTTATTCCTTCACAGGAAGAACCAGTTAGGCATGAGGACAAACAGGAAAAAGTGAATGCATCTCGTGGGAATTCAGAACTCTCCGGTGGTATCAGTAATCCTGTTGTTGTACCTAACGCTACAAAGAGTGTCACTGAAGACATTAGTGAGGATATCCCAGAATCTGTGGCTTTGGATGGTGATGAGGATTTAAATGATGTTCCTGTCCACGATGAAGGCGAAGAGACACTCACAAGCGGTGGTGAAAAAGGCGCAGAACAACCCAAGGAGTTTGAAGTTAGCAAAGATGTAAATGATGAAAGGGGAAAGGATACAAACGAGGTGCTAGCCAAAGATGAAATGGAGACATCTTTACCGAAGACAGAAGAAAAGAGATCACCATCAGTGAGTGTGGATGGTTTCTTGTGTCTTCTGCAAGCCGTTGATGCTGATGTGGAGGTGTCGTTCAGCCCGGAGACACTGTATCATTCCCCTCGCTGCAGTTCAGATATGCGTGAGGAGATAATTAGGTAAGTCAGTCAAAAGAATTGAGAACCGATTTGAAATTTGCTTCTATAAACTTTGCTTTCACATCTCACAACTTACATGGAAAGAGTAACATGTAGCTACATGCATGAATCAGTATTAAGTGGAAGCAAGTTCTTACCAGCGCGTAACTTTTGTCTCGTTTGCTTTTGTGAAGAGCCGCTGAGGTTGGTGATAGTCTCCAGTCCTTTAACCTAAACACGGTCAGTATGATTGTTTTGGAGGAGTTGCCACTTTTGGTGCTGAGTACTCCCGCTGGTTGCCTCATTCCTGACCATGTGTTTTCAGAAGGAGCTTCCTGCGAAACAGAGAAAGAGCTAAGGTGAGATTCGCGAAAAAGAACAAATTTCGATTATTAGATAGTCAAAAAGAAACATTTCAGACTCGCAAGGTCATAAAATGATCTGCAGTGTAGCTGTGGTTGATGTATGCGTTTGACTGCCCGTCGACGTCTCGGTTCTTGTCAAAAATGGCACCCGCGTCTCGGCTCCCGGCAAAAAAGTACCAGCCGCGTCTAGATTCCCGCCAAAACTGCCTGTCATAGAGTCCACAGGAGGAAACTTTCCCCAACAGTAATATTTAACACAAGTTTCCTTCATATAAAACGACGTGTCTGAACAACTCTAAGCTGCTTCCAAGTTCGGGAATATAATGCTGCATGAAAATTTAAAAAGTGCTTAAGGGGGTCTTATACTCTCAGATATAAATTTTTCTCCAGAAAACCATGTTTTTGGAACATGAAGATTCAACATCCCTGTCTATTTGTAAATCGTATTTTGAAAGGATTTTCCTCTAATTACTCCTGAATTTACGTTTAAATTAAGAAACCTGAACACTTCTAGCTATATTTCAACATAACAACACCCATAGCAACCATTGTTTACAGTCTAAAAGTACTCACAAAATGGATTCAATTCAGTACATTTTAATGATACTTTACACAAATGCTTTAAAGATGTGTAGTTATGAGAATTTTGCATCATGGTCCCGAACATTATTTCTTCTACCATCTTATATGCTCCTTATACTTGGATAACATTTCTATGACTGGTGTGTATTCGGGTGTTCAATGAAACATTTATGTAAAACCTTTAAATATACCCCTCCCCCTGCCCCTAACCTCCCCCCCCCCTAGTTCACAGGGCTAATTTGGGCTCTCGGAGACCGAAGTAAAACTTTAAAGCCTTATTTCTCAAAATGACCAAATAGACGGATCATCAATATCTCGCACACGATATCTCCACTGGGTTTTAACCGAATGTTGTCAAATTTTCAACATTGATGGAGGACACAATTATCTAGGTCTTAAACCTCCAAAATTTGCAATTTATGAAATTTTTTCCTGTTATTTGGTTAATATAGTTAATATTAGTTAATATTAATACACTTTTTCAACATTTCACGAAAAAAAACGCCTCAAAACACTGTTTTCTGAGGTTTGTCTCCTGGACAACTTGCTTATGGACAGGATGAACTTAATTCCATACTTCTCGAACCATTCATTATCACGTTATCGTGTTTATAATGAACACCACTTTTTAACACTAAGGAGCTAGTTACTCATTAACCATCGTGGCACGTGAGCTGGAAAAGCTCATTTTTGAAGTCAGAGTGCAAAGTCCTTTAACGTGATACCAAAACTGTTCCACAGAGTTGTTTTGCAAAAAAAAAAAAAATTCTAGGTATAAGACCACCTTAATTGTGTTTTTTTTTTCCGGTCTCTGCCACGTATAAGCTTAAACACGGAGCAAGGACACGCCACCTTTGAAGCTCTCTGTTGGCTGTGGAAAGCCGAAATAACGGTCGCATAACATAGAAGTCGTGTTTTCGTTAAAACAACGGAGTCATTTACGTAGAATAATATAAGGTAAATAGTAAAAATACAGTGAAAATAAAACTTTATTAACACTTTAGAAGCCGCCTTTGGAAGTACAAAAATGATGAATTATCTTCGTCACTTCACGGAACATTCAAATTTCGCCGCTAACTAAAATAACAAAGCTGATGCCTGCGATCAACGAGCTATCTGTTTCCATTTATCTCGGCATGCCGAGAACGAAAACAAATCTCGTAAGAGGTGATTTTGGTTACCCTGTGAACACAGACAGATTTTGGTTGAATATGCAAACAAAATACAAATTGAACCTGACAACGCCGAGTTATTCCTCAAACTGTTCCATACCCAGAGCAAAGAAATTGGAAACAAAAAGTATTACTACGAAACAAAAGAACTTGAAAAATGGCAAAGTGAGATTTCGGCTGAATATTGACGTTAGAAAGAGAAGGAAGACATGGCTGAATACAATAAAAACTATCATTGCGTTCGTAAAAGACCGAGAGTACAACAGCAGCCAATCTTCACCTTTTATGGATTCGAATCTCTTTTAGACCTTATAGATAACTGGCTGAAGAATAACCATATTACTGTAGACTATAATATATCACCTTCGCAGTCTGCTTGTATCTGGGTTTTTTTTTTATGTTTCCAAACTTTTTTCTCAACCGCGTTATCCTCGAAGGAGCAGAGACACTCTGGCATCAAAAGAACTAGATGCGGCATTTTATAAATTTGAGTGAACAACTCGAAATTATACGATAGGCTTTCGCAAGTGAAGGAACATAATTATGAAGTTGAAATTAAAAAAGCCTATTTTCTTTTTAAACTCTTCTCTTGAGGCTATCGTTCATTTAGTCAAAAGGCATAGCTTACTTGTAAAGTGAAAACAGAAAATTACACCCGTCGCTTTCCAGAATTTTGTGGCAACGCGCTAAAACTAGACCTGAGTAAATAAGCGAATCAAATAGGAGTATTGGTCGTCCGTTGGGATTTGTGATTGGCAGGCTGAACACCTCAGCCTCGTTTTATAGGATCGCTCCGTGTTTACTATTAAATTTTATCTTTCTTTGACTTACCAGATCCTTCGTGGAATCTTCGCTGATTAAACTGTGGAAGGCACTCTTTTCTCATCTTGTAAATGTTGTCAAAAACAACGTGATGAGTGCCGAGCGAGTTGGGAACATGTTTGGGTCTCTCCTGATCGCTAAATCTTCAAAGCATTGGAAAGAGGTAGGAAAAGACTTTTTTCTTTACTTTAGTCTTTTAAAATTCTTTAGTTGTAACTAAGTTCTTTAAGCTTATTTAGCAACTTGAACTGTGTCAAGGCAGTTTGTATCTTCGTATCCGTTTTAAATTCCGCCATTTAAAGATGATGCAAATTTAGCCTGCTGGAATGGTTGCAGTTGTGTTGTTATATTGACGATTGAACGTCTTTTAAACAAAGAATAACAATATAGGAAGAAATCTTTGTTGTGACTTTTTATGACGATTTTTTTCAGTTGATAGCACGAATTCATATTAAAATTAGGTTTAAGGTATTGTTAAATCACCAGAAAGCGAGGAAAAAACCTTTTCGGACTTTTTTTATGGGGAACATATACTCCAGGTCCCCCTAGATGCGGACCAGCTGACTCGCAGGCCGACGTGTTAAGCTCTGCAAAACCTGATCCCCAGTACAAAACTACAATTGGTAAAAATTACCAAAAATTGGGTGAGAAAGGTGGGAGGGGGGGGGGGGTGGGGGAAGGGGAGGGGGGCAATCAGTCAATAATAGTATTTTCCTCAGTTGAGCAACAATCAAGGGATGAACATCCGACATGTACTAGTACATTGATCTATCATGTACTTTATTTTTACCACAACGTGAATGCTACATTGTAGTATTAATTCAGTGACTGATAAAGCTGAACAGTTGAATCACTCATTCTTTGCCGTAGTAGCGCCAGTTACATTGTGTCCTACACGATTCTGATTTAACTGCACTGGCCAAATAAAACACTTGCTAAATATGGACTAGTGCATTTTAACAATAGTTCGATGTTTCACACTAAAATTGTCAAACGGCGTTCTTCTCTTCTTAGCAAGGGAAGCACATTTTTATTTCCTCCAAGAGAAATATGTATCATAATTATCAAAGAGTTTAGGGATGCTTTCGTGTGAAGGCCTTGAATATTTTTAGCATTGTGTTTAGACACATACTTGAAATTGTTGTGCAGTTGAGAGATGTATTTGTTTTTATTAGCTTAGCGTCGGAAATACTAAGACTTTTCGGGGCTTTTTGCTCGTACTGAATAGACAATGAATGGATACTATTTAGGCTCATGCAAACGTACTTTATCAGAAAAGGCACTTCTCGGGTTTTTGTCACCTAGGACCTTTTTTAACGAAACTTTCAGATGTATCACTACAGTGTTTTGCTGTGAAAACTGGAATTTAGAGTTTGAAGGAAAATTTCTCGACGCCTTGTAAACTGGAATGTGGCGTCACTTGAAATTTGCGTGTTCGTTTAAACGCTTCGTTATCATTTTGACACATAGTTGAGGCCATAAATTTCACGAAAATGTCTTAAGGCAAATAGACTTGTGGTCTTTAACTAATTTCCTTAATTTAATTTCGTCTGAGGTCTTTTAGGCCAAGATTAGCAACACAACGAAACAAACCTAAGCGTGCATGTGGAAGCAATTTCGCGGCCAAAATATGAATTTGTTGTTGTTAGTCCCTTAGCTACAGAACGCGCCTATATAGCACGCCTTTGTTGATTGATGATATGTTCGAGAACAGAAACTGATTTGATTCCAAATCATCACTTAACATAAGCACTTAGCTAAGTATGAAGAACTTATTCTAGTTGAGTGCCATCACGGTATCAGTCAATCTAATATGCCGTTCCCTGGCCGGGGCAATTCAGAGAGTGTGTGCTAACTATAGAAACGTAATAAGCAGTATGCCGCTAAGTTGACCCCGAAAGAGATCTCTCTTGTGTTGAATTTCCTTTGATAAATTCAACCGGCTTCAGCCTTATCAGATATTACTCGTGGTAATTAATCTTCGTTCGAGTCTTCTTCAGACGTAACCAATTTGCAGTTATTATTGGATTAACAACTGATAACTCTTGAACCTGCATATATCTATTTTCCTGTTGAATTCTGCCACCCCACGATATATCTCAGGATCAGTAACGGCATACTTTTATAAGAAAAAAAAGGAATCTGCAGTTAATTAACTTGTCCAACATAGATTCTTTCTCTACAAAAGATACTCAAATCCTTCCACACCTAGCTCAGTAATCGTTTACAATGCTTATTCGTGTTAAGCACTCCTTTCAACGTGAAACCCCATGCAGCCTTATGCTATACCGAGCATGGAATGAGGGAAAAAGAGAGATTGCTGCAATGAAATTCTTTGGTCTTGTGCCAGAATGAAAAAAAGTCTCAATCGGGTCGTCGAAGATAGGCATCTGTTTATCCGTGAAACCTTCCAAATCATAATTGGGGCGTGCAACTTGTGAACGACTAGAAGCCATAGATGAGAGAAAATCGGGTTACCAGAGTTCTCAAACCCTTGAGTCAAACGTGTACTAAAACATTTCAAAGAAAGTGCACATGTACAAATTCACTTCGCACTTACTCAGAACTTGTTGTTTCATACGTAGGACTGATATGCGTTGAATTTTGTGTTTATTAACTCGGCGCCGGAAATAGTTCTAGTTTCTCGGAAAACCGCATTCAGTCACTAGCGATGAATGCCATCAAATCCTTCACTGCGATTAGAATAACTAACTATATTAAGGGGCACTGTTTATAGACTTTGAACCTTCCTTTAACCTACCTGTGAATTCGTTTTCTAGTCGGTTTTCTTATTTAGCATTTGCTGTAGTAGAAGTACCTCACATGCTGTATAGTATACTCTTAGTTAATTAATTTATATATGAGCGTGGACACTAAGGGAGGCTATAAACCTAAGAACATGTTCAGAATGTCATCATGGCTATAGCATGAGTCATTTCGACTTTTTTCTTTTTTTCATTTGCTGCAAAAAAGTTCGACCTCATGTACAGATAATCAATCTTTGTTCGCATCTTACGTGGAACGAACATTGTCATTATCACCTTGAAGTGCACGTGGACCTGTACGTTCGTGTACAATATAAATGCGTTTCGGAGGCGATTCAGTTCTACTTCCATACCACCTTAGTTATTTTCAAAATGGAAAACATTCATGCCTTAAAAATTAAGAACTTGCAACCTCGGCCCCCAAAATAGACGTTATAAAAAAAAGTGAATGTTGTTGCTTTTTCAATCATTTTCATTCTGGTTTCAGAGGTCACATTAACATTCCTGTTGTTAAATATCGCTGGCAAACAGCCACGCTAGATGATTTGAAAGTAGTAAAATGAGAGCCTAATTAGATGTGGTTTTCGGCAGCCTTCTACTAATCAATCAACAATTTAATTCTAAGTTAAACTGGTTTTTAAAGAGGGCTCATTTTTGCGGCGCGTGTGAAAAAGGTGTGAAAAAGGTGATTTTACTTGCAAACAATGATCAACCAAAGTGATGGTGTAATATAAACCAGAAGTTTCTATCAGCGAAAAAGGAATGTGTGTTGACCGCAATGAAACGGGACTGTGCGGTCTTTCCTTTTCAATTCTTAACGAATTTCATATTATTGTGTTTTTTAACAATAAATCAGACATATTTTTCTAAGAAGACAGTTTAAGAAATATATCCCGTTCTATCGTCGTCTTTCTTCATGAAAGAGTTATTTGCCTAACAAAGAACACGGTGAAGCTGTATAAACAAGGACGCCAAGTGCGTTGAATGTTTTCATGTTGAATGTCACTTTGCACATACTTAGAAGTCACTGTTGTGCACTCGAGAGATGTATTCAACTTCGATTTTCATCGGTCTAAGGGCCGGAAATGATTACAGGTCTTACAGAACCACATCATATACCCAAACAAGATTTCCATCTAATCCTAACCGAGTGCGGTGTTGTGTAGAAATTCCACCAAGCATTTCAGATCATTTCACCTGGTTGGTTTTAGTGTTCACATTCTTATCGTGTCGCTTGCAGTCGTCCATACCATGTAGTACATTATTATCATGTCAAAAATCATTAAAAGGTAAATTTAACTACCAGAATAGGTGTGTTTGTTGACGAAACACTTCAAATCACTCAGTGAGTACTGATAGATATTGAATTGGTAGTTATAGTTATGCCTCTGAAGGAAATCGATTTTTAAAAGTCACGTATCTTTGTTGTGTCTATAAACTTTTAACGAGCCACCACTGTTGAACTTCTAAAATGACCTTCAGAAAACTTCAAATTTTAATTTCCGGAAACAAATTACTGGAATTTTAAGAAAACAACAAAACGTTTGACTTTATAAAACATGTTTCGACAGAAACTTCTGTCATTCTCGGTTAATCCAAATACAAAGCGATAGAAGCTGAATTCATAATAAGTAGAAAATGCTGATTGTGAAGTTAAGACCCTTTGGAAACAAATTACTGCTTTGTAAGTTTTACTGAATCTAGCATTTTCTTTGTTTGCGGATAATTCAAGAGATTACTGTGTTTCTAGTGGTATCATTTTTCGCGAAAAATTCCTTGTTCTCATATTATATTTTTAGCCAGTTCTCCCTAGCTCCACCCAGAGCCAAGTCATGCTAAAAAAAAACTTCGAACAACTCTAGCCAACTTTCTTGCTTACAGTATATAAATGAGCGAATTTCACTGCATGTTGCGCAGTTTCGCATATCTTTCATGAACTGAGATTGTACACTTCAAGCGTTAGGCGATTCAGTCCTAAATCATCTCTTGGGGAAGAAGTGGGTTGCTCCGTACCGGTTTGACAGAATCACGAAACAAAGCCCAGTTTCGCTGAATCGATTTTTTAAAACAATAACACATTCAAGAGTGATTAACTCGGCGAATTTGAGCTGAATACACTGCGAGATTCGTCTGTAACAGATAAATTTATCCGGTAATCCTTATAAGCCGATCCAGTTTCTTCACAAACCTGATATCAATGAAAGCTGAGCTATGCGGGCCACGAGAGTGAACAGTTGTTTTCACAGAACTTTATAATGAAATTTGCGCAAATAGTCCTTACTGTTTTGATTTCCCCTGTCATGAGTTTTAGCTGACTATTAAGCGGTACAGCAGTGAGTGCAAATGATAATTCTTGACCTTGAATACAGTACTTACGTTTTTCTAATTAGCTTCATTTGAGACACGAAACATATTTTTTTGTATTTACCTCCTGGTTTTTTTCAAGACGTACTTATGGTCCTTTGTTAAGTGAGTGGCATTTACAGGCGAGCTACAGGCTCGCATTTCGTTCTTTCCGCGGCAAACAGTTTTCATTTTACTGCTAACTCAGTGACAAATTGGAACTTGTTACTTCTTATTACCATTGTATTTTCTCAAAGTGCAAGCCCATTCTTTTTAGCCCTTATGGTTACTTTGGGCAGGCAGTACTCTACACTAATTTAATGTTTATTGTAATTATTTTATAAATTGTGAGTACAAATAAATGGTTGTTGTTGTTGTTGTTGTTGTCGCAGACAAGATTCATCAGGCTTTTCTCTCGTTCCTTCATGAATGGACCTTTAATTTACGTTTCCAGCAGGTACACTTGCACAAATCAAGCTTTGTAATGAAAAATGCATATTCTAGCCTTTAACCGCCTGAGGGTTTCATTGTACGCTTAAATGGCCTCGCGACCATTTCAACCGCATATTAGCTACCATGCAAAACATAGTGCGCCGAATAATTTGTTGTCTCTTGAAATCTATAAACTACCTATACTTAAACGTAACTTTGATCGTTTCAAAAGTCATTCACAGAAAATCCAAGATAAAACATGCTCCTGACGCTTTATCAATATAAGTAAATTTATACTTGCCCTTTTGAAACATTATTTTGTAACTTTTCATATCTACACCGTGGGTGCATTTGCCACCAATATTTGTTGCAAGTTCGTTCTTGATAATTCCCAGTTGTGCTGACGTCCCTGATCTGGTTTCAATGACTTACGTGTCTATGACTAGTAAGTTCGATAGCCAATAGTTAAGCCGATACCCTAGGCAACTCTTTAATTTATCATGTACACAGCGTATTTAACTTAGTACAACAAGCAAAGCAATTGTTTTTTAGCCGGTTGCAGTTCGTAGTCTTTTTTCTTGAACGCAGTCTGCGCGAGACCCACTGCTGATCCACAGAGTCAGAACTGAGGTCGTAACATTCCATTTAGCCACGAGCGACGAATGTAGTTCTCCATCATATGCCATGGTGGAATTAGCCTGACGACACGCAGAAGTCCGTTCACATTAGCCACTCGGTAAAGATGGGCATCTGTAGAGCTCGCGAGCCCAACGATTTCAGAGATACCCTTGAGGTACTTTCCTACTGCAATAACGAAGATTTGTGTACCTGTGAGCTTGACCTTAAACGCTTCAAATAAAGTCTTTTGTTTTTGTACGTTAGACTGTCCGTCAGTTACAATTAGGACGCGCTTTCTGTATCCGGGTCGCGCGCCGCTTCCGCGATTTAAAATCAGTTCTTTACGGCATACTTCAAGCGCCTTCTGGGTGTTTGTCATGCCAGCTTCGAAAGGTATTTCTCCTAGCTTTCCAACGGTGTCTCGTCTTGACGTGAAATTAAAACGAACGGTAGCGTTGTAGGAGAAAGTAACGGCCGCGTACCGCCTCTCTCTCTGAGCTTTTCCAGTCAGAAGTTGCAGGGCTTTCAGTGTCCGTCGGAAATCTTTAGGCATTATGGATGCGGAGGAGTCAATAACGAATATGGCATCAAAATGTGCGTATAGCCTTGGCATAGACCCTTCTACAGACCTGCGATTTCTTCTTCTCATCTGTCGTATGACTCTCTGATCAATGCCCAAGAAATACCTCATTAGCTTGTCGGCAGTTTCGTGCGCGGGCGGCACCCTCTGGTATCCTGTAATGAGAAGAGAATTCTATTTAAGATATACTGTGTTTGTTTAAAAACCTTTGCTTAATTAAAGGTATTTTTTAAGATTCCATTCGGCAATTTAGACACCTCAGCTTAGCGTTTGTGTATCTAAGAACAAATGCAGATGGTTTACTGAGACTTACATGCCTTATGCGAAGGATATTAAATTCAGTTGACGGCAAAATATAAGTGCGGGTGGAAAGTCTAGCTGAGTTTAGAGTATCAACACAACTGTGATTACGTGCATAATAGACGTAGGAAGTCAAACGCTAATTACATTAGTTGATAGAGCGATTCCTTATGAAGTCAGTAGTGTTTTTTCCCCTTCGCGTGTTTTTTGCTTTGTCATACCGTTTACTGAAAGCGTGAAATGAGGAGCACTTCACATATTTTACATGCACTGCACACAAACGTGGAAAAGCCTCTGTAGCTTTGCTGCTTTCACTTACGCGCCCAGGGATCCAATCCTGTTCTCTTGGTACGTTCCCAGATGTAGGCGGAAGAACGCTTCTCTGCGAAATGCAGCGACAGCATCACGATCAACAACAATTTCAACATTTTGAAGGTGCTTGCTTGGTGTGGTGCTTGATTGATGGACTGTACGCTCAACTAGCAGAGTGCCTGAAGGACCTCAACCTTTGAAGGCCAGCCTGTTCTCTCGCGTTATTAATTTATGCTCAGCCTTTTATCTCTTTGTCGACACTTCTGGAAACACTTAGCGTCAACTTATTTAAGCAGGTGGGGTAGCGAAGGCTCCAGTGTGCAGGCGTGGCTTTACATGACGTTAGCCTGAAGAAAGCCATCTGATCGTGTATAATTTTACAGTTAGTGCTGTTGTGAATAATAAAACACAAGAAAAATTTGTATGTGGTTAGAAAGCAGTGCCATAAATATTTGCCACCGAAGTGTACCTCCAAATGCAATTGTTTAACAAAAACCAACCTAGCATTTCATTGCATTTAAAAATAACTTAAAAAAAAAATTAGGGGTTAGTTTGTCTTTTTCGTGGTGCCGTGCTTTTGATTTGGCTGTATCTTTGGTTGTCTTTTTTCCATCTACATATATGCTCGGTACAATGGATGATCAGTCAGGGAGGTCTAGACAAAGAGGTTAATCGACCCAGGAATCCTTTTAGCTTAATTTGTATTAGCATGGCATTTTGCTCTGTTCATTTATGTTTATTTGTGTTTCTTATATACACATCCCGGTCTGCATTGTCTTCGTTTTCGAAGGCAAGTGTTCCAGAAAGCTCCAAACCTCTCCATCGCATCTTTCCGTTACATCTCTCGGTTACATGGAGCGTTTAAATTTGCCAGGGGCTTCTAATTATGTATTGTGACTTATTGAAAGCCTCTTGGGTATGAGTATTCTTATCCTCCTTTTGACGTAAAGATCTGATACCGTAAAATTGCTATTATAATGACAGTAGACACAATGAGACCGGCCGTGTGAACACTTTCTAGAACTTGACTTCGTTCTACAAGCGCTTTTGCCAACACATATCGTTTGGAAGGTTCCATTGCTATAATTGTCCTGTAATTTTGTAAGCGATACTAGTATTCAACCCATTATCTGCTTTTCAACTGCGTGTCATGCCCTCAATTAAAATATTTTGCCGCTGACGACGCGTAAATTACAAAAATAGAACACGCGCTGTGAGACGCGTGGAAGGAGACGCCGTCAATTACTGCCTTGCTATGTCTACTACGAAACCAACATCATTTTCCTCGGGTTCGTCAACAAGATCACCTTTTAATAGAAGCGATCACGTTTTAATCTTGTTATCAGCCACTTTTATTTTTATTCTCTTTATAATCGACGAGGCCAGCTTAGCGTGATGAGTCTTTTATCAGATCGCGTGAGATTACCGTTACTTGAGAGTTTATTGCACGTACAGCACGCTCTTATGCCATTGGTGGGTGGATGATGATAGCACAGTCAAAAGTACAAGATTAAATCAGTTTAGTGTGTCGATACTGGTACTCAGTAAGGTTCAAATTCCGTTCTTCACCTTAGAACGTATGGCGCAGCTCGCACTGAAAGGCAACCTCTGAAATATAGGATGTTTTGATCCGCTTGAAAACAGGCTTAATAATCTTTTGCTGTGAGCAGATGTTACTGAGTGATTGGTTAACGCATTATTTCTGGACAAACGTCTTTTTGGGAGGTCAAATTCTTGTACGAAAGGGCTTCTGTTTGTTTTTGTAGTAAATGATGATTGCAGCTAGCTCAGACGTGAGAAAACAACCTGGGGAACAGGGTAATTGAACAGGAAGTGAGAGTGAAGCATTCTGATCTGAAACTTGCCAAGAAAAGTATTCTACTCCTCAGAAAAGACTGAAGTCTAGCTGTGCTAACACTTTCAAAAGGTTCTATAAATATTAAATGTGCCAAAGAAAATACTCGACGAACTGTTGAATGCTTCACGGGGGCCAAGGTGAACTGCCGGCTTAGAACATAGACGCGTTCTTTTTCATTAATTTTTTTAACTCCAATGAAAATGTAGCGGCAAAAAGATTTTCTCCAGAAATGTAACTTGTTTCGTGACTTGTAGCCCGCTTTTTTTTCCTGTCTATTTGATACATTCGAAAACAATCGATAGATATCCGGTTGTCTTTCGTTTTTTTTTTCCAGAGGAATGCTCGAGATCTTGGAGATTATTCCTGAAATAATGACGAATTATCATCCGATTTGTGACTACTAATTTAACGGGAATTCCCTTGTGTTTCTTTGTTAGTTCAAGATTACAATGCATATAAAAACTACAGTGTTTATTTTTCATAGCTTCTCATTAGGTTGGAACAAACAATTAACATATTTTGGTTATATCTCAGTCATTCTTCAATTCGTTCCACAACAAAGGCCAAATAACAAATAACTAGCAGTATTTTTCTCGGTATTCCCGGAATTGCGCTGTTTGAAACATTATCAAGAGGAGATACTCTCTAGCTCACCACACCATGTGATATATCAAACACGAGAGACAGTGTTTCAACGGGTTATCCAAACACCGAGAAGAGAGTTGAAAAAACGACGCGCAGCGGAGTATTTTTGACGAAATTCGAGGTGTTTGGATAGCCGATGAAACACTGCCTTGAGTGTTTGATACATCTTCTCAATCGAACAAACATTAAGGAGTAAACGGAGAAGTAAAACCGTCAAAAGCTATGCTAATTAAGACCGATTATCCAAACCTCCATCACGGTTGTGATTTTCTTTGTTTTAACTTGATGAATTATTAATGAGTTTGAGAAGTATATACCCAACAGGATGCCCAGTCTCCTGTCAGTTGGGATTTTTAACTCTGCCGTGTTAAGTACATAACTACACAATGAAAGCATCTAACTTAATTGGCCAATAACCACAATCAACCAATCAGAATAAGCCATTTCCGACATACCTTGTGCCTCTTTTTCAAAACGAGTCCTCGTTCAAAACCTTTTATATGAAAATCAGTTTGATTTGCATGAAAATGAACATGTAGGGGAAACACATTTTGATATGAATGGTTTCGGAGAAAGACTCGCTTTGACAAAGAGGCAAAAGGTAACTCAGAAATGGCCAATTCTGTTACTGCATTGAATAAGTTATACCAAATGTAACTTTGTCTCGTTTCGTTCAGAAACTGTTCTTCAGCTATAAAAATTAAGTCTGACAGAAACTAACTGTTGCGTCTTCTACTGGAAAACCGCGAATCTAGTTGGTCTCGTAACTATTCATTTTCTATTAAAGAAGTAGATTATGAGCTCGAGATTTTCACTCGTTCCGCTACGCCCTCGTCAACTATCACGCATAGAAATCAATAGCGAATAATCTAATTGTTTTAGTATAAATCTACCAGTCGTTCAAAACTTTGTCTAAATCCTCTTCGCAGACACTTCGAAAACGCTAAGAAGCGGCCGCCATTTTGTTAACAAGGGCATACTGCTACACTACTCACTATCTATCACAGAATAGATAGTGAGTAGCGTAGCCAATCAGAGAACGGCATTCCTGATAGAACGCTAGTGGATTTATATTAATCACTGATAGATCACGTGGCTCACGTGCGGTGCTCTTGAAAGGGAAAATTCTTCTTAAAAATACATAAATAAATAAGACTTGCGCCGAGAAGTTATTTAAAAGTGATTGTTGCTCTTTTACGTTTAGTTTCAAGTATTCAACCAGAGCAAAAGCTGGACTTCATATCCACCGTTAGAGTACTAAAAATAAAAAAAAATAAAAAAATAAAAAAACTCATAAGATGCATGACACTATGACGATAAACTGAATATGAGGCTGAAAAGGCCCTTGAAAGTGCCAAATAGTAGCTGGTTTGCTATACGTTTCGGACTTAGCCCTTCTTCAGGACTTTGCCTTGATATTGGCATGAATCAGTTACATTCTTTTCTTATGATGGTATCTGTGCTCCCTCCAACTGAATGGTTGTGGCTTCTTATCAAGCATTTGCGAGAGCCATGTACGTTGCATGAAAATCTTAATCATTTTCCAAGGAGGTATGAGTTTCACGATGCGCAACAACCCATTCGTGTCTCGTACACGGTATAGGTGACCATCCGTGGAGCTTGCAAGGCTTACAATCTCGTTGATTCCTTTGATATACTTTCCAACTGCAATCACAAAGACTTGCGCCCCAGCATTCTTTAACTGTAGACCTCGATACAATGTCTTTGTCTTGTGCGTGTTGGACTGGCCGTCAGTGAGGATCAAAACACGCTTCGGTACTCCACGACGAGCTCCGTTACGCGGATTAAGAATGAGTTTGGTGCATTTATCCAATGCGTCTTGTGTGTTTTTGTCACCTCCTTCAAAGGGAATTTCTCTGACATTCAGCTTCTCAATGGCGTTTTCTTTTCTAGTGAAATTATAACGGAGTGTTGCCTTGCTGGAGTAAGAGATGGCAGCGAACCTCTTGCCAGGACTGGTCTTTTCTATCAACAGTCGAAGCGCTCTGAGAGATTTTTTGTGCCCTTCTTGAGTTATTGACTTCGAAGAATCGATAACGAAGACCGCATCATAATCGAGTGAAGGCGAACTCACAACCCTCGGCGGAATTGCCTAGGAATCAAAACCTACGAAGTGTTTCGTAAATTTTATGGCTGTTTCATTCTCTGGCGGAATTTTTTGAAACCCTATTGCAGAACAGAAAGAACACAGCTATTAGCATTTGGAAATATGTCCACTTCGTTAGCCTGGTTAGAAATAAAGGTTGGTCAAAATTCATTGTCTCGTAACATTGTCAAGTAGACGAGATAAAAGAAGAACATAAACTTGGAGAGATTGTCTTGTAACACCAAACTCTTAAAACAAACATTTAAAATGTATGGCAAATGGTAATTAAGATTTTGCTTGGATCATGCTAATTATGAGAAGGTTAACATAAATTGCCGTTACGAGTTATTTGGTGATTGTATCTTTGAATGAATATGGAGATGTTTTAGTTTCTGGATGTAGGTTTGAAAAGTAACGAATATGGTGAAAGGAAAAAGATTTGACCTGCTGTATCTACCGATATTTAGCCTGTGTAGACGAATTTGCAACAAATAACTGTACGTTCTGACGAAATCAAACGTGAAGGCCAGTGCGCTGGTTTGAAGTGAACAATTTTGAGAATAACTTGTCAGACTTACTTGCTTCTTCCCTCACTGTCTTGGTTCGTTCCCATATGTAAGCACATGTCCCCTGAGCGAAAACCAGTACAACAGCTAGAGAAATCGAAATCTTCGCCATTGGAACTGTAGCTTCGACGTTTGTCTGTGAGAGCTGAATCTAATCTGCTGTCCGAGAAAACATTATGAAACCTTTTATTCTCTTATTGTTCCTCTGAACATTCTGGATTGAGAAAAAAACGTCGTCTTTTGTTAGCGTCAAAATTGCAATTTCCAAAAAAGGTAAAGAAATAGCCAATAAATTGTGCGACCTTCATGAATCACTCTTTTCTTGACAGCTTCTGCCAGAAGACTAAGATAATTAACAGTTGAAAATGTTGTTATTTGTTTTTGGAAAATTCTACTACACATGTTATTTTTTAACTGGTTTACAGACAATTAGAGATTTATGTTTATCAGTAATTTTTAACCTGTTTAATTAAGGAATTTCATTTACCTCCTTGAAACTCGTGTCACATTTAATTTCTGTGTTTCGGTATTAGTGGTTCGTACGCTTATACATATTCTCATAAACATTTTCAGCCGGTCATTACGTGAATTGTGTACTTAAATGAAGGCAGCCTTTATGTTGTGGATTGATTGTGTATTATTGTATTGTCGACTGCTGAGCTGTTTAGATAAATAGCCTCAAGCACGGCAGTGAAGCACAAAAGAAAATACAATAGCACACGATTAATTCACAAAATAGAAGCTGCGTTTTTGTAGGCACAAAATAAAATCATGGTCAATGTCACGTTATTTAGGGTAATTCTGTTTATTTTTGTTAGTTATTAGCCCTAAAGTTCAAATTAGCAGAGCATCAGTCTTTTGAGGTTAAAATTACGGCCACATATCAAACAAGGATGGCATCTGAGCATTATCAATGGTACTCATACAAACCGAGATAAACTTGAAAAACGGATCGGCCGGACATTTTTCAGATTTGTCCAAATGCATCCGTTATTATCTGTCCCCCTTGTTTCTTCAGAGTTTTCCTTAGTTTAACTGTCTGTCATCTCTTTCTCTTTGACAAGGCGATGGCATTTTTCCGTGTTACAAAAAAAAATCAGCTCGATGATAAAAATGGCGCAGAGGCGAGAAATTATTTTGTCAGCCTTCTATGATGCGCCTCACCGCGAAGGAACACTAATTAATAACTTTTGCCTCTGCACGGCGAGTTACAAGACTAGAAACGCGACTGTAAAGACTACAAAGCTAGCGGTCATGTCCTCAGTTAATAACCTACTTGGTAATGGACAAATAATATTAATAATGATAATGATAATGATAACGATAACGATGACGATAACGATAATGATAATGATAATAATAAGTTTTTTGGGCGCATTTAGAAAACTCAATGCGCTTACATTACTATATATAAGAAAAAGTAGATTAGTTAAAACTTGCACAATGTTTCTTACAGCAGTAGTAAGTAAAATAAATGAAAGAGTTAATTTAAAAATAAGGTGAATAAATCAAAATTAAAATTTCCGAAACAAGAATGTTTTGAGGAGAGATTTAAAAGATGAAAGAGATGTTGTATTTTAATTTTTAACAAAGAGAGTTTTCCGAATAAGCTTTTAAGCATTTGTTTGCAACTACCTCAATATATGTCTTATGATATGTGATGGGAGGAAAACCAATATCTCAGTGGTCGAGAGTCACATTTGGCAAGCTTTTGAAATTCCTTTAACTTGTTTTTTGTGGATAATAGAAGACTAACTTTACGGTCTAATCTGTTGTGATCCTGGAAGGTTGTTCTCGCTCTTTGGTCAGGAAGATAAACCGCTAGAAAAAAAAAAATGCCAAGCTACATGTAGGAAAACACCGACACTAATGAACAACAATTGTAATAGCAGACGAACTAAACAGTTCCTGATTTTAAAATTGAAAGCAATCAAACACCGATTCATTACAGAGATGAATAACATGGGATTGGTACAACATTAAAACTCCAGAAAATCAGCGTTCACCATTGTAACAAATCCTCTAGTGCTGTACTTTGCGTTTGAATAGAAACAACAAAAACTGAGCGGCTCTCATTGCTTGCCTCTAACATTTGCTGTAAAAAAGATGGCTAGCAACAAGCACTTTTGTGAAAGGAACGTCTGTGAAAGCAATAATATCCTTTAGTGGCTTTTCTATTTCAGTGAAGATATTTTAGAAACGTTTCAATGTAACTTACAGGTCTGTCAGTTGTTAGAAAAGGACGTTAAGGTGGTATTCTCTAAACCAAAAAGGAATAAAGATGGTTAAAAGTAACGTAGAAGAGTCCCTGATTATTTGCCTCCAATGCAGTCGACAATTAAGTTGTCCTGTGGAATCGATAGTGTCTAAACTGAACTATGCAGAGCTCAAAAGCAAGCTGTATATTCGTGAAGTTTAAGGGGGAGGGGAAGGGTCATAATATCGGAGACTGCTTTGCGGCCTGATTGATTTCTTTGTAAAGGGTAAGGCTTATGAACAGAAGTATAAATATTTCCTCTGTAGCACTGCATTTGGATTTCTCAACCGAGTACCAGGTGGTAACTAAATGAGTGACTGCCTCTTTTTATTCCGATCGCTATCGTTTTACAGTAAAAAATGTACCTGGAAATCGTCCAGTTTACTGATGTTCTTGCGTTACGCGAGTTGTTCAGACCGGGAAACCAACTTGCCATTAGACCCTGTCTTCTCCTTTCTTTCTTGAGCAAGAAATCTTGATCTAAAGAAACCCAAGCACCTTGCACCTTGGCGATATAAAGTACTTCTAAATTGGACAAAACTTTAATTAAACCGGTACGTCTAACGATGATTTTATTATCCATTTCTTTCTTTGAAATTTGGCGAGAGGGCGTTCTTCGTTAGGCCTAGGTTAGTGAGCTGTGGCTTGATCACTAGTGCATTCAAAAGAGATAACAGGAGCCGCTGAGTAACTGATCTCAAATAACTTATGCAAAGAATTTACGCGGATAGCATTGAATTTTGTTTTTCTAGTTCATTCACTGTTGTTGATTCGTGCATGCCTTTTAACAGTTTCTTGTTTTCAACGCTGCCATCGGTCTGGATTTAATTAGTCTTTGTCAATCTTTACCGATGTTATTTCAGTTTTTTAGGTATCCCAGTTTTAGTTTTGAGGTTTTAAACAGGAAGAAGATATGTAATAACAACTTCCAAAGACTTCCATGAAGTATTCTGACTTTAAATCAAAATACATTAGTAGTAATAGCGTTATGTTGCATGTTTCCGTTGTGTGCGGCTGCGCTAAGATAAGGAATGAGTTCAAAATAAGTTAGTAACAGCAATATCATCATGATGTTGCATGTTTCCGTACAGCTGTAGTCAGATTATGAGTGAGCTCAAGTTGCGGGTTGTCATTTGGTTTAAAATTCAGTTATTTTCTTATGAAGGTTACTCCTGTAATAAGCTTTTACGTAAGTTTGTAGCATATGTGGTTTAATCAGGAAAACTCTAGACCCCACGCATTCATTTTTTTCTTAGTCCTGTTAGTTTCACATTGACCTTTTATCCGGGAGCTGTATACACTCTCAAAAACAATTTGAGAACGGTAAGCAATGATGGCAAAAAGAAATTTAATTAGCTAATGCGATTTAACTCCTATTTCAAGTGCTGCATCATGATATTACTTGAAAAAGGTTAACTATGATGAAATCGGATCTAAAATAGAGTAGAGATGTTTGTGGAAAAATTGTAGATTGCCACAAGGTCGGAAACTGCGGTTGAGTTACCTACCAGCACTTATTCTAGTCTCGAGAATACATGGCGTTTATTAAATTCAGGGCGGCGGTGTGTATCACAGACTCTATTTTTAGTGATAACAACCAGCGAACTGTTTCTCTGTAGGTTTGACAGTCTTTTATTCAAAAGAGCTACAAAACTGTACTTCGATCTCTAGATTGTATTTTGCGGTTATTTTTTTCGTAAAGAAATCGATATAGACCAAACGCGAAAATAGAGCGAACTGACAACTTTTAAGCCCAGAAGCGAGCCTACTGCACATTAAT
The DNA here is from genome assembly GCF_964199315.1 of Orbicella franksi. NCBI lineage: Eukaryota > Metazoa > Cnidaria > Anthozoa > Scleractinia > Merulinidae > Orbicella > Orbicella franksi. The sequence continues at coordinate 4,028,673 of NC_138148.1, read as the reverse complement.
GCAATTTCTTCCATCTCGATAAAAGTCTTACCGCTGATGTTTAGTTTCTCTCAAGTCAGGTAACTACCTGTAATCGTTTTTCCATAGATAACCGTTGTCTATAACTCGAAAACAATATGTAGGAGTCTGCAAAGCTACACTTAAGAATGCGCCCAGATTGCTTGTCTTGTCAGCGCAGGCTTATCTCTGTATTCATCAAACGTAGATGTCTTTCAGGATACGCAGATCAGTAGGGGACATCGTAAGCGGACCTTTGGGTGTTCATAACCCAAGGTAACTGATGCTGGTGCATGTATTTCCAGGGTGGAATGAGCCGGGCAATGTCCAGTAACGACAGGGTGTCCCTGACACGAAATAAATGTCTGTTTGTGCTGCTAGCAATACCCACCAACTCTTGAATACCAGGCATGTAATTTCCAACGCCAATCACAAACATTTCCACGCCAAGGATTTTCAGTTGGAAGGCGCGGTACAGTGTGAGGTGGACGTTGATGTTGGAGCTTCCATCCGTGAGGAGAAGAACACGTTTTTTTGCTCGTGGTCGTAATTTAGAGTTTTTGTTTTGGAACAGCTTCGTGCGACATATTTCAAAGGCTTCTTGAGTGTTTGTCTTGTGGCCAATGAAGTGAACTTTGGTCTGTAGATTGTATTTAGCTGTTTGTGGGTCGGTGAAACTGAAGTCCACCTTGGCCTTGTCTGAGTATGTGACGGCGGCATAATGAGTATTCGGGCTTGCTTTATCGATCAGCCTCTCTAAAGCTTTGACGCCTCTGTAGAAATCGCGTTTACGAATGGAATTGGACGCGTCGAACACAAGTGCGACGTCGTAGTAAGTTTGATCGACACTCCTCCGGTGTCGACGTCGGACCATGTTCTGGATAAAAAATCGTTCAATTTTCTTGGCAGTGACACGTTTTGTTGGTACTCTTTGAAGTCCTGTTAAACAATATTTACACCATTAATTCGATGTTTGACCTAAATCCTGGCCAAAACGAGTCACTCAATGATGTATTAATTCAGTTCTCAGAAAGCTTTAGTCTGTGAATACAGCCGCCTCTTATTGCTTCCGGTCGCTTTGGGCGTTTCTGTATTTTCAGGCTAAAAGAGAACTCTCTGAACGACTTAAGAACAACTGAGCACGTTTACATTCGATAATAAGAGCGTATGGAGAATCGACTAGAGTCGCCAAGAGTGCATGTGAGTTTTAGGTTTGACTGAGCTCTTGAATAATAGTGATAATACTAACAATAATAATAACTTTTTTCATTGTAGTGCGACGTTTTATTGACAATTCTAGGTCTTCGGTTTGCTCCATAACTTAAGAAATTAAAGACGGATTTTGCTCTGATCAGTCGATTTAGTTACATAGAGTGTTTGTCGTTCTTCCGTATCAGAAGATGCTTGAATTATTTCTCCATTTAATATATACAGCGATTAATTGTTATATTCTCAAGGTATACACAAATAGAGACGTTTTTAGACTACGTAGGTATGGATTTCATGTAGTGCGACCTTTATCTTTATGTAGCTCATCGCCTTTCGTTTGTAAGCGCAGAAGTTCTACAAATAATTCTGATTAAACTAGTTGTGAGAGCGCGACAATAACGTATTCTATGCTTGCATCAGTACCACTTGTGCCTCGTTTCGTGCCGGATTACTTATTGTCTTCATCTCCCAGTGAAGCACAGGTACTTGGATTTTCGTGATACCATTCAAGGACTTTGTTTTTTACTTTCATTTTCAACCATTTAAGGGTTTCCGTCTTGAGCGGCTCGGTTCCGGTAAATGGCTGTTTTTGATGTTGAATCATCCATAGTTGTTCACTGCGCCAATTTCTTTCTATATGGCTGGACGATAAAAAGAGGAACGTAGTGCTAAGCACACTTAATATGGTGCTCTATTTACCTCTTTAATTATGGGCGTCTTTGGAAATTCACTTATAGCGTTGCGCCAATTTGCACAAAAGGCCGCTGCATTAAACGGAAGATCTCTTCAATTCTAAATCAAAGGAATAAACGAGCGTATATCGGCACGACTTGCGGTAATAGCTAACAAGTGCTTACACTCACTTGACTGATGAGAAATTCCGCTTTTCTTCGTCTTTTCCCACACAAAGCAGTGTGAAAACATAACCAGTAACAGCAGTAAAAATAGCTTAAGCAGGGGCATCTTATCTGACGACTTCACAGCTCGTACTCCGCTCAGGCCGGATGGTTCGTTCTAAGGAGTGCCCAGCGCTTTGCGTCTGCCTATAGCTCGAATATTCTCCGGGAGTTATGCTTGATTTTATCTCCATTGATATAGAGTGTTAACAGGTTAATGCTACTCAATAAAAGTGCCTTAGTTTGGTTTATATTTCACGCCCTTTGGTGTTGAAAATTAATTTGTGGCTACGTCTAGAAACTACCGCCCAATTCTTGAATTTGTCATCGTTCGGAAATAGCCAGTGCCTTTGGCAGTAAATGGAAAGTTGCGCAGTCAGACCAGTAATTTTAAATAATACCACGACAATTGATCTGTTGGTTGACAGAATTGGAATGTTCTACATCAAGGGGGGAAATTTGACCACCCCAAAGCCGAGTTTTGTGTTCTCTCGTGAAAACAAAGGTTGTTTTGGCTGTGCTTGGTTCAAATATCTCGCTAAAAGAGTTGTCTCAGTAGTGTTTTGAAATACTACTTAAAATATCCCATGCGTGTGTTTTTCCTGTTTACTGATGGAACTCGCTGAAATGTAATACAGAAAAGACATGTAACATGCAGATTTGAAATTCATTATCATTAAAGGAACTGGAATTAAAAGTTGTTCAACTGAGCAGAGCCAGAACGTAAACTATTTCTTGTGTTTTCGAATCATAGTTATCGTTTCAGTTGAGTTTAGTCCACTCATGTGCTCGGCATCGAGCATATCCTGGTTCGGTGGATGCTTTCACATATCCTATCACCCACAAGCTTTTTTTTCCAATATTTTCCAATTCACTTTTTTAACCTTGCTAATTACAATTTCCTCTGTGGACAACGCGTAACACAAAAAGTTCACTTCGTAAACAACTCGCATTAACTAATATAAAAACTGAATAACGTGAAATGTAGCATTAACTAATATAAAAACTGAATAACGGGAAATGTAGAAGAAGATTGAGATTAACACAGGAAGAGAGCTACACACGCAGAAAAGGGAGTGAAACAACGGATAGAAGTTTGTTGTTGCCTTTTGTTGTCTTTTATTGTCTTGTTCTCGAATGATGGTCCCATGCTGTTTAAATAGTGGCCTGTGAGTGATCGGGAAATAGCGCTGACAAATAGCTTTACACCGCCAATGGCTGACGAAAAGAACACATTTTTTAGATAATCGCTTTGCAGTTGTCATCAGTGCGTTTTACGTCTTTTAGTTTGTAAAACTAGTTCAACTTTCACTGAGGTGATCAAAAGTAATCATCAGATTTTGTGCTTTGAAGAGAGTTTCTTCGCGGTTTTTTTTTTTTTTTTCTGTTTAACACTGATGATGGCGCTATTGGGGGGCAGTTTGCAGCTTTAGCGTCGAAATTGTGAAATAAGTGATTTGGCCCTGCGCAATTTTTGGTAATCGCTTTTTCAGATGTCCAGACGCAGAGCACAATAATAACTTCACCTCGTTTTATTCGATAGCTATTATTTGTGACCACTTAGAAAAGGCCGTGCTTGCAAGCTTAATGTTCATCCTGTTGTGCTGTCTGTAAAGTCCAAGATTAAACTTGATGACGCGATCAATTTCACTTTATTGTGCTACTGGAGAACATAACTCTTCGTTCCATTCACTTCTGATATTTGATTACCTCTTAAACTCTTCAAAACAAGGCTCTTGAGGTGAATTTTTTTTATTAGTGAAGGACTTTCTCGATGGTGCTGCCATTCCAGACCCCTTAGTGGTAGGTCGCGTGCTTTGTGAGATCACGCACAAATAGGACGTTAAGGTGGTATTCTCTAAACCAAAAAGGAATAAAGATGGTTAAAAGTAACGTAGAAGAGTCCCTGATTATTTGCCTCCAATGCAGTCGACAATTAAGTTGTCCTGTGGAATCGATAGTGTCTAAACCGAACTATGCAGAGCTCAAAAGCAAGCTGTATATTCGTGAAGTTTAAGGGGGAGGGGAAGGGTCATAATATCGGAGACTGCTTTGCGGCCTGATTGGTTTCTTTGTAAAGGGTAAGGCTTATGAACAGAAGTATAAATATTTCCTCTGTAACACTGCATTTGGATTTCTCAACCGAGTACCAGGTGGTAACTAAATGAGTGACTGCCTCTTTTTATTCCGATCGCTATCGTTTTACAGTAAAAAATGTACCTGGAAATCGTCCAGTTTACTGATGTTCTTGCGTTACGCGAGTTGTTCAGACCGGGAAACCAACTTGCCATTAGACCCTGTCTTCTCCTTTCTTTCTTGAGCAAGAAATCTTGATCTAAAGAAACCCAAGCACCTTGCACCTTGGCGATATAAAGTACTTCTAAATTGGACAAAACTTTAATTAAACCGGTACGTCTAACGATGATTTTATTATCCATTTCTTTCTTTGAAATTTGGCGAGAGGGCGTTCTTCGTTAGGCCTAGGTTAGTGAGCTGTGGCTTGATCACTAGTGCATTCAAAAGAGATAACAGGAGCCGCTGAGTAACTGATCTCAAATAACTTATGCAAAGAATTTACGCGGATAGCATTGAATTTTGTTTTTCTAGTTCATTCACTGTTGTTGATTCGTGCATGCCTTTTAACAGTTTCTTGTTTTCAACGCTGCCATCGGTCTGGATTTAATTAGTCTTTGTCAATCTTTACCGATGTTATTTCAGTTTTTTAGGTATCCCAGTTTTAGTTTTGAGGTTTTAAACAGGAAGAAGATATGTAATAACAACTTCCAAAGACTTCCATGAAGTATTCTGACTTTAAATCAAAATACATTAGTAGTAATAGCGTTATGTTGCATGTTTCCGTTGTGTGCGGCTGCGCTAAGATAAGGAATGAGTTCAAAATAAGTTAGTAACAGCAATATCATCATGATGTTGCATGTTTCCGTACAGCTGTAGTCAGATTATGAGTGAGCTCAAGTTGCGGGTTGTCATTTGGTTTAAAATTCAGTTATTTTCTTATGAAGGTTACTCCTGTAATAAGCTTTTACGTAAGTTTGTAGCATATGTGGTTTAATCAGGAAAACTCTAGACCCCACGCATTCATTTTTTTCTTAGTCCTGTTAGTTTCACATTGACCTTTTATCCGGGAGCTGTATACACTCTCAAAAACAATTTGAGAACGGTAAGCAATGATGGCAAAAAGAAATTTAATTAGCTAATGCGATTTAACTCCTATTTCAAGTGCTGCATCATGATATTACTTGAAAAAGGTTAACTATGATGAAATCGGATCTAAAATAGAGTAGAGATGTTTGTGGAAAAATTGTAGATTGCCACAAGGTCGGAAACTGCGGTTGAGTTACCTACCAGCACTTATTCTAGTCTCGAGAATACATGGCGTTTATTAAATTCAGGGCGGCGGTGTGTATCACAGACTCTATTTTTAGTGATAACAACCAGCGAACTGTTTCTCTGTAGGTTTGACAGTCTTATTCAAAAGAACTACAAAACTGTACTTCGATCTCTAGATTGTATTTTGCGGTTATTTTTTTCGTAAAGAAATCGATATAGACCAAACGCGAAAATAGAGCGAACTGACAACTTTTAAGCCCAGAAGCGAGCCTACTGCACATTAATGCCATTTCTTCCATCTCGATAAAAGTCTTACCGCTGATGTTTAGTTTCTCTCAAGTCAGGTAACTACCTGTAATCGTTTTTCCATAGATTACCGTTGTCTATAACTCGAAAACAATATGTAGGAGTCTGCAAAGCTACACTTAAGAATGCACCCAGACTGCTTGTCTTGTCAGCGCAGGCTTATCTCTGTATTCATCAAACGTAGATATCTTTCAGGATACGCAGATCAGTAGGGGATATCGTAAGCGGACCTTTGGGTGTTCATAACCCAAGGTAACTGATGTTGGTGCATGTATTTCCAGGGTGGAATGAGCCGGGCAATGTCCAGTAACGACAGGGTGTCCCTGACACGAAACAAATGTCTGTTTGTGCTGCTAGCAATACCCACCAACTCTTGAATACCAGGCATGTAATTTCCAACACCAATCACAAACATTTCCACGCCAAGGATTTTCAGTTGAAAGGCGCGGTACAGTGTGAGGTGGACGTTGATGTTGGAGCTTCCATCCGTGAGGAGAAGAACACGTTTTTTTGCTCGTGGTCGTAATTTAGAGTTTTTGTTTTGGAACAGCTTCGTGCGACATATTTCAAAGGCTTCTTGAGTGTTTGTCTTGTGGCCAATGAAGTGAACTTTGGTCTGTAGATTGTATTTAGCTGTTTGTGGGTCGGTGAAACTGAAGTCCACCTTGGCCTTGTCTGAGTATGTGACGGCGGCATAATGAGTATTCGGGCTCGCTTTATCGATCAGCCTCTCTAAAGCTTTGACGCCTCTGTAGAAATCGCGTTTACGAATGGAATTGGACGCGTCGAACACAAGTGCGACGTCGTAGTAAGTTTGATCGACACTCCTCCGGTGTCGACGTCGGACCATGTTCTGGATAAAAAATCGTTCAATTTTCTTGGCAGTGACACGTTTTGTTGGTACTCTTTGAAGTCCTGTTAAAACAATATTTACACCATTAATTCGATGTTTGACCTAAATCCTGGCCAAAACGAGTCACTCAATGATGTATTAATTCAGTTCTCAGAAAGCTTTAGTCTGTGAATACAGCCGCCTCTTATTGCTTCCGGTCGCTTTGGGCGTTTCTGTATTTCCAGGCTAAAAGAGAACTCTCTGAACGACTTAAGAACAACTGAGCACGTTTACATTCGATAATAAGAGCGTATGGAGAATCGACTAGAGTCGCCAAGAGTGCATGTGAGTTTTAGGTTTGACTGAGCTCTTGAATAATAGTGATAATAATAACAATAATAATAACTTTTTTGTAGTGCGACGTTTTATTGACAATTCTAGGTCTTCGGTTTTCTCCGGAACTTAAGAAATTAAAGACGGATTTTGCTCTGATCAGTCGATTTAGTTACATACAGTGTTTGTCGTTCTTCCGTATCAGAAGATGCTTGAATTATTTCTCCATTTAATATATACAGCGATTAATTGTTATATTCTCAAGGTATACGCAAATAGAGACGTTTTTAGACTACGTAGGTATGGATTTCATGTAGTGCGACCTTTATCTTTATGTAGCTCATCGCCTTTCGTTTGTAAGCGCAGAAGTTCTACAAATAATTCTGATTAAACTAGTTGTGAGAGCGCGACAATAACGTATTCTATGCTTGCATCAGTACCACTTGTGCCTCGTTTCGTGCCGGATTACTTATTGTCTTCATCTCCCAGTGAAGCACAGGTACTTGGATTTTCGTGATATCATTCAAGGACTTTGTTTTTTACTATCATTTTCAACCATTTAAGGGTTTCCGTCTTGAGCGGCTCGGTTCCGGTAAATGGCTGTTTTTGATGTTGAATCATCCAGTTGTTCACTGCGCCAATTCCTTTCTATATGGCTGGACGATAAAAAGAGGAACGTAGTGCTAAGCACGCTTAATATGGTGCTCTATTTACCTCTTTAATTATGGGCGTCTTTGGAAATTCACTTATAGTGTTGCGCCAATTTACACAAAAGGCCGCTTCATCAAACGGAAGATCTTTTCAATTCTAGATCAAAGGAACGAACGAGCGTATATCGGCACGACTTGCGGTAATAGCTAACAAGTGCTTAAACTCACTTGACTGATGAGAAATTCCGCTTTTCTTCGTCTTTTCCCACACAAAGCAGTGTGAAAACATAACTAGTAACAGCAATAAAAATAGCTTAAGCAGGGACATCTTATCTGACGACTTCACAGCTTGTACTCCGCTCAGGCCCGATGGTTCGTTCTAAGGAGTGCCCAGCGCTTTGCGTCTGCCTAAAGCTCGAATATTCTCCGGGAGTTATGCTTGATTTTATCTCCATTGATATAAAGTGTTAACAGGTTAATGCTACTCAATAAAAGTGCCTTAGTTTGGTTTATATTTCACGCCCTTTGGTGTTGAAAATTAATTTGTGGCTACGTCTAGAAACTACCGCCCAATTCTTGAATTTGTCATCGTTCGGAAATAGCCAACGCCTTTGGCAGTATTAAAAACCATACCTATGCAGTCAGTGGCCTGCATTGTTTATTTTACCTCTTTCTTGGTTTGGCAAGAAGGCGAGAAATAAATGTTGCCGTATCCATAACAATAGCAAGCGTTGACGTTGGTGAGATTTTTCACTGATCAAGAGCACGGAACAACTTCTTTCGTCTGAACAAACATTATGAATTTAAGATGTCCTGAAGGTCGGTAGAAATACTTGTGTTTTGATTGATAGTCACCAGCTGAGGTTTCCTTCAACACTCAATAATGGAGTAAGAGTTATGCACCGAAATTATTGTTTAAAACTACTTGAAAATATTCCGATTGAATGTTTGTACATTTTTCTTTGATGCTAACAAATGGAAAATTGCTCAGTCAGATCAGTATTTTTAAATAATACCACGACAGTTGATCTGTTGGTTGACAGAATTGGAATGTTCTACATCAAGTGGGGAAATTTGACCACCCCAAAGCCGAGTTTTGTGTTCTCTCGTGAAAACAAAGGTTGTTTTGGCTGTGTTTGGTTCAAATATCCCGCTAAAAGAGTTGTCTCAGTAGTGTTTTGAAATACTACTTAAAATATCCCATGCGTGTGTTTTTCCTGTTTACTGATGGAACTCGCTGAAATATAATACAGAAAAGACATGTAACATGCAGATTTGAAATTCATTATCATTAAAGGAACTGGAATTAAAAGTTGTTCAACTGAGCAGAGCCAGAACGTAGACTATTTCTTGTGTTTTCGAATCATAGTTATCGTTTCAGTTGAGTTTAGTCCACTCATGTGCTCGGCATCGAGCATATCCTGGTTCGGTGGATGCTTTCACATATCCTATCACCCACAAGCTTTTTTTTCCAATATTTTCCAATTCACTTTTTTAACCTTGCTAATTACAATTTCCTCTGTGGACAACGCGTAACACAAAAAGTTGACTTCCTAAACAACTCGCATTAACTAATATAAAAACTGAATAACGGGAAATGTAGAAGAAGATTGAGATTAACACAGGAAGAGAGCTACACACGCAGAAAAGGGAGTGAAACAACGGATAGAAGTTTGTTGTTGTCTTTTGTTGTCTTTTATTGTCTTGTTCTCGAATGATGGTCCCATGCTGTTTAAATAGTGGCCTGTGAGTGATCGGGAAATAGCGCTGACAAATAGCTTTACACCGCCAATGGCTGACGAAAAGAACACATTTTTTAGATAATCGCTTTGCAGTTGTCATCAGTGCGTTTTACGTCTTTTAGTTTGTAAAACTAGTTCAACTTTCACTGAGGTGATCAAAAGTAATCAGATTTTGTGCTTTGAAGAGAGTTTCTTCGCGGTTTTTTTTTTTTTTTTCTGTTTAACACTGACGATGGCGCTATTGGGGGGCAATTTGCAGCTTTAGCGTCGATATTGTGAAATAAGTGATTTGGCCCCGCGCAATTTTTGGTAATCGCTTTTTCAGATGTCCAGACGCAGAGCACAATAATAACTTCACCTCGTTTTATTCGATAGCTATTATTTGTGACCACTTAGAAAAGGCCGTGCTTGCAAGCTTAATGTTCATCCTGTTGTGCTGTCTGTAAAGTCCAAGATTAAACTTGATGACGCGATCAATTTCACTTTATTGTGCTACTGGAGAACATAACTCTTTGTTCCATTCACTTCTGATATTTGATTACCTCTTAAACTCTTCAAAACAAGGCTCTTGAGGTGAATTTTTTTTATTAGTGAAGGACTTTCTCGATGGTGCTGCCATTCCAGACCCCTTAGTGGTAGGTCGCGTGCTTTGTGAGATCACGCACAAATAGGGCTTTCTCGGCTGAAGTAATTTTTGGTGTCTAGAACGTTTTTTCTAAAAGGTAAGCAGATGTTTTGTGTCATGAAACGGTTCAATGTAGCATGATTTACCGCAGTAAGATTAAGTTTTCATTACAACATTTGTCTCTGTGTTAGAATTCATACCGCCTTCAGTTTGGTCACGAACGATATAAATTATATCCCTTTTCGAATAAAAATGCTCTTTTTTTGTGTACGAAAGAAAAGCCAAGGAGAGTCTGAGAAACTATTATTTATTTCATTGAAAACACGTTTTTTTAAAATCTGTTGCAGATTACGAAAGGCATGCCGTAATTTCTAGACCAAAACTGCAAAGGAGTTGTCTTTCAACGCTGACTTAAAAGGCTTGAAATATAACCCATCAGAATATAGGTGTACCTGTTAGCGGCAAGCTTGCCAGAGCTGTATGGCAAGTGGGATAAAACCGCCAAGAGGGCTGTCAACATGTGTCTCACGCTATATACGTGTAAAGGGACAGCATTTCATCTTCCGTATATTTAAGATTATCGTGCTGAGCTACAGATTTTCCTTCACGGCCATAACAGAACTAATTTGTTGACCCCCTCTCGACACAAATAAGGCTGTTGGCTCAACTAGCTTTTACCCCAAGATCACAATGCTCTACACTAACGTCCGTGTATTGAACGGCGTATCTGTCAGTGCGGGTGATATGTAAGGTCTATTTAGACTGCACTGCAAGAGGTAAAGCGGCGAAAAACGACCGTCTCGATATCCAAGTGAGACAATTTCAGGCTATTATTATGTTCATCATACGTTCTTAAAGAAGGTTGATTTTTTCTATCGAAATGGTCCGTGACCGATTGTTCTGTGGTGAACATTATATTAAACGCGTGACTTGAACTATAGCGCAAGTTTGTATGACTGGCGTGCTGGTGGGTTGAATTTCAATTATTGCACATGGGTATATTTTAGTTGTACAACTTGTTATAACAAAGTACCCATCAGAACCTACTACACATAGGACAGGAATCACAGGACTGGATTCGTTGGTCTGGTATGATGTCAATTTTCTATCAAGTTAATAAGCTGAATCAAATTTTATTTCCCCTTTTGATGGAGTTTAGTTTAGCTCAGGCCCGGAGCTCAGGGTCTTTGTCTTTTTCGTGGATGTCAAAAACACGTTGTCACCTTGTTAACCCACACACTTTTTAACCTTCTGTGACACGCGAGAGTTACGCCTATTAAAGAGTGGGTGTACCTGTATAAAGTGAACTCAGTTGGATAAGTGCATTGTAACTAGAAGACAACCGTGTAAAGTTACCACTGCATGCAGTGTTTGTACTGTGAATTAACAATGAGGTATAAATGTCAAAACTATATTCTTGCACGAGACGCAGCGGTTTTTAATCCTTCAGGAAAAGGCAATAACTTTAGCGGTGTAAATTCAGTTGAAAGAAAAGTAAAACCTATTTCCCTTAAAGCTTTATGGAGGACTCAGCAACATACAAGTTAAAATGCGTACCTTTGTGAAATCATGACACAAATATTTTACGTGAATACAGCATACGCACTGTAGTTAAGGAAAATAGGCGGAGATGTCTTCGCGCATGCTCGTTGACTAGTTGTACAAAGCCGGGTGCGGCTGAGGACTGGGGACTACCAACACTGATATCATATCGTTGGTTTTCATTTTAATGATGTGAAGTTTGAATTTGTCGCTTACTTGTTCCTTTACAATTTACACTTTTCTCGCTAGTTTACTAGTTTTCTTGCCTCTTACTTGACAGAAATGTATCAGTTACGCCTTGCTATCTCAGTTGTGTAACTGTCGTGGATAACCTTTATGTATAGATCTTTTAGCTGTCCTTAGCCATTTAAGGCGGTACTAATGACGCTTAAAATATAGCCCAAGGAAAATACGCGCGCTGATGCAGATTATACAAACGCTCGTGAAAGTTTGGGAGAACTCGGAAAACTCGAAGAAACTGTAGAAACCGCATTCGCCTGTCGGTTTGTGTTCCCACAGCATTTCTCGTTCTCCCAAACTTCCACTCGTGTTTCTACTAAGTATATGAGGTCGAGATTTCTATCGCGTGTTATTTGACTCGGACTGCGCCCTCGTCAACTATCACGCATAGCTAATAATTCAATTGTTTTAGTACAAAGCTACTAGTCGCTCAAAACTTTATCTAAATCCTCTTCATAAACACTTCGAAAACGTCAAGAAGCGGCCGTAATTTTGTTAACAAGGGCACACTGCTACCCTACTCCGGCACTATCTATCAAAGAATAGATAGTGAGTAGCGTAGCCAATCAGAGAACGGCATTCGCGATAGAACGCTAGTAGATTTATACTAAAACTCTATAGAACCTTTGTGTACAGACCAGTTTTTTAGCTGTCTTCACTCATTTTGACGGCACTAGAGACGTTTAACATTGTCAGTGTTAGATATACAGTATTGAGCCTATGCAGGCCATCCGTCTGTCTTGTCAAAGGATGGCTTGAAAAAAAAGACTACCAGCTTCAGGTTTTTCATATTCTGGGATTCGTAGCTAGTAAAGGAAGGCTTATTTATACAAGATGTTCATTCTAGCTTGTTATCGTGGCAAGCACGTGTGTCCTTCACGAGGTACAAGTTAATTGTTAACATCATCGTAATCATAACTGTACCTGGCCGTGACCCAAGGGAGCTGGTGCTGGTGCACGTATTTCCAATCTGGTATAAGCCGAACGATTTCCAGAAACGACAGGGCGTCCCTGACACGAAACAAATGTCTGTTTGTGCTGCTTGCAATACCCACCAACTCTTGAATACCAGGCATGTAATTTCCAACACCAATCACAAACATTTCCACACCAAGGATTTTCAGTTGAAAGGCGCGGTACAGTGTGAGGTGGATGTTCATGTTGGAGCTTCCATCCGTGAGGAGAAGAACACGTTTTTTTGCTCGTGGTCGTAAATTAGAGTTTTTGTTTTGGAACAGCTTCGTGCGGCATATTTCAAACGCTTCTTGGGTGTTTGTCTTTTTGCCAATGAAGAAAACCCTGGTGTTAAGATTGTGCTTTGCTGTTTCAAGATTGGTAAAATCAAATGCAACGGTAGCTTTATCTGAGTAGGTGATGGCGGCAAAATGGTCGTCCTTTCGAGCTCTGTCTATTAAGCCTTGGAGGGCCCTGACGCCCTTGTGAAAGTCGCGTTTGCGAATGGAATTGGACGCGTCAAACACCAAAACGACATCGTGATAAGAATTGTCGTGATCGGTCGATCTTTTGTGACGACTACGTTGACCAAGAAAAAACCTTTCAATTTTTCTCGCTGTAACAATGCGCGAAGGTACCTTTTGAAAGCCTGTCCGAGAAATGAGAAAGTCTTTAAATATCAAAGATCCTGCATAGCATTTTCTTCCAAACATATAAAATGAGGTGCTGTGGAACTTACTAGTGTGCTTATTACTCTCTTTTCACTTTGTTTCAAGATTGCAGCTGTCCTTGAAATAACAAAACTAACATTACCATGCAAACTCACTGCAATCTGCGGATAGCGCCTTTCATTTTTGCGCCTTTAACACTGCCCAGTGTTGCTGTAGCGATGAGTCACGTTTATATCGCTTCAGTATTAGTTTTCTTAGTTGTTTTGCTGAATGCCCAAATGGCAATTTATCCTGAGGAAAATATCACTTGATCAACAAGGACCTTCCAAAACGAGAACAAGAACATTCTTAGCGGTACTCGTGTATTGTACTCTACGCTGATTAGCTGAAATAACCAAAGCTGGAATGCTTTGTTTTCGTTCTGCAGTGTGATTTATTATCGTTGGTTGTCTGAGTAGCCCTCTTTTAGCAGAAGGCATGGGCTTTTTTTTCTAGAACGACTTCGTAACGCACTTTATTGGGACGTTTCAATTTTCGACCATCTGTTTGTTTGGTCATAGTTACTAACTATGGTTTGAAGACCCAAAAGATGGGAATTTAACTTTCATGTTTAAGAATTAGTACGTTTAGCAGTGTTTTTGTCATAGCCTTCGGTGCTGTGTTTGGTTTTTAACGCAAGACGTAGGAAGGCGATAGGAATCGCTCGGACGTCGTGAAAGAACAAAAGCCCGAAATCGCTGGCATTGAGTGAAATGTGTTTTTCTAGGGGCAGTAGAGGTTCCGAAGTGTTTTATCTTGCGCCGTCGCGAGGTTCACTGTTACCTTTTGGAAAAAAGATCAGTTAACTCGAAACATGATTATGGGAAACAAGTTTAAAATAGTTGTAAAAGAGAGCTAATGTAAAAACTTACGCTCCTGATTGTTTCGTTGTCCCTTTTTGTGCTGTTCCCAAATGTAGCTTGAAGAAGCTTGAAAAAACATATAGAGCAGAGCACAATGAACAAGCAAGGATGCCATTCTCCCAGTTCGGGACTCTTTTGAAGGTCTTCTATCGTAAGCTGCAACCTGTACCAAATATGAGTTAGCTACTCGCTCCAGTAAAGGTGGTCAGTTTAAAGCTGCTTTTACCGGTGCTGCTCGCACCGACGTCGGCAATCAGCGAGTGGATGACCTCACTGACGATCAGCTCTTTTTGATAGCGTCTTAATGCTGTACACTATAAAAGTATTTGTCCAAATGTCAAAAGCCTAAAACAAAAAAGCCGCTAGTAATGTTTTCCATCTGATAGGGTTCATAAAGGTCTTTTTCTTTTGATGAACAGAAATAGGCTCCGGTCAAATTCCACATGTTCTTGCCTAGCGGTTGTTTCTTCGTGGAAGGTCGTGTTTTACCTTTCTTCGTTGATTACACACTGAAAATAGGCAGTTGTGTTATGTTCAGGTAAACTTGCTATTCATTTTCAGGAGAGCGAGAATCTAATTTATTCTTAAACGTTACAGTTTCATGGAAAATTCGAGAAAAGCGACCTAATTTGTGCGCTGTATCTTGTCTTATGTTCCCTTCCGCTAATTAAACAACAGACCTAATTTGAGGTTGAACGTTGTTCCGATGCACTAATGTGTATTAAACTCGTGTTATGAGCATATCATCATGCATTGAGCAGCACATAAACCGCGTCGTTCCGACAACATGAAGTACTAACGATAAGATCTTCAAGAGATTGCTGAAATTTCGTGATAAGCAATGAATTCGTCCAAAATAGCCAGTCTAAAAAGACAAACAACAACATTTTTTTTCCTTTTTCCGCCTTTCAGAGCTCTAAAAGCAACATTGAGCTATTTACTAGTGTGTCTATTAAATGGAAATCAGCTCTTTGTTCTTAACATATCAGGCGAAAGGGTTTATTTATCAACGTGCAAATCCGATGTGGAATTTACGAGAAGGGCCCTGGAATAAATTTTGCATCTAATTTACGTCAGAAGGACGTATTTTAACCTTGTCATGCAAATTAATTATCTCTGAATTTTACAATTGAATTTAGATTGTAATCTAAAGCTTTTAGTCAAACCTTACCACATGGTACCAATAAGCCCATCTATACTTGGGTTATGGTCCAAGCTTTTTCTTACAAATGGCTGGATATTAGCCAAGTTTGTTTTGTCGCTTGTTTATGGACTGACACGCAATCAAGGTCCATAAACACAGGAAAAAAAGGACAACATCGTGCCATCTTGATCGAATGTACTTGGTTGATAAAGGATTTATTGTCTGGTGTAAAGAAAACAACGCTTAATCTCGAGCAAGCAAGGTGGTCTCATTTCGCCCGCCCGCTCATAGCTAGGACTTGAGATATATGAAGAAGTGGATTCATGGTGAATTACGCTAGACAACATGAATTTAACATAAAGCTCTGCTTATCTACGAGTATGGAAGTCGCTTTGGCAAGATAATCTTTCTGCTGTGACTCCCGCCAGCGCCAAATAGAGGATTACGTCGAGTTTTGCTGTGTCTAAGTGCGTCTTAATTGCGAAACACAGAAGGCCGCTAACTGATGTAATTCACGTCTGGCCTAACTCTGATAGAGTAAAGCTTGTTGTGCTGTAGGCTTCAGATGCAAACCTGTATCCACCTATAGGGTAAGGTGATGTTCTAGAAGTGGTCTCTCGTACCAAAGTGCCGAGGGTGATCGACGTTTCTTTTGGGGTTAAAATCCGTGGTTTTGTTTTCGAATTTATGCCTCTAGGGATGAAAATGAATTTGAGCCTTACCTTCATAACGAAATTATAGTATCCTTTTACGGGTTCCTTTCAATTTTCCGACGTTCACGCCCATCTCTTATACATGAGAGGGGTAGACGGACGTTTATGTGCGAATGTCCTTCGGGAAACGCGAATAAGCACGCTGCACTGTTGGCACAAGTCCTCCAGTATATTTTGGCCAGCCCACAGGGCGAGTCAAATACAACTAACAAGTAAAAATATACAGTGATATTACAGACTAAACAAGACAATAAAGGATTTATTTTTCAAAGTTCTTTCCACCTGAAGTCACTAATTTGCGCTTTTGTGCGTTCAAAAGGCACAGGATTACTACATACCCGGTTACCCTTCACGTTAAGTACAAATATTATGGGATAATTCGAGTAGAATTGGATAATAATATTAGATAGGAAACATGAAAATTCAATTATAATCGAGTGAAATAATAGAGTAATGCAAGTCCAGAGGGTTCAATACTTTTATATTTGCATCCTGCTGTGATAGTTTGTTGAACAAAACATTCTGTCTCGTCACATGTGGATTAAATTCAGTTTTTATGAGTAAGTAAATGAAGTTAGAATTGCTGCTGGTAATAATAATAAAGAGAGTCGAATTCCTGATGGTTTGTTAATTGAGAAGTTAAGATGAAGTTAATAGAGAAAATACAACCATTTTGCCCTAATCTTCTCTAGACGGCTTCCCAATGTATTCTATTTATCGCAAGAGTTCTTAGTTTTCATCTTCGTGTTACAGCGGTTTTCAGTTGAGTGTCGAAAGTAACCAGCAGCTACTTTACTTTACTTTACTTTACTTTGGTTTCGGTTTTACTACGGTTTGAGATTGGTTGACTAGGCTTATTGGTAAGTTATTAGTTTGGTGTTGGTTTTACGACACTCAATTAAAAAAACCGCTCTATTATTGCCGATGTTAAACAAAAGAATTCTTGAAATGCTAAGAAGTGTGTTTCTCAGTTTAACTTTGTGAGCAGCGTTGTTAATACCAAAAGTAACCTCTAGACCAAAAATTCCACCCACCTTGTTGCCAAAACGAAGTTTGGGAAACCACAGCAAACTTGTTGAGTTGTGGCGAGTTTTACAGACCGACGTCAGTTTATTCTGATACCTCGGCCGCAAGCTGCAACTATTGTCTGCAGCAACTGGGAGCGTCACTTTAACAAACTCGCGAACAATCGAGAACAGAATTTCACGCACTTAAAATAATGTAAAACGTATTTCTATAATGAACCCAGACTAATGGCTTTAGACAAGTTAGAGACGACCGGCTTCCTTACTGTGTTTTTAAAGCCAAAAGAACAATATTTTTGTAGCCTTCTAACAAATATAGTCGCTGTTTGCAGTTTAGACAAATCTTATAGTAGCCTGCCCCATGCTGACAGCAGACTCCAAGAAGTTCGTCGGTTTTTTAGTCTGATTGAAATGAACGTTTTTACATCTTATTTTCCGTCTTCTACAGAAACTAATCGAAAAAACAAACATTTCCTGAGTTCTCCCGGCAGGATTGTGAAACTTAGCCTAAATTTCAGCCGCCTCCTTGGAGCACGAAGCCAACAGAAGACGTGGCTTTGTGAAACGCAGCGTAACGAGAATATCTTGTTAGAATGCTGCACTCGCTCGGCAGCGGAGTTAACAGAGACTACGAGAGATTCCTTCCTTTACTTTCTACTTTGCACTTCCCACTTCTGTGCTAGACTGCAGAGCTAAATGCACCTCGTTGTATGTGAATGTTTACACTGTAGGCATGTTTGGGTTTTTGGATCCTAAGAGCTTAACTTAGCCTGCGTGGCGGGCGTCCATCGTGTTCAGCACTTCGTCCTTCTAGTTTCCCCCTCCCCTCTCCCATTGAACGCCTGCCACGCAGGCTAAGCGTTTCTCAGGAAGGAACAAATCCCCCAGAAATTCCTTCAAAAAGTATTTTTAGGTGGATAATATGAACGTGATAAATAACATTTCAAGGAACGAATCTAAAAACAAAGAATCAAAGCATAAGTTTAAGTTATTGCGGAAATCCCAGTCAAGGTCAATATGAACTTTCTTCCGTGAAGCTGCGGTTAAGAGCTAAACCACTTAGACTAAAGAATAACTAAACTAAGAGTATAACAAGATACGTGCGGGCTGTTGATCTTGGCTTCTAGACAACTGTGGATGATCTAGTACTCGACACGAGACAAATTAAAAGAGTAACGCATATTTACCTGGGAAGACGTATAATTTGTCGGACATGGGGGTGAATACTACGAGACGCATAGAACTAGTGTGGTTGACAAGAAAGCTGTTATGATCAGAGAGATTTTTGGTCGCTTGATTACAAATTCGTCTCTATTATGCGTCTCATATTTACCTGACTAATGATGGGTCTGAAACTGAACGTAGCGTTTGTTTTATTTTCCGTCCTTGTCTAGGCGCATAAAACGCCTAAGACGCTTAACAACAACAATATTATCTTTAGTTTTCTCATCATAGATATGAATATTGACATTTTTTAGTTGATTTAATATAGGTAGTATGTTTTAGATTAGGTAATTGTTTGTTATCTTGTTTGAATGAGACTGGAAGCTGTGTAAATGTACCGTTAGGTTTTCGAGGTAGCCTCCAGCCCAGTTATGTCTAATTGTATGACAGAAAGATAAAGGAAGAATTCGCAGTTGACGGTTAGGTTGAAGGGAAACCAAAAATTTAGAAATGAGCTAATTCGGGTATTTGTCTGACAGCAAGTAATTTTTTTTTGTTTGTTTTCAAATATCAAATACGCTAAGTCCTTCATAAGTCATCTAAGACGCAAAATTCTTCTGCCTTGGTAAATACCGCCAATCTTGGAAAATGTAACCAAGCACTGAATCAAGTATATTTCATTTCTAAACAATTTTCTCTTAATTCAATATTTACGTTTTTCTTTCCGCAGAGTCAATTGCTACTGTGCAGAATCCTTGAAGCTGCAATCTCAGATGTCAGCAGTCACTCCGCTTCTCCTCCTCCATCCCCTAAAGATCACGATTTGGATCTTGAGACTCGGTTTGAAACTGAGGCTGCAAACGATCAAGAACATGATAAAGTGTCAATTGGTAGTGGTGGTTCTAGTAGTACACTGGGTTCAACTCCGCCTAAAGTTGAGTTAAAGTAAGTGACGTGCATGCTTGTTACGCATACGCGTTCATTCCCCGTGTATCCAGGGGTGTCATTCAGTAATGGTTTCAGCAGGAGAACAACTGGTTTTCACAGGCAGGCAAGACTTTTTGAATTGAACTTCTTTATAAGAAAACTTTCCTCTAGATGGTCAAAACAGGCAAGTAAAATCATCCTCAGTCAGTCGATTTGCGCGGTCCCCGACCCTGAATGAGATCCCCTGTTAATCTGGAGCTTACTTAGATCCGCATTCATTACACTGAGATTGCACCGAAATCGACGACACGATTGTTAACTCTAACGTTTTTTTATTATTATTTTGTAGTAAATCCAACGAAGAAAACCGCAAAGCGACACCTGATCCTACGGTTTCATACGAGGATGATTTTGAGGACGAAGTGCCGCTGACTGAAACTGCTGCGTACCAGAAAATGATGAGCAGCGCCCACTCAGAGCCGGACGACGACATCAGTGATCTCCTGGGAACGTCTGGACCGCAGAAACAGGACAGCGAGGATGACGACGACGTTGAGAGGGAACTGGCACGAACCATCTCCCCACCCGTGACGTCCCCCCGTCAGAGATCACCAAACAATTTGAAAAGCGTCAAACAGAAACCGAAGCTCTCTCTGTTTGAAACTGGGACAGAGGGGAAAAACGCTGAAAAAGACTTGGGCGATAGCTGGGGAGGTTCGTCGCTGAAATCAGTCAAATCTGACATTTCAGATTCCGAATCAGTGGTGTCGCCTCCGTTATCACCGGATTTTGGTGTTGGATATACACCAACTGCTCTCGAAAACAGCGAACAGAGGAACAAACTAGACAAGGAGAACGACAAAAGCGAGCCCAAATCCGCCAGTGACTCCAAAGCTAAGCGTAAAACAGGTGAAGAACGTTTCAGTCGCGATCCTAGCAGACTTAATAAGGATACTGTTGTTTGTCAGGTACAAAACATTTCCGGAAAAAAAAAATTTAATTCGATTCATATCCCAACCGGGATTTCCGGATTTTTTTAGAGGGAGACAAACCTATTTTTTGTCTACTGTAGAAATCACTGGATGAGCGATAATTCCAAACTGAACGAGCGTTGTGCCATTTGGCCTTATATTGTGTTCCTGTGCCTCAGTTTTAGTTAGTGTAGGAAACACACTGAAGCGTTTTAAGGCATCCTTGTTCATTCTCCAAGAATAAGACTGCTTTCTTTGCTTAGTGATGTTAAATCTTGGTGGTCCAAAAAAAAAGTATCAAAACATGTCACTGATGATTTCTTTATCGTTCATAGATTTTTGGAATACTTCAGACACTGAATCCGAAGTGGATTTACAGCTGAGCACTGGAGGCATGGACCAAGATGATGATGACTTTGATTTTTACGGTTAAATCAGAGGTTTAACCAATAAGGAACACCAGTCAAGCGATTTCCTGTCGTTCAAACGTACGCGACGAGAACTCTATTGTGATACCACCTTCGTTTATACAGCGGGTGAAACCTCGCGTTTTTGTGCTTAATATTTCGACCATCTCGAGACAAGATACTTCATACATTGTTAAGTATATATTCGCGCACGCTTTTCAGAATTTCGAGTTGGTGTACTGGAGGTCGCAAAGTCGTTCTCCCACGCTATACCTGTGCATCATTCTCAGTCCACGCCACGACTTTCTGAAAGCGCAGCTGACATCTCCTAATTGAGGAAACAGTTAAAGTCCTCTGAATATGAGCCCACGATTACTGTCCACTGATCAGTGACGTTGCTAAGTGACGAGACGTATTCACCTCTGTTTAGGGTCATGGACATGGTTATAATTAACACAATTTGTCGACTTTCTCAGTGAAACGGTGTAAATGTTTCTTCCGCTGCTCAAAACATTTACGAGGCTAGATGCTTCATGGGTAACCAATTCTGTTCGTAGAAGTGTGTCTTCAATCAACAAAATAAAATGTTAACGTACGATGAATGCCGCGAGTGTTACATGTACGACCTCGCACACAGGGCAGGTCAAAATTACTGCGCGCGCCGTGAAGTTCTCATCACACTTGCCTCTGCCGAATACTATTTACAAACACTGCCTAAAATTTCAATATCCTCTACACTCAAGCCGTCTGGCAGCTGTGCGTAACAGAAGTGTAGCCGGAACCAGCCAGCCTTGGGGCGAAAGTGCGCTCATTATCCAACTCAACTGGAACAAATACAATAGGCCAGTTCCGATATATTAGAATTCTAACTTGGCTCCGAGGCTTAGGGGAATAGAACAAAATAAATCGCATCGAGGATGAGGGATGAATAATTAATTTCTTTGTTTTATTCCCCTAAGCCTCGGAGCCAAGTTAGAATTTTAATATATCGGAATTGGTCTATTATTAGTTGCTTACACTTGTCTTAGTTCCCCAAGCTTCGCGACTCAGAGTAAACAAGCACGCGGTAAAAACTGGATTTCTGCTTAAGAAGAGTTAAGTTAAGGTTTTAGGCGTCTTATCGCATAACGTCGCGGCGTAGTTTAATTTTCCCCCGTATCAGGACTCGCCGAAATACCGCGCAACTCTTGGTTATTCCATAGCCCCTACCAGATATCTCAGTCATAATATCGTTAGGATTTCCAAGTAAAATCCCAGAAAAAACGAGCAAAATAACTCCATATTTACCCCAGAGATCTCATTTTAACTTATTCACTCAAGCAACAACAAAACAAAAATAGATACTCGATTGTCTGATTTATTAAATATTTCTAGTGTCAAAATAATTACCTCTTAATTAATTCTCACAAATAGCAAGACCAGTTTATCCGTTTGTGCGTGGGAAAGTGTCTGGTATGTCACTTTATTTTGTCCTTTTAAATATTTCACCTGACAAAAAAAATATTTATTCAAAAATTTATCCAAGTATTAGCACAAAAAATAACATTTATTGATTGACCGGACAAATCTTTACGTAGGTGAGGTCCGTATTTTTTTTCTGACAACCCTAAGGAGAATTATATCTATAAGATTCCTAAAAGGTGAATATTTGTGATTTCAATTGATGCATCGCTCGCAGGTCTGTGGCTTGACTTTCTTGGCAAATGAATCGCTGAGGAGCTATTACTTCACATGACTTGATGTTGATAATATACAGAATTATACCAAGCTGGGTTTGTGAGAGGTACAGCAAGCAACAGAAACAACACAAGTCCTGCCACGAATGAAGCGCTTATGACTGCAAGAAAACAAAAACAAACCTTATAAATTACCGAAAATTGTCATGACGGTAATATTTCAGCCCTGAAGATTAGAGGAGCCAAGGTGACCCATCGGACTTTTGTGGCTTTAAGCAACTATGGGGTTCTGGTACTGCTCGTAAATAGGGTGCTAACAGTGTCTTGTTACGGGTTTTCTTTACATTTCACCATTACTCCTTCATGCTACTGACAGGGGTTTCAATAAAAGCCGGTTACCGGCGGTCTACCGCCGCCTGTACGACCACTTACCGCCGTCTGTTTGGATTTCATTAATGAAAATAAAAATGATATTAATTAAAAAAAAAAAAAAAAGGAAATACAACGACGACCACTGAAATTTTTAAATACTACAAAAAAGCGGGCAAAACAGACCCAAGGCCAAAAAACTGAAGCGATAATTTCAACGTCCAGCGATACACTAAAAACCTGAAGTCTCGACATCATGACAAAGCAGACCCTGGGACAAACTCTAACGGGAACCAGTCGCCGTCAACCGGTAGGAATAATGTTATCATTTCTTTGGATTGATTACCGTTATGTAAAAAATAATCCGATTATTGCTGAATTGTAGTTTCGTTCGAATCCGTAAAATAAACAGCTTTCGACACATTGTTTTAAGTTAGTTTTTACCATAACTTTCTGTGGATATCAAGTGTCACTGAGAGATATCTGCCTAGAAAGGTATTCAAAATGCACCTCTTTGCATCAAAAAATTAATAGTTTGTAAAAAAAAAAAAGTCCTGCTTTGTGGTCAATAAAAATACCCATCAACAGCACGCTTTTTGATGCCCAGAGCGCTGGAAATCGCATTTCCGAGCTTCTAGATTTCAAATTTTTTCAGGGGGGGGGGGGGGCGATGCCCCCAGACTCCCCCTGGGGAAAGGGGCCTCACGGCCCCTTTAGTGGTCACAGCCGCCTATTACACCTTCAGTGGCCGCTTATAACTAATGTTATTGAAACCCCTTGTACTGGGTGGAGAGAGGCACTGTAAAATTGAATTGTCTCGCCCAAGAATACAAAGGGCTCGAACGGGAACTCTCGATCCGGAAATACAACTCACTATTTAAAGGCCGCATCCACACTACGTCGAAGAAATTTGAAAATGCAGCTTCATTTCAGTCCGCGGTTAGGCCTGTCGTCCACAATAATCCGTCACGAAAACGGAGCTTTTCAAAAACGCTCTTCAAAGCAGATGAGGAATTTGAAAACGCCGGCTTAAGTTACGTTTTATTGTGGACGGAAAACATTTTAAAAACGGAGGTTTTCAAAAACAACTACGTCTTGATAATCATGTGATTAATCCTCAAGAGTGCACCCAAGTTTTTCTGTCGCCGGTGATGGCTGCTTTTTCAAATTTCTCCGGCGTAGTGTTGGCGGGGCCGAAGGCTCCCCGCCGCAATGCCGGAGAAATTTGGAAACGGCGTTTTCACTTCGAAAACGCATCAAATGTTTTCCGTCCACGCTAAAACGTAAAGCCGGCGTTTTCAAATTCCTCCCATCTGAAGAGCGTTTTCGAAAAGCTCCGTTTTCGTGACGGATTAGTGAGGAAGGTAAGCCTAACCGTAGAAATAAAGCTGCCTTTTCAAATTTTTCCGGTGTAATGAACAGATCTTTTCGGAACTTCCCTCACCCGGACGATCCACTACACGATTATTGACACTCCTAGGTTAAAACCATTTACTATGAAAAAAACCTTCATTAGGAATTACTGAAATGAGCATTAAGGCGGAGTTACAGGGGAAATTATTTATTCCAACATGTCGCAAACTGCTGCGCGTATTTATATACTACCACCTGTGTTGTAATTTGTGGTAACGTGTTGTTGCACTTGGTAGACACGGGTTAAACTTTCCGCAACATGTTGCAGCAACTTACAACATGGTTGGTAATACGTGCAACAACGCTTTCCAGACCATTTTACAGTTGTCCTGGCCTTTGAATGGCAGCGAGGCTGGAGTTGACCTTGTTTTGATACAGACCTCACTGCTTTTGTTATGTAAATCAAGTTGTTCTAATGCTAACTAGGTGCATTTACATGACAAAAGCAGAGAGGTCTACAACTGAAACAAGTGACCTTATCGTTTCGCCTTAAGGTAGGCCTGTCTAATGGCATAACCGTTATTTCCCTCACTCGGATTCGTTGATTTGTTTCTTACTCTGAAGGCATAAACCGCGTAAAATGTGCGTATTCTATTTTGCCACCAGTAAGTTAATTCTCTGATTTCCAGCTTGTATCATTCCACTTTAAATTGAAATACGGAAGTTCTAAAAAGAGGAATCTTTGCTTTTCACTTCCTTCACTCGTATAACATCTGCACATTCTCATTCCGATTCTTGCTATCCAACGTCACGTGAAGCGAACGCGAACTTTGTGGCACGCCCATGAAACTCGCAATTGCGGCTTTGAGGTTTTCCTCTCAAATCTCGCGCTTGCAGTGCTTGGTTTGACTCGCAGTCTGCAACATAGGGGCGTGGAAACAATCACGACTTATAATACAAGATGGCGGAAACCTTGTAGTATATAAATACGCGCAGCAATTTGCGACATGCGTAATCCACTCGAGTTCGAAATACACAGAAATACACAGTGTTTTCGACTTCTGGTTGAGGGCTAATCGAGGCTAAACGGTTAGGGGCTAGTCGACACTTACGCCGTGGATACTTTGATCCTGGCACCTGGTCAACAGCAGGAAATCCCATGAAATTACAAAAACTGTGGCACAGCACTGGACCAATCAGATGACCTAAACAACAAGAAAACAATCAACACTCAAGTGGAAATGGATACAAGTATCCCAGTTAGTGAAAGGGACTAACAGACGGTTTGATGGGCCAGAGTAGCATGCAGGCACAGACAGACAGACAGACAGACAGACAGTTGGAACTACATGGAACTAGCTGAGAGTGTTTGAGAGTGAGAGATTGTCTTAGAGTGTCTAGTCTGAGAGTGAAGTGGCCAAGGGGGGAAATGGGGAAGAGATTGAGGCATCAGAGCCTTTCTCCACTCCTCTCTCTTCTATCCTCTTTCTTCCTGCTTTCTCTTTGTGTCATCCTCAATTACAGAGTCTGCTCACAGACTAACAGACACACAGTTTGACTGGTTAACTGAGAAACTCGCTGCAAAACTTGTAATTTACAGGCCTCAGCACTCACCAGTTCTTAAAAATAAGAAAGCTGTGTATCCTCCAAACACTGTTGTGTAACCAAACTGAAAAACTTAATATCAAGAGCACAAATGAGTGGCGAACCAAAATGGAGGTCTTGTCCAATGGATATAGATATCTACTGGATACTCTTTGTAGATATGATGATATTAGGTGATGTTAAGTTTCTTTTAACTGTACATATGGCTTTTTGACCATATGTGAACCAGTCAAGATGGCTGAAAATTAGTGTGTTTATGGCAGAGATGCAGTCAAGGTCCATAAACTCACAAAAAAGATTTATGACGTCAATATCCAGCCATCTTGAATGAACAAGTTAACAAATTGAAAGTGGTTTAGCGTGGTCTGTACTCTTACCAGCAACGATATGCGTCATCACAGTGGTCAAAATGTTGTGGACTACAAATTTTGACCACTGTGATGACGCGTACCATTGTTGATAAGAGTACAGACCACACTAAACCACATTCAATTTGTTTTTTACCACAATATCAACCTCAAAGAAAATGGTTTTTTCAGAGCACGAGCTGAAAAAGGCATTGCGTGACACATTGACGCGAGCAGCGTTGTCTGGACTCTTATCGACAACAGCAAATTAGCCAATCAGATTGCGAGATTAGTAGCAATTGTGGAAAAAAAAGAATTTGTAAACAACATAAAAAACACTCCCTCTTATAAGAAATAGTGGGTAAGCTTGCGTGCTCAGGTAACCAGTCATAGCGAGGGATTCTGTTCACATTGTCCCTCTCCCAGAGCTAGCCATATTTAATAATAACTTTACTCACTTGCACTAAACCATACATCTTTAGGATTCTCACCAAGCTGTAATCTTTCAATGACATGATGAATGTGAGCTGGTTAACAAAAACATGAAGGCTTTACCAAATATAGCAAAATAATAATTATCACATTTTGTAGATTGCAGGCCAGAAGGGTCAAACAAGAATTATGAATGAGATATTCTTCAACCCTTATCTCTAAAGGCATTCAAGAGTTTAGTAAAGGAAATCTCTGAACTGACAATATGTGAATCATAAGAAAGGTAATTGAAAAGAGCAACACAGAGAATTCTGAGACATTTCTTTAATATGAAAACCTTATATATAATGAACACCTTTTGTAATGACGTCCCCTATGTAATAACAGAACAACAGTCCCAGTTCAGCTCAGCCAAACGTAAAATGTGTGAAACTGACCCTAGTATAACAAGCCCCCATTATAATGAGTCTACTGGTAATTTGTTAAATGTCAGGGTTCTTCTGAGCTTGGTATATACCTTACCTACTCCAAAGAACAATGGAGAAATAAATACTGGCAGCACATTTCCAAACCCTGGAACAAGCATCGGCACCAGGCAAGCTCTGTATACAAACTCCTCAGTCAGGGGAGCCTAGTACAAAAAAAAATAGCAATTAAGTGACAAAAATTCCTAGCCGTGAGTTATACACCAAAAACCCAGAGAACTGTAAATGTAGCTTAAAAAATTTGTTTACATTGTATGCAAAAAATATATTCAATGGATCAAAAGCAACACAGTCATTAACTTCTGTGAGACTAACAGTGTCTGTTCCAGGGGTTAAATGTTGGGATTTTACTTACAAATGTAAATCCCCCTCCTGGATAGAGGGTGGCAAAGGGGTTTATGCAAGAGCCTGTGATGGGCTCCTGGTTTATGTGGGCAAACATAAGAGTGCCATGTGTGAAAAGCAACTAAAGACATATGTGATGTAAGCATTACTATGAAAAAACCCATGGTTGACAGTTGCCTAAATTACTTGTGATGCATGAATTGTGTTAAAATTTATGTGTGAAACTGGATCACAACCTGCCCCCACCCCCGCCCCCTTTTGCTACCCTCTGTATGCAATGCTAGTTCACTGCAAGTATAATGTATAATTTATGTAACATCCAACACTTGCAAGTATCTCATGACAACCATCTATAACTGTAAATAACCCAGTTACACTCCAGGGCCTTTCTCAGATTGCTCAAAAGTCAATTAAACCCCACTCTTTAATAATTTTTTAAAGTCTACTAAGGATTTCAATTTAGGGTTGACCCACTTTCAAAGCACCTTTTATTACAATTTAAAGGAAACTAATCTCTCAAAATCTAATGATAAAAAAAGAAACAAACATGAAAATTGTACCTTACCACAAGATAATTCCGCAAACTAATGGTATTAACCCAACTTGTTGGGTATTCAAAAAAACCTGGCACAAGAAAAAAACAAGACAAAAACAAAAGTTGCCTCCAATTGCAAATTACATGCATCAATGCTGCTGTATACTTTTTAATTGCAATGTGTATTCTTAGCTGGCTAAGACCATGAAATTTGACTCTTTAATATATGTTTACTAACACATCAGCTTAAATCTGTAAAAATTATTCGTTACAGTTATGCAATAATTTACCTTTAACATTTACAGATTCTCCACTGAAATATGATAATGTGATTGGTCCAAGAAACAAAATCTAAAGAAAGTAATGACAACAAAATCAACTGAAAACAATTTTATTTTTTCTAAGAAGTTAGGTTCTCTAAAGCGGTAGAAAGTTTTGTCTTAAAATATTGTAATGCATATATTTTGCCTTACCACAGTCAGTATCAAAGGAAATAGAGTTGCAATAAGTATGTTTTCCAGATGAATTCCCAGGTATTTCCAGAGTGAGAGAACCTAAAAAAACACTCATGACAGTTATATAGCAATGTTGATTAATCTTGTTGTTTTGCACCAGGCAGTTTAAATGTCTCAAAGTCTGTTTTGGTTTTGTCTTCTGTGGTATGGGAACACTGTGTTGGGACCTGGTTGACTCTACATGTATGTGGCTCTTAAGCCAGAGCCCACACGCCAGTATCTTTATGTTTACCTCCTTTGGTGACACCCGACAGTATATTTCGTCGGTGACCTTTTGGCCTGTTGTATAGACCGTGTTAACTAATCAAGAGCACTGAATTTTTTCCTCCTCTCAATCTCTTCCATTTCTAGTGCTCAGTTTTGCAAGGAAGTATTTTTTATTTTTTTTATTTTTTTGCTCTTGAAAAATAATAATAATAAAGATATATGTACATTGCGATCTGATGTTCCATCTGCCCAGAGCCAAACATACAGAGGAGCCAAAAGAGATATTACAAACACACTTCTAAATCTCTGCCTGATGGTCTTGGGATGATCTCTGAAGATAAATAAGAACAATCAAAAGACTTTAAGGTGTAATTAAGTCCACGTAAATGTGTTTGCATGGCAAATATTCAGACCAGTGTGAGTTTAAGAGGACTTGCTGTCAAAAGCTCTAGTACTGTAATAGTACTTTTTTTAAAGGACTCTTCAAACGTCTTTTAAACTTGCATGCCACCATACCGAAAATTTATCTTTACTGCATTGTAAGCAATTTTCGTAATAATGTATCTAGTTTTGGTATGACAATTTTTCAAGGCTACAACAGGAATGAACAAAGTTGTGCACAATTTGTAGATGATATTGATAGAAATTTTCCAGAGGTGTCAAGCCGACTATGAAATTAAATTTAATGTGAACACCTACATGAATTGGTATTATTATGTAATACGGTCAATCGAACGAAAATAATACGCATTTCAGCCAAATGAAATCCATACATTGAGTTTTGTTTGATTTCACTACGATTAATTTAATGTAATCAAACTCACAAAACAAAAAATCGATTGGAAACCACCGAATAGAACACATCGATTTCTGAAATGATTTTTCGAAAACTTACATTTATAACTCGATCCGACCATAAATATTTGTTATAATCTAATTTCTCACTTTGATTTAGTTCAATCACTCAGTGATCAAGTAATAACAAAGCCAGAATAAATTCTTACATTCAGTTGCGATTACAAAACCCACAAACCGTGACAGGTTGATTTCCATTGAGCCAGCTGGTTGGAATATTTTATTGTCCTCATGATAAGCTTTTCCCGCAATGTCACCATTTACTTACCTGGGATACGGAGATTTCAAAATATACAAACTTCCAACATATGCTACTGAGAGTACTAAGCAGGATATAATGCCTCTAAAACGAGTGATCGTACTGAAACTTACAAAAGGACCAATGTGGTCTGTCACGTCCGCCATGTTATTTATTCCAACGAGCTACTGCTGACCTTCTGAGACCTCTGAACTTCTTCGCTTAGCCAAGCGTTACTTTGGCAGGGGAGGGGAGGGGATAGCCTGCGAACGTAGACGTATTTCCGCCTGTCACTTGACGTCTGCGAACCCGAGCCAGGAAACGATTTCTGTGACGTAATGACTTTTGTTTCTCTTTGGCCAATCAGATTTCATGATAGAATGAAACTCGAGTGCTCCTCGCAGCGAATACCTCGCGCAGTAGTTCTGGGGCCAATCATAGTCTAGTTTAGCTCAAGTAAGCTCAAGTAGCCCCAGAATTTCTTTTTTTTCCAAGTATATTTTCGACTTTGAAAACTTGTTGTTTTCGTCACTTGCTAGCAAATGGAAACTTTGCAATGACTTCCTTAAATTGAGCCGCGGAAGTTTTTTTTAAGATGTTTTTTAATGTGTTTTTATTGATGTATTTTTTTACCCGGAAGAAAGCGAATAATTATTTTCATCTTCCTCTGGGCTGCCGGCTGCTGTGGCCAACGCCTCTAACTCAGCCCCCAGCCCGCCCACATATGATTGTCAGAAATTATTACTAGGTTCACAGAAAACGCTTATCCGTTTCTCAACTTATAAATGCTAACTGAGAGAGGGTTTCTGATCTTGGTGAAGTGTGCAGTCGATCTTTAGTCCATAGTTCCCAAGTCCACAGTCCAAGGTT
The DNA here is from genome assembly GCF_964199315.1 of Orbicella franksi. Lineage (NCBI taxonomy): Eukaryota > Metazoa > Cnidaria > Anthozoa > Scleractinia > Merulinidae > Orbicella > Orbicella franksi. Next base: position 3,998,243 of record NC_138148.1, on the reverse strand, counting down.
CATCTTCGAAAACAATAGTCACCACGACACACGCACAATGCGTGAAAAGGCTTGCGCAAAACTGCAGGTCATGCTTCAAACGTCTGCTTGGAGCACTTAGAATGGAGCACTAAATCTCATTTCCGGATACAAAATAAAGTTAACTATAAAGTGCGAAATAAACGAGTCTATGAGCACCGACAATTGATTGTTTACCTTCAGTATGGAGCCGTTTGATCTGGATTTGTTGCAGGAGGGCGGTTGGAGCGACTTGTTGTGGAGCTTGAAGCGATATGCCCCTCAAGGCTACAAATTCGCTCTGACTAGGACACCACAGCAGATAAAATCCGATGTTCTGAACTCCAGACGTGTGCAGCATGTTATCGAAAAGGTAATAAGCCCATAATATCAAGCCAATATTATCAACATTTACCAGGGTTTTTATTTCTGACCTGTAGCTATGTAAAATAATATCTATAATCATGCAAAGGGGTTTTATATTATTATTTTCACAAAAATATACACAAAAACAGCTGTTTCTTTTTCTATATATAGATAGAAAACTTTAATAGCTTGGACTTGGCTTTATCTTTTTAATGTAGGAAATAAAATTTGACATCTTACTTTGCAAATGTGCTAAATGAATTTCTAATGATTAATGAGGCGGTTTGGAACATAAATTTAGCAAATTTTATGAGCTTATTGACTGAATGGGACCGCCAGACTAGAGAATAATTGGTTTAAGGTCAAGGCATATTAACCAAAAATAGTAGAGTGTGTGCACATTACCAAGTCAGTGAAAGGCAAATAATTACTATCACTGGCCAATTAAATTTAATACTATATATGAGTTACTGTAGTTTTCATTTCTTCTGATTTCATCATTAATTTGCAGACTGCTGAAGAAAAAAATGCTACTGTTGAATCCGTTACTGATGAAGTGAAAGCAATTTTAGAAGAAATGGGCCATAATTTTAACCTTAGTAGCATCAGAGTTATGGCACTGATGCTTCGTAAAATTCTTTGCACACTCTTCCGCAAAGTTCTCATCAACAGAGAAGGCCTGGAGAGGGTAAGTATTAATTAACTGTAACTGCAAATATATAGGTATTAGTTTACAAGGCATAAGCTTGCAAATATTACTGAACAGGGAACAATTAACCTTTTTCAGAGCTCTTTGTGGTGAGGAATTTTGACATTGCTTGTCTATCACAGGTTCCTAGGGTTCTCATTAAGGATGTTCATGAGAAAATTTTCCAACATTGATTTTTTTTCTGAGACTTTTACCACAGTAAGATAATATGAGTTAGTTATGTCAGAAGTGTAAAAAAATGGGGTTCTTATTTGCTTATTTTATTACTTAGCGTGCGCTCTCATGCATGACATAGCATGTGAATTTGCGTGCACAGTAAGGATGCACAGAAACAATTAGTGCAAACGACCTTAAGTGCTGGCCATCGACTAAAATATCTGTTACTTGAATTTCTGAGCCACTCATTTTCGTGAAATAATATGTGGGTTAGTTGTAAAGAGTAATAAATTTTAGGAAAAACACAGGTGTTTTTTTGCACCTGACTGAACCTTAACTGTCCTTGTCTCAGGACAGTCAAGGCTGTAGCTAGAGATGGGGCATGGGGTCAGGGTGTGGCATACGTTTTCAATTATGCTAGTGCTGCAGGATAAAACCTGAAAAAAGTCTTAGTTAGTAACCCTTAATATTCTTGGTGTTTTGACCTTTTCTAAAATTGACTTTTTTTTGTCTAGTAACAAATATGTTCAAGAGAATGCATGAAATGGCTTTTCAGAGCCTCTCAATTTAAAATGTTCTGGTGGAGAATGCCCCCAGACCTCCCCAGAGGCTTGTCCCTTCAGCACTTGAATTGGTGTCAGCCATCAGTGCTTCATGAATCTAGCCCTCTACTCCCTAAATTAATGAGAACCCTGGATTTCTCATGCAGCACTATTTTTAGGTTGCCAATTAGTTATTTACACTTTTGAGTGGAGCAAGCTATTAAAAGTGCAGTGCTTTGTCTAAGGATACAACATTACATATGTACCTCTTGATCAAGAGTATCTGCAAACTCTCATGCCTTATGCCTGAGACTTGTGCCAAGTTTGGGTCAAAAACTTCAATCTTGCTCCCACTCACACCTACAGACCAATTCCTCAGGCTTTTGCTAAGCTATAACAACTTGAACTAACAGAATTTTGAAAAATATAGCAACTGGAGCCAATTCAGTTCAATGCAAGAAACGAAATTAGTCAGTGTAAGTGACGGGATACATCCCCAATTCTCTGATTTTCAAGGGAGAAATATTTGTGATGGAGTCATATTTAGCAAAACGCATCCTGGGACCAGGAAAACGATTATGTCTAGATTGTGCTCAGAAATATTTGGAACCCCCTTGGATCTATTCAACATCTTCAGATATAGTAGGTCTCCTGTGACTTGGGCAGGTGCAATCTAGAGCCCAACAAACCAACCTTTGGGCTGCAACTGCACCTTCCACAGTGATGCCAAGTAATACACAGTAACCCCAATTTTTCCTGTATTTTTTTTTTTTTTTTTTTTCAGTTAAGGGATGCTGCAAAGAACAACCCTGTGGTGTTTATTCCATCACACAGGAGTTACATGGACTTTCTTCTTGTATCATACATCTGCTTCACCATGGATATTCCACTGCCGTTTATTGCAGCTGCAGCAGATTTCATGAACATGCGTGTTATACGGACCTTGTTTAGAAACAGTGGAGCATTTTACATGCGCCGCTCCTTCATGTCTGACCCCTTATACTGGGTTGTGTTTACAGAGTACATTCAGAATCAACTTCAGAATGGTGATCAGCCGCTTGAGTTCTTTTTAGAAGGAACAAGAAGTAGAACTGGAAAGTTTCTACAGCCAAAACTTGGTACGTGTTCATTTTATTAATTAAAATTGCATCTTAAAGAACAGACGCAGAGTACAAAGCATAATCTGCTCATTTATAACCTTATCCAACATAGTAGTTCACTAGCATATTAAATTCACTGTAGTCATTAGTACTTGTAGCTGTTCTAAAGTTCCTCAACTTGTAACAGAATAACAAACATTGACATGAGGGTGGTAAAGGGGGGGAGGTATAGATCACGTTTCATGGAAAATAAAGCAGCCCTTTCACAATTCACGAAAAATACAACATTGGCATTTCACGCTTCACGGAAAATAAAAGAGAACATTTTGGAAAATCACGGTTCACGGCGACTATGGAGATCACGATTCATGAGGAAAAAAAATGGCTATTTCACATTTCACAGGAAATAAAAAGGGCCGATCACGGGTCACAAAAACACCCTTTACCACCCTCTGGCATGGGGGGAGGTGAAGAATTGTCCAGTAACTTATAAAGAAATAAATTTTATAGCAGAGCTGCGGTGGCCCAAAGGGCCGCCAAGCAGAGCCCCATACTCTTATAGGAAAGAAAAAGAAACCCATGAGTTGATTTTCTCATGGTTATCAGGGCTAGCGGTATTGCTCGCAGGCGCCTACGCATGACGGCAAGGATGACAACGACAACGGAGTCACGCAACGTGGCGGCCATACTCCAAATAATAAGTTGACAGAGACATGCAGCCTTGGTTTACCATGCACTTCTTTGATATTAGACATCCATTTTACGATCAATTGACACCTGTCAAAATAAGGTATCCGCTGACCAATATCACCGGACCATATCGCGGGCTAGAGTTTACAGCTCATCGAGGTCACATGTTTTTTTTAAAGTTGACCGCTGACCAAGGGCTGGTTTTTGATTGGATCACGGTCTCATCTCAGGTTAACTTGTTGAAAACAGGACAGGATTGTTCGGAAGCCAGTTAACACTAACCCAGGATTAAAAGTCAACCGAATCATAACTTTTTCTTCTATACAAATGTTTTTTGCTGCTTTTTTTGTGTACATAGTGATTATTAAAACTCAAAACAGAAGGCCAAGCAATATACAGAAAACCTCAATACAAAGTTACAAAACTCAAATCAAACCAAATCATAACTTTTCCTTCTATACAAATGTTTTTCGGTGTTTTTTTCTTTGTGTACATAGTGATTATTAAAACTCAAAACAGAAGGCCAAATAATATACAGAAAACCTCAATGCAAAGTTTCAAAACTCAAATCAAAATTCTACATGTACCTTTTCCTGGGCTAGCTTAATTTGGCTCTGAACAACCCGGCCCAGGAGCTATGCTTTTAGGCTGGCCTAAATCTATATATTATACAAAGTCATATTGATCAGACTGCTCAAGCTTAAGTGAAATTTGAATAAGACAATGACTGTCCAGTTTTGTCCTCACTGTAAATTTTCACAGTGAATCACCAATTGACTTTGGAAATTTTGTTTATTAGGTGTCCTTTCCATGGTTCTTGACATGTACACCAACGCTCGGGTGCCGGACATCCTGATCTGTCCAATCACTTTTAGTTATGACAGAATACCAGAAGAATCACTCTATGCATATGAGCTGTTGGGAATACCCAAACCAAAGGAATCTCTAAGAGTGAGTACAGAGATTAATGTAGCCCAGTGTGTTTCCCTGAAATGTAATAGTTCTAAGTGAGTTCAACCCATGCAAGATAAGATGTCATTTTTATGAGGCTTGTCCTTAAGAGAGGTTGTTTCTGTCCCTTTTTGTGGGATATCCTTGCAATGTTCCATATTTTTCTTGTCTAGATGTGTATTTTTTTCAGTGCTAAATGGCTAGCTTTTGTTTCAATGTGAGGAAATCGCCCCAGACGCTATCCCTCGGCCCTTAGTGACAGCCTTGCCATTAAAATTCTTAGTCATTAGTGACATCCCTTGTTGTCACATTAAAATTCTTACTGGTCTTGAGTGTGTTTGATTTAATTGTTTTTCTTTATAGGGTTTGATCAAAAGCAGGTCTGTGCTGACGGAGGACTATGGAAGTATCCACGTTCATATTGGAGAGCTCATACCTCTGAGCAGATTCACAGAAGGAAAGCTCAACAGAGCGCACAATGCATCTATACCAAGGTTAATTTAAAGAAGCAGCATTGCACTTTTTTCTTGTCACAGATAATTTAAACGCTCCTCTGTTGATTTATAATTGCAGTTTATGCTGTTAGTATATTTGAAGCTATCTTCTGACACTCATTTGTCATGATCTCAAACAGCAAGTTGTTCTGTTTCAAATTAATGTTCAGGTGCATGACTGTGCTGAGAAAGCAGGTTAAATCAATACCCCCTTGACCTCCAATAAATAATTATAAATTATTCCCAACTGGAAGGATGCAGACCAGTTGGCTATTTACAAAGCACATTAATGAAGAGTGAATTCAGAACCACTAAGAACCAAGCCAGTTAGTGCTAAGGGGGAAGGGCTTGAAATTGGGTCCTCCAGATTACAAGACTAGCACCCTAAATCACTCAGCCACGCTGCCTCTAGGTATATCGTCTAGTTAAGTTCAAATAATAGCCTTGTTTGTAATGCAGATTCATGACTGTTTCCAAGTTTCACCAATGTCATGTTCTAATTAAGCTCTTCTTTTTGTTTCTTTTTCAGACATTTGTTTCATTTTTTGTCTGATGAAGAGAAAAAGGTTGTCAAATCCCTTGGTTACAAAGTCCTCTGCGATCTTCAAGCAGGCATGATCAGCTCTTCTAGTGTTCTTGTGGCCTCAATAATGCTACAGAACTTACAAGGACTCCATTTTGGTATGTTTGGTTGGAATGAGGGTGCTAGTGTAGTAACAAATTAAAAATTTCTGTGGAAACAATAAGAAACTTTGCATTGATTGAGCTCGTTTTTCAAAGGAGAAAAGTTTCATATTTGTTTGGGAACACCAACATGACCACCTTGTGAAAACGCTCTATCAGGCATCCCACTGTTAGTCAATGGCCAGTGTAACAAATTAATTGAATTTAATGTTACAATGTAACATATTAATTGATTTAAATTACTTAAGTGACTGGTTCATGGAGTGTTCCTGAATGCCTGCAATATCGTTCCCAGAGAACGTAATCCTTTTGGTTATAGCACCAAGAAATCGAAACCTCCGGGAAAAGTCGTTAAGGGAGCCAGGATTAGTTACAGCAGTTACCCTCGCTGCGCATGTTCAAGAACCATTATTGAACTTGAACGCATGCGCACGATCAAACCGGAACATTTTCTGGCTGGCTCTGGGAACGCGATTGGAATACCTGTTGTTTTCTTGTTGTTGCAAAACTTTGCAGATGAACTGGTAGAAAAATTCACGTGGCTAAAAGAACTGTGTCACATGTGGAGTATACCAATCAAATCTGCAGGTTTGTATTTTACTTCTACCTTCTTCTTCTACCTTCTTCTGTTTCTCTCCTGTGGTGTAACTTCCTACACAACAAGCAGCTCCTTCTTTTCTCATAGTCCGTCGGGTGCGAGACGAAAGAGAGAATGGGTGGCCATTTTTTTCCCTTGCAAGTTTGTTTTGTGTCGCACTCGGTGACGGTCTGAGAAAATAGACAACAGTCTGGTCCAACAGTCCAGAATTGTAGGCTTACTGAGTCACGAGAAACAACTTACATTAAGTCTTGGAGGAAATAACGTGAGAGAAGTAACTTACTTTTTACAAATACTAAGCGTATGTATTTTATTTAGTTTGATCCGTTCTGAACTTCATTTCTGTCCCGAGATCAACAGAGTAATCCTTGGACATATTATCGCTTTCGAGATCGTTCTGTTTGACCCTCGTTGATCTTATCCCTCTGGTAAGACCAAAAATGCGTTTTGGTATTCTGGGAAGGTGAAAACAAGAGAGTACTGTTCAAAGAGAGAACATTAGAAACAAAGAAGTCGTTGAAACATTTTTTTACTTCTCGGAAACACGAGTTAGTGGTTGGATGTAACATTTCTTGTGCTAATTTTTTTTCCTACTGAATTTCTACCTCCAGGAGATTCAAATAATGTGGCCCTTGTCAGTGAAAGCATTAATTTCCTGAAGTCGTCTTTGGAAAAAACAGAAAACGGACTTGTAAAGATCAGAGGCAATAAAGCGAGCGAAAATAGGGAGCAAACGGCCCCTGGAAAAGCTGCAAACAACAGCACACATCTCAACCATTCTGCCACGAACATCAAAGACGAGGCTGCTATGCAAATGCTATTAGCGTGCAAGAGGAATGTCATCTTGTATGATTTCTTCAGAATTGGAATGTTTTCCCTAGCAGCACACAAGCAACCTTCTTCCGAAAAACATTTGGGTTTGTTGACAATTTTCTGTCCTATATACGTTAGTACTGTTGAATTCCGAGGCCCCGTCTACACCAGGCCGGAGAAATTTGAAAACGCAGCTTTATTTCTACGTTTGGGTCTACCGTCCACACTAATCCGTCACGTGAATGGAGCTTTGGAAAAAAACGCTCTTCAAGCCGGAGGGATTTGAAAACGCTTGCTTTGCGGTTTAGTGTGGACGGAAAAGATTTGAAGAACGGAGCTTATCGAAAGCGATAACGTCACAATAATCATGTGATTAATTAAATTTCCCTGCCCGAGTTTTCCTCAAACACAAATCCAAAATGACGGGTGATTGTTGCGTTTTTAAATTCCCCGGCGTTATGTGGACATGTGAAAAGATTTGATGCGTTTTCAGAGTGAAAACACCGTTATCAAATCTTTCCGGCGTAGCGTGGACGAGGCCCAAAAGCAACATCGTTGTTGACTTTGTTTTCTTCCTCTCCTCGTTAGTTCAATTGTTCGCTGACTTTCAGTTCCTGGCCAAGCTGCTGGTGAAAGAAGTTCCTCAAGTCACGGAAAGAACTAATGAGGTTATCATCACAATTTACTTAATTCATGCCACACTATGCAATCTCGTGCAACTTGCTTTATAAAACTTGATGAACACTGTAGCGTTTCCGTGAAACAGTCCTGAGAAATGTTCCCACATTGACACAGGACTGCACCACATGCATTGCGAGACAAGATTGAGAGAAGCTGTCTTGTCAACAGCCCGCATATTATGCTTAAGGAATATAAAGGCTGAGTACAAAATCACTTTGTACAACGGAAAATTTAATTTTGAAAAAGTATCACTCGTTACGACCGACGATGCTTTGGTATTTGGCAAGAGCTCGAACGCCTCTACTCCAGCTTGCCAATAACTCAAGCCTTTTTTCGTTTTTCTTCTTTTTTTCAGACTTTTGAATACTTTCGGGAGACAACTCAGTTACTAGAGGAGCACGGCTCGATAAGTGTTCGCAATGGCAAAGTTGCGATACTTCAGGACAAAGATGTGAGCTTTAGCGCTAACATGTGGAGACCAATTTTGACAGCATACTGGGTGAGTAACATAAGAGAGACTTCTCAGTTCATATGGAGCTGTCCGACCAAATACACGTGACAAAACTATGTTATTTCATTCCCCACAATTTGTTTACTCAAAGTGATAGAGCACTTCAGCAAACCACAACGAGAGCGTCACCAATGAGTAGAGTAATGGCTGTGCACGTGCGTTATTTTCATTTGCAATTGAACGCTGGTGTTACATATTTAGCTTGAGCAAGTTCTGAGACTGATAGGCGCACTGAACAGATCTAGACAATTGCGAAATTCGAAGGTAAAATATAAATTCATTTTTTACTCGGCGTTGTCCTCGGGGTCGCCGTCGTCATTACTTAAAACTCCCTATTAATTATGTTGAGTAGTTTTGAAGGCTTTTTAATTTGCTTTTTTTAGATTACGTCCCAGTTCTTTGTCAATTATCCTGATGGTAACCACGAAAGACCGCTGACTGAGATTGTAAGGCAAACTCAGGACAGTGCAGCAGAACTTGTCCTTACTGGTAAGCGAGGCTCACTAACACCCTCGAGACAACCGTAGGCACAATGTTTGGGAACATATCCTCGGGGTTAGAAAATGTGTTCTATGAACCGAAGGAATGTGATGACCAATCTGCCAAATTAAAAAAAATTACTTTATGGTCATACTTTGTCTATTCTCTCATCGCACTCCCCTAACCCCCTCTCCTCCACTATAGCATCATTATCTTGTTTTTAGCCGGCGTAAATGAAAACAAGATAAAATGGGTAGTTCTATTCACATGTAATAATCTATCTGTCATCTATAATTTTCAATCTATAATCTGTTTAAATTAGCTCTCGCCATCTGTCAAGTGATGTTCTACAAAATTGAACCACAGAAAGAAACTATCGCTTTTATTCTTACTATATATTATCACAATCAAAATGCACTTTTTACTGGTTTTCTGTCACTGTTTAAAACAGTTTGTGTGCATGTTGTTTTCTTCAGGAGATGTCAAGTTCTATGAAGTCCTCTCACTCGACTTGTTAAGGAATTCTGTTATGGCTTTGGTCGAATTGCGAGTCCTCAAAGCATCTAAAAGGTAAAACCGCGCGGTTCCCGGTGCATACTAAATTTCTCGGCTCTTGTTCATCAACAAGGAGTTTAAATGAACCACAACGGTAACGGCATGGGAACGTCGTTGAACAAAAGGGTTTTTGAGCAGTACAGAGGCTGTGCACGTGCGTTATAATTCTTGGTGCATTTCTTTGCCGTCCTTTGCAAAATAACAACGTGAAATGACCAAATTCTGCGTTGTCTGGAGAATGTGAACCACAACGACTAATATAACTTGTGTTTCAGATTCAGTTTCGACATGAACAAAAACAGTGATAAACAAAGTTATGAATGACTATAGAATATCGCTTTGACTTGTAAGTAAAATTTTAAGTCAGGTTTTTATCGACGTTGTCTTTGGCGTCGCCATCGTGGTTACTTAATTTCCACTATGTCTGATCGTGCCAAGCTCCAAGCTTTATTTACGTTAAAATGTTACAGTCTAAACGGTTTTAACTGTGATCTTTCGTAGTGTTGATGGCGCTGTTTTAATCTCAGTTCCAAGCGGCGCGAAGGCTGTTGAAACCTGCCAGAAAATAGGTGAGCAACAAATTAATTTTCTTGAATGCTGTCCTTGCAAAACAAAGTGAATTCGATAAAGAATTTGAAGTGATGATAATAATAAACCTATAGTCTTGTCAAACTAAAATGATGTTCTTGTTTAATCTTCCTCAGGAGAATTTCTTGACTTGCCGTCCAATTCGTCGCTGTTCTCCTCGCATCTGTCCAAGCTGTGAGTGCTCGGCACACAACGTTATCACTGGACAAAAGGCTGATGATTCTCAGATGGAGTAAAAACAATGCCTTACACAGGCGTCACTGAAACCAAAGTGGAACAGTTCTTGGAGCGAGTTAAGTTTCTCGCACGTACAGGGTGGAGAAGATAGCGCGTGCGAAATTGTCGACTGTAAGAGAAGAGAGCTGGCAACAGTTCATAATCTAGCTGAAATCTCGTTTAGTCTGGATTTAAACTGAAAGAAAACTTCACCTTCAAGAGACATTGAAATATATTTGATAACTAAGCTAGTGGTTAATATAAATCCACATGATACGACTCTTCCAGTTTATGGAACAAGTTAAGTGTCCTTTGCTCTTTTACAAAAGAAAATCAGAATAAAAGAATGTAGTAATAAGCTATCATTATTTCATTTACCTGTTAGAGTCGATGTTGCACAAACCTTTGTTTTCCAGCTTAACGTACTCATTACAGTCCATTTTTTTGTTACTTTTGAGTCTAACAGTGTATTCAATTTTCTTTGAATGCAATGTAGTGGTTGTTGGAACAGCTTACTCTAGATATATCTTCTACGATGGAGTTACTACATGGAAGGAACCGAGATGATTTCTTTAAATGAAAAATATTTAATTAATTTCCAATGACGGATAAGATATATTGAGAACGTACACTGTAAAATGATTCCTTTAGGCGACAATTATTAAATAAACCTTTACAATAAATGAGTGAATCAATAACTGTCAATCAGTTGTGTAGCCTATTGACGTTCATGTGCGTTATGGCTCAGTTTTAACTAAGAACAGAAAGCAAAAATTTGACGTAATTTAACTTTTGTAAATTTTGAGCTCAAAATAATGAATCTAATTCCACTGAATAAAAGAACGAAGTTAAAAAAGTAAAGAAAAAATCATTTATTGTTATGTTATCACTCTCACTCATTCCTTCTTGCGAGAGGGAGAAATCTGATTCGACGCGAAAACATTTCGCGCGAAAGTAATTAATAACAGCTAATGAGAGACAAAATACGGATCACATGAAGTTAATGGCAGGAATGGCTCCGAGCCTTTTGATAATAAACCGCTGACCAAACCTGTATATGCTGACATAATTGCTTACATCATATAGGCGAATCTTTGCTGACGTCATTGTTTACATTTTTCCTCATTAACATACGACTTTGCGCATAGAAGGCATCATGCTAGACACGATTTTACTAGAAAAACTTAAAGAGCTTGTGAAACTTAGTAAGTGGTGAAATTTTTGGTTCTTTGGGTGTAATATTCGAGGAGAAATTGGGTTTCAAAAACATCAAAATTTCTGTGTGGCAAAAGCGCTAATGAGCTCATACATTCTTTGTAAAATTTTGAGCTTTTAAACCCTCGTCGCACAAAAAGTATTCAATACATCGCGCTCAAATTCCTTGGGACAGTTAATCGTGCTGTGCCCTTTCAATATTCAGTATTAATCTCTTTGTAGCTCCATCAGAAACTGTATCGCTTATGGTAATGAGGCAAATATTGTAAACAAAGATTCTCCTATACTTTCACCACCTTTCATGTTCGTCCATACACCTTCATTCACTGATATACACGTTCATAGATCTTCATTCACATTCGTACACCTTTATCGACCTTCATACACTTTAATTCACCTTCATACACCTTACATGCACCTTAATTCGCCTTCATCCACCTTCATCCACCTTAATTCACCTTCATACACCTTCGTACACCTTCATCCACCTTCATCCACCCTCATACACCTTCATACACCCTCATTCACCTTCACCACCTTCATGCACCTTCCTAGAACTTCGTACACCTTGATACACCTTCATTCACCGTCATCCACCTTCATTCACCGTCATTCACCTTCATACACCTTCATTCACCTTCATTCACCTTCATTCACCTTCATTCACCTTCAGTCACCTTCATACACCTTCATAGACCTTCGCACACCTTCATACACCTTCATTCACCTTCATACACCTTCATCCATCTTCATAGACCTTCATTGACCGTCATTTACCTTCATTTACCTTCATCCTCCTTCATAGACCTTCATCCACCTTGATAGACCTTCATTCACCTTCATCCACCTTTATAGGCCTTCATACACCTTCATCCACCTTCACAGAGACCTATTAGGTTATCCTTGTGTTTTCTGTTTTCTTGGTGTCAGCCCTAGCCTAAGTCCTGAGAAGAAGAGGTAATAAATTCACTGAAATTCTCATGCTTGTTTGGATAATTAATTAACGCAAGATGTAGCTTAGATGTTATTATTTTTATAACCGGTTATCAGAGCAGGTCGTTTGTGTCTTTTCAGTTGATAAACTAATCACAGAGCACTATTTTACTGTTTCTTTTGTTTGTTTGTTTTTTCACGTGATCAGTTTCAACGAACCCAGACCAGTGCTGAACTAAAGCGGTGACTATTGACGACTATTCGCCACTATCCGTGACTGTTCACCACCATTCGCTATTCGAGTTTTTTTAGACACCCTGCTAAAGGTCAGGAAATGGTCAGGAAAAAGACATTTTCCCTATGAAAAAGGATTTGTTAAAAACTTGTCAGTCATAATGAATGGGTGGAAAGGAGGGCTGCCCCTGAGGGCAGGCTAGAAACCGTTACTAGTTATGTCTGCTGTTTATTTGGTTAGAGAAATTTCATTTTTATCAAGGGAAAGTCAGAGAAAAGCATTGTTCCGGACCTCTAGTTTTGTCCCTAACTCAAAACCTTGCATTGTGGGTAACAAATCATGTTTGGAATTCAAGACAGAATTGATGTTAAATACATTTATCAGAATTATTTTTGATATGTTTATATTTTTTGCTTTTACACAATTTTACAGTCCCAGTGTTGTCACCGAATAGTCCGAGCACGCCTTCCGTGCCTATCATGGTAAACACCTGACACCTTTAGTTTTCAGGGCTTGGCTCTGTAAAATGCCAACACAACTGAGAATAAGACACGTTGTGCATTTAAAACGCGGCGATGAATTTAAAGCTCCCGAAGACACATATTCAGTCTTTCCTTGGGGTTTTAAGTGATATCACAAAGGACTTCAAGAGTCAACTTCTTGAAAACTATTCAACGAATTTCATTTGAAATACCTGTACTTTTTTAGAAGAAAATAACTGGCTACTGAGTGCGTGCTTTATTCGATATTTTTTTATTGACTATCATTGTCTGCTCTATTGTTTGACGCACAGAAATCTCAATGAAATATTCTGATGCGGCAAACACTTTTCTAGTGGGTGGAATGAATTTTAATCGTGTATGTAAGGAAGTCTCAAAGGACATTCCGTTCATTTTAGCGTCAGAAAGCGTCGTGTGTTGTGAAGGTGAACCAGTATCTTCGTCGATGTGCTCCCCTTCGCAGATAAGTATACGCTTTGGTTTTTTCATTTCATGACCTTGTTCGCTTTTCGCCTCGTTTCGCTACGCTTGCCCTTTTCCGCAGTTTAGTGGTTTAGTATAACCAGTTCGTTAAGCAATTTTTTACGTCCACACAGTGAAGAAATTGTTGAATACTGGGAGGGTGTGAAACTTTCGGAATAAAGAATTACCAAGTTCGTTTAGACAAATACATCGGAATAGCAGGTTTGAAAGTTTCTTACTGAATACCACATTTCAGAAATACTAGCTCTCTTGTTCGTCGTATTTGTACCTGTTTAATGTTGTCCACGGCGGGTCTGAACTACCGGTCACATTCCACAGGTCAGAGTACAGAGTCACTGTGCTACAGATAACTAAACAGCACCAAAATTCAGTCTCCTAACCCTAATTAGCCCTAGCACTCTGCGAAAATGTTGTTTTAGATCGAGGGGGAACTTTTGGCATAGTTATTCATCAGTAGAGTAAGGATTTCTACTCTTGACGTGTGGAATGTGACTTGTGTTTTAGACCCGGTTTTTTGTCCATTGCTCCGATGCTCTGAGTTGCAAAGGGTATGAAGATCTGACTGACTTAATGTCAACAGTTTTAAAGTTACGTCAATAATATTCCCTGAGAATTTAAATTCTTTTCTCATGCAGGAACAGTTTGTTTCCATACAATTGCTGAACTTACTGCTCGTGAATGTTTTAATTGGAGTTTAATTTAGTCGGTTTTACTTTGAGAGCGACTTTGTTGAGATGCTACACAGCCATCCTTGTACCGTCCTTTGCCACACGATTGATTTCTGATACATTTTCGGGTAAGTAATATCAAAATATTTGGTTAGAATTTCAGACGTAAAGGCAGATTTGAGTTATAATTGCATTGTGGCTTTTGTTCATTTATCGTCATGTTTTCATAATTGCTCACATTTTCGTGAAATCAGAAATTACTTGACGAATGGAACCAATTTTGAGCAACTGAAACGTGCGTTGAATTCTGGCGAGAAAATAATCCTAAGAGAACATTAAGAAATTTGCTAATGCAGGCGATATTGTCCGATGTTATATGGCCGGTTTCTAACTACCAAACTGATTGACCGACTGATAACACCTCAAACTCAAAGGTGATATATTTTTGACAGTTTCCTCTCTCCTTCTGGCATTAGACGAACAGAGGGGAACCCAAAGGAAATGTAACCATTATGAGCAGCCGTGTTCAGCTTTGAAGCTCCGTTCTTTCCTCATCAGTCTCTTCATATTGCGATCAACTCCAATTTCAGGCAAATTCTAGGTTTTTATCTTTATTTTACAAGTATGATCTGACCTTGTTATAAAGTCTGATTTAAAAATTCTGACTAAGATAGCTATCACGATAAATTGATTGCTATGGCTCAGTTTGACCCTTGCTACAATTTTATGATTTTTTTGTTCTAGTGTATGGTAATTTATATTAAAATGTAACAGAAGCCTTTTTGGATTGCAGATTGTAGTTCTTGGGCTCTAGCGCAACCTGGTAGTTGACCACAGGAAATGACTGATTTCAGATAAGTACATCGTAGTTTTGTCATTTGTTCGTCGTTTTCCTGGTAAACGATTTAATTCAGAGCAAGATTGATCGAAATACAATATACCACCAGAATCCCAGACCTAACACGTTTGTTCTCAGTAAATTCTCTAAGCGAAAAGAAAGCCAGCCACCACTATAAAATGCATTTCTCTAGTCTCTTGATTTCAGGCTAGCGAATACAATGTAATATGCCTGAAAATAGCGACATCATGATTGTACAACTACAAGACTGTTCTATTGAATAAAAGGAGATTTACTTTATTTATTAACATTTGCTCTCTTTTTTCCAAGGTTGAACACAGAGTGCACGTGCATTGAAAGAAAATGCAGCCATTTTGGATTGTAGTGTTTTACCCTTCGCTTCGATGCAAGCAGACGACATCTGAAAGATTTTATAGTCAGATAAGCTCGTTGTCATTTTCTTAACTCTTCTGTCTTCTACCATTTACAGTATCAGTCCAAGAAAGAAAATAATTGATTTTCTTTTATCATGTTGAGTACATCCTGAGGGAAATAACCAAATAAACTGTCTTCATGTAGCAAAAAAAATAATAATAATTTTATACTGCTCTGTGCGTTCAAACGCTGCCTGAATAGCATTTATGCTTTAAATGTCTCTGTGAACCGCTAGCTCTGCATTGTTTTGACCAAATTCCTAAGCCTAACGCAATTTTTAAAAGTCAGTATATCAAAGCTTCCTCTTTTCTTTTTCATGCAGGTTTTGTAAAAGATATGCTGAGAGAAAACAAATCCATTTTGTACGACAATGCGTGGCTCTAATGTTCTTTGGTACAAAGTAAGTATTGCAAACATCTTGGTTCAGATAGACCAGATATTATCTTCGCAGTTTTCTATTCATTAACTGAGAAATGTTGTCTAAATGTACCACCAAAGCTAAGCAGTAACGTTCATAAAATATTTTTTGGCGGTGTTAGAAATTTATCTGCAACTTGCTTCACTTGGTTTCTGGAAAATTTATGAAACGAAAGACTGAAAATTTGCCAATGCAAGAAAAGCAACTTCGTTAGCTCTTGGACTCAGTGGTTTCAATCAGTAGTTCACTGCTTGCTAATGGCTGGAAACGCTTTTTCTCTACAATAAGTCCGGCACCTCAAATTTTCCTTTGTTTTCGGTTTCAGTCCAAAGTTAATAAAATCTCCTTCCATGTCAATACATTTCAAAGTATCTTGCAGAGAAAATCTTTAACTATTTTAATGTCCTCGGCAGAACCAGGAAGTTTGTTTGAGATTTGCCGGCCAAAAAAAATTTAGTGTTTTCTTAAATAGTTTTACCATACAGTATTGATACCTGCTTTAAGAAGTCACTGCAGAATTGTCTGTTATTAAATTTATAAACACGTCTCGAATTTGTTTAGTGAAAGATGAAATTTTGATCCTGTGGTGAGCTTGGGACAAAGAATTGAACATCTCAGTCCGTGACGGGATTCGAACCCATAAACTCTTAGATACCGGTTGGGCAACGAGGAATTGTTCTGACTTCCGAACGAATTCTTAAAAGTAACACGATTGCGAGAGATTTGTTCATCAATTTCAATAAAGTAATGCTTTAGAAAAGCACTGTAAATGTGTATTTACGGGCAAATATTCGAAATTAACACAACTGGAGATCCGATAATCGTTGAAAAGTAATTTCATTTGTCGTTTTTTGCTCTTTTTATCACCAGGTTGAATGCAAGCATCGTTTCAGTAGAAAGTGTAGCCATGCTGGATCAAAGTGTGTAAGGTCTCGAAGCCTGGGTCAAGTTGACAGCCATTGAAAACACCTTTTTTTCAGGTAAGTCGTTTTCTTCTCTGTTTACCATTGAACGGTTTCAGTCCAAAGAGTGATCAGAGTCTGACCATATAAATGCCTTCCTGACCCTTGTTATAAGTATCTCAGTTAGAGAGAAAATATTAGAATCAGGATATATTGTAACTAGTAAGAGGAATTTTACTTGAGGATTGGAGACTTGTCCAGTGACATAATGGAATCAAAGTTAACAGAATAAAACAACATGCTGGTGTTAATTATTATAACTTTCGTAAGAACATTGTGAAAACAGTAAGTGTTAAGTGATACAATCAATATTAACCAGTTATTTTGTTGATGTTTCCTTTCTTTCTAGGTTAAATGCCCTTTCAAAGAAATATGTAGTCATTTTGGATTGCAGTGTACTGGCTTTTGGACCCAGGCCTGGAAATATCTTACTTCAGATAAGTCGTTTTCTTGTTTCTCTAGTCGTTTACCATTAACGGATTCAGTCCAAGAGTGATCAAAATATAACCTCATCGTACCTTGTTGCGTTGTCAAGTATGTTACAAAGGCAATGTTACCAAATTCACAAACTAAGAACAAAAGAAATGTGTGATAATCAATTGGGAAAATTACTATTTTGAGTTTGAGACTGAAGTGAAAGGTTGAACATCGCAATTTATTATATTAAAGGACAACTTGAAATGGCCGAATATTCTCCGCAATGAAAAATTGAAGTGCTTTTTACTGACATTTTGAATTCAAATTTAACAGAATAAAAACGTGGTGGTGGTACTAGTAATTGTTACAAATTTATTTTGATATAAACATTGTGAAAAACAAAGATTCTAAAGTAGCATTTCAACTTACTCTCGGCTTGGCTTTGCGAACGAAGATTTAACGAAGTGATCCACTTATGCTGCAGACAGAGAACCATGTACGACAACTTACGAGAACAATTCCAGTTTAATAATACAATGATAATTTGCAGTGCGAACAATGCTTTCCTTATACGAGGCCGCAAATGAACTTTAAAGGCGATTCATTTAGAGAAGGAATTGCTCAAAATCAAATGTGTTTTAAAATAGTATTGTCAGGCATTCAAGAACGAACAGCAACTTAATTTATAACGACTGATAGAGCTTATGACTTTATCGGCATGACAATTCTAATTGCGCTTTGGTAAACACGATCATTTTTTGGTCATCAATGTTTGAAGCTTGACCAAAATCTATATAAACATGCACTACTTTTTCTTCTGTGTAACTGATATAAGTACAGTGTTAAACATGGAGGTGAATGAAAAAATGTCATCGCCTAGGGCAAATTAGTGTCTTGCTACACCATTTAATATGGAAAATTAACGTTTAGAACACAGAAAACAAAATTAATTTTTCAGGTGGCTGAAAATATTTACGAGCGTTGTTTGGTTTCGATACGTACTTGCATGTGTCCGGGCACAAGTGGGCTCAAGCCTTGAGAGAAATGTCATGTTTTCGATGTAGCGATGTTTCACTGACATAGATTTCAAAGTGTAGTTTGAGTATTTTCTTTTTCTCAAGAAAACAACAGTTTGTTGCATGTGAATAAAGTTTTGGTGTCAGTATTCAAGCAAACAACAAACAAATAACATTCCAGCTAGAATAAATATGTGACGCAAGGTAGCTGAAATGATAAATTGAAGTAATGGTCGATACATTTTATAACAAACAGCACAAAAAAAATGGACCCAGAGAAAAATAGATAAATAAAACAAGTACACAGGTCAAAAGGTGTCAAAACTACTGTTTACACATATGAAATGTAATAATGAAATGGAAAATAGATAAAATAGAATCGAAAACTTTAGAAAGCTTTGAATTTGCATAGTATGTTAATTGTTGCACGCGCAGTCTCCCGCTTCCTTGGAATGTCGTTTTCCGTAAAAAATAAACAATCTTCAATCTAAGCAGGAGCCATAACCGGGAACGCAGACCGTAAGTCTCGGGATCTGCGCGCACCTAATGATATGGGGCACTTTTGCTATTTTTAGAACAAATTGCGCCACCCTGACGACATACATCCGCGCGAATCCACGAACATGTCGTGGGTTCTCGCGTGGATGTTGTCTAAAGAATAAAGTTTATGTAAGAAATCTCTCTACTCTGGTATCGAGGTAATTTGTGAATTTCTCAAACAGTGCTTAACCATAACCAAAACCTGTTTCTGATAGTTTCTTATTATTTCTGCTCGTTTGGCAAGTTTGCAAAAATTTATGGAAGGAAAGTCTGACCCGTACAAGTAGCTCCAGGGCGTGCACTTTAAAGTCCGAGTCGGTGTTTTCAATTGTAGCTAATTGGCAACAAATCTTGACAAAGAGTTCTTTCGTTATCTCTTGTGCTGAGATTCTGCAACAATTTTCACCCACGCCAAAAGGCTACTTTCATGTGTGTTTCTTCAACGTAGTGAAATTTTACACAGCTGCGAAAATAAAATAGACAAGGAGTTTTGATAACTCAGCCAACAAAATCGAAATCGTTATTCGAGTTGATTAAAGAAAGCGTCATCGTAACTTTGCTGATTATTCCTGCTGTATTCACATATTTTCAGCTAAGCAGTTTAATATGTTCTCAAACATTTATCAACCTTGAACATATTTAAAAACTAGAGATATTATTACGGAAGTCCAATTTGTCATGTTTACTGACTGTACAAAACACGCATCGGCGGGCGCTCTTATTCATCGACAACAGACAATTTATCGAATTTTTACACAAACAAAGCCTAACCGTATCTATAGACGTAAACTTATTGGGCCTGGATGAAATATCAAGTGTTGCTTACAATTCAGGCGAAATGCAAACTTGCAATTTTTTACTACTTTTCGGTGGCGATAGACTCTGGCGAAATCCCCGCAAGCGTGTGGCAAGAGGAGGGAAACTTTGAAGTCCTAGAACGCTGCAATATCCAAATTTTTCCAACTAGTCTTTTGTTGTGTTACGGAAAAGCTGTTAATCTTCAGCATATGTGAAATTTAGAGTGGAGTAATGTGGAACTCTTCAGTGTAAAAGAAGCAGCGGAACACGACTTGGTCTGAGTGATATAAAACGGGACGTACCTAAATTCGACACTGCCTTACTTCAGTCGAATTGGAGCAGCTTACGACGAAAATACTTTAGCAAAATTCCAACAGGCATAAACGTATTGAGTTGTGGGCCAAAAGCACAATTCATGTCGGGAATTTCGGATGCCGTTTCCCCCGCGCTACAACCGCAAAAATCCTCGCAGCATGTACGCGCGCTTTTCGCTCACGATGGCGCAATTTGTTCTAAAAATAGAAAAATTGTCCCATATCATAGGGACAGCCCCAATACTAGAAATGGCGCGTGCTTACGGTCTCCGTCCCCGATTATGGCTCCTGATCTAAGCTCATTTTAGCAACTCAGTGTATAATTTTCACATCGATCCGACATAGGGAAGATTAGTACAAAGTTATTGCATTGAAAAACGTTATTATCAGAAGTTAGAAACTAGTCTCACTTAGTGCGGGAACCGTGATTTTACAAGAAGTATTTACAAGCAGTATTACTGAGGAAAGGTTTCAAGACATAATTATCATTAAGGTTTAATTTTTTGCTTTGGAACTTTTGAACAAACCTTTTGAATTTTAATCATATTCGTCTATCCTTTTCATCTTTTATATGGAGTTCTTAAAAATGAAACAAATTTTAGAACATGCAAAGGGTGAAGATTAACTGAGAGTGTCTCTTTCCATGTTCATCAAATTATAAATGCGGTATAGTAATAAAACATATATGCAGTATGTGGTGATTAATCATCTAGGAATGTTAATTTTCGTGCAATAACTTGTAAGGTAAAAATGATATCGTGCTTTTGAAAAGGACCTCCATCTTGGATTTCAAAATTTTGCAAATATGTCAAAACGTTTGAAAATACTAAAAACTATGGCGATTCATATTTTCTTTTTATTTAAGACTTTGTAAAGACCAAGAAAATCTCATAGACTTGAGCTTAGAAAAGTACACCAAAATTCATAAAACACCTTTGAGCGTGCTTGTTTGCCACAGGAACGTCAAAAAAAGCAATGAGCTAATTGACAAAACAAAACGTTCCCTGATTGTTTTAACAAGGAGTTACCAAGTTTAGTTATTTATATTGACCTGCGTCAGTTTCCATTGTTTTCACTTTATCAAGATACTGGAAAGAGCATTGACCTAAATCCTGTTTCGAGACGCATTGGCAATAATTAAAGTGAAATAAGAAAGTACTTAAACACAATACATTTGAACCTAGTTAATAAAGGGAAATGGTTATGAATCATGGCAAATTTCTTTGTTGTATGTTTTTGTTGGCTGTTTGGGGCGCTGGGGGAGGTTGACCCTGCACAAAATCTGGAAAAATCCAAAAAGTGGTTATGTGTGCTCATACAACTAACCAATAGAAACATCGCGATTACGTAATTCATGCACAGTCTAGGAGCATAAAACAAAAAGATGCACAGGGTCAAAGACCTTCCAACATAACTCTTAGCCTGTTTGTTTGCTTTTTTGATGTTTCTTAACCATTCCCTCTATTAACTATGATTTGAACAAATACAACTGTCTGAAGGATATGCTTGAAATTGTATCGATGACCTGTAAGAAACTGGAACCGAGAATCAAACACGTAACCGTGAGGAAATTTAGTCGTGGACATGTTAAAAGGTCGTTAATAATTTGCAGCAGGAAATTTTTTCACATCATTGCTGATAAAGGCTGTATTTTTACCCCGCATTGGTAAGTCTATTTCTTAGGTGGTCGGTAATAGCAGATCGAGTTTTGATGTTGTTTCCGAAGCAATATTTGTTTTTCAACTCCTTGGCAGGCAAGTGTACTATGGTTTCTGATAGTTAAATAAGTGACGCTTTGGTAAGCAGTGAAAACACAAGGTCAATTTGCAAGGACCGACGTTAACTAATAAAAAAAGAAGTACCGGATCCTGTCCCTGTAAAGGATGTAATTGGACTTGGTGATGTCGGACTACTGACAAAACCGCTAGGCTGATAAAAAGGTTTGAGAACGACATAATCAATTCGTACATTTCGAAAAGCTTAAATAAAAACGTCCAGTGCCTTGAAAAGATTGCGGAGGCTTTGTTTTTGATTTTTCGGTTTTACGTTCTTTTATCAATAATATCAATACTTTTGAAGCATGAATGAGTGGTACTCTATTAAAAGTTAAAGGAACACAGTCAGCTGGAGCACATGCGCATTAGATACCATTTGATTTCATAGTTAATTTGCATATCACAGAGACACGATCCATACTGTTTTTAACCAAATATGATACAAAAACTATCATAGGATGAGCAAAAGCCCACTCAAAAGCAGGTTTTTTCACTAAACGATTGAAAATCAAGCAAAACACTGCGAAGATTGAAGCGGGTTTCTAGATGTACTCGACGAGTATCTTTGATTTCAGGTTGAGGTGAACTTTTTCAAAGTGAGGAAACTGGTGTCCAGGTCAGCGCGGTCCCAAAGCCGACTGTGTCCCTTTAAGGGGGTATTACACCTGAATTTCAACATTTGGGGTACCAATGATTCAGGTTTCATTATCTCAGAACTGACTGAGCTAAACCAAGCAAAACCATACATTTTCTGGTTCTGCAAGAACTAAGCAACAAACTGAAGTAAAAATTTTGTCCTTTACCACCAATATGGGCCCCCTGGAGTGATTTAACTTTCACAATGACCACACCCAATACATTACATCAAAATTCTATCTCATGAAAAATGCATTTCTAAATTGTACTGAGAACACTTTTAATCAATAGTGTAAGCGTGAAGCTATAACATGAAGGAAATTTGAGCTATCATCACTCCTGTTGTCATAGCAACCAAACCTGAACGGAAATAATACTTTTAAGTTCTGGAAACAATATCTCATAAACTATGGCTTATTCCTTCAAATGCTATCATCATTTTGATTCTTTACATGTCAACAATAAATGCTGAAAATTTCAGCCAAATTGATTGAGTTCTTTTAAAGTTATGAGATTTTTAAGTTCACTAGTCACAAAAAAGGAACTTTTCGGGAAATGATTGCTAAAGATCAGAGAGTTCAAATTATGTCTAAATCTCCACTTCACATCAACTTATTTACACAAAATGACTTCATTTGTTAAGGCAAGCAAATGGAAACCACAATGTCACTAAAAAAGTCATTTTTTCTTGGCTTTCTTTGACTGCAGCTGGGCAAGTGGCATGTCGTCGTCAGAGCTACTGGAAAACTGGAGTGGGTCAACATTGTTGAACTTTCCTGCACCATATGTTGCTTTTTCAATTGACTTTTTCTCCTCCTCTGCCCTCAGTTTTGCTAACCTAATCTTCTTTCTGGCATTCTTGTGCTGCTGGGATGACTTCCGCTTTGCACTGTCGATCCTTTTCTTGTTTTTCTGGGCACTTCCACTCTCGGCATGTTTGCCCCATGTGATCCCAGCCTTTTCCATTACAAGTTGCTTACCAGAAGCTCCTTCATTGAACTGGATAACAGCACCAATTGCTGCCATTTCAACCCTTTGTGGGTACTTATGCTTGGGGGCTCTCATCCACACTAAGCTGTTTATGCTTTCATTATTGTTCTGGGAGAACCCTGGCAAACAACGGCGGAGAAGGGACTCACTACTTAGCCTTTTGAAAACTGGCTCAAGAAGCTCTAGAAAGACTGGATCCAGATGGTGGTCTTTGTTTTGAAAAGACCCAGTTCTTTTGTATTCACACCATGAATCTTTCCCTGAAGGGCAAAACTTGTGTCGTTCCTTGTTGTTGATGTTACAACTGTGATAAAGCACAGCCATAATGTCATTTTGCATGCTCTGTATGTGCCGTTTTGCTTGCTCAGAACTGATGTCACCAGAAATAACATTTCTGCGTATGGCATTCCCATAGTGTTTCTGGAGTTTATCAATGCAGCTATCAGTGAGCCTGTGTTTTCTTCCCCCAACTGGCAGTCCATCCTTCAACTTCCCTGCATTCTTTTTTCGAAATTCACGAAGAGCTGTCCCCGCTCTTTTCTGTACATGACCAATACAGTCAAGTTTCATTACTCACGGACAGTTTGCGTGTCCAAGGTCATGGTCTGATTTCCATTTGTTATGGTCATCAGAGTCGACCCATTTCTTATATTGGTTGCTCTTTTTGTCCATTCGCTCCCACTTATCACAATCTTCACAGCACCCATAAACATCCCATACACTGTTGTATACCTTACTGTCGCCATCACAGACCATGTATTTGTATCGCAGATTGTATGCAAGAGAATCACTCCACAGTCGTCTTGCAATATCTTTCTCCATGGCTCCACTGGATCCAGTATGATTTTCAGTACAATTTGAACTGTGAGTTGCATACCAGTTTCTAAATTCCTCTGAATTCTCTGAAACCTGTTCCTTCTTACGTGAACACTGACGACAAATCTTTGATGCAAAACCATAGTCCAACACTTGTCCAGAGTCAACAGAAATAACAAAACCGACACCAAAATTTGCCGTAAACCCTCGTTTCGACCAAGTGCCATCAAAAGAAACAGCAATTTCTATTACATCATCTTCAGTAAGATCTGGATTTTCCTTACGGTGAAGTTCATGAACATGTTCTCTAGCTTTTGCAAGCTTTTCTTCAACAGCATCTTTGTGTGCTTTATACAATGCTTGTGTGTGTTCATTCCAAGAAGATAGCTGGCAAGGTGGTGGCATATTCAGAATATCACACATAACAGCAATGGCTTCCTGTCCAACACCCATTTCACAAGCAGAATAAACCATGCGGCGATTTATGTCGGATGCATTTTTGGCTTGCCATTTCCCACCACAATTAGCTGATGTCTGCAGATACACTTTCTTCTTACATTTGGTACACTCGATATGAATTAACGAAGCGTTTCCATACCGTTTTGCTTGCTCGTCATTGAAGACTAGCTTCCCTTTCTTACAATTGTGAAGCTCTTGAAAGGTGTTCATGAGACTTGAGAGCTCAACCAAGCGGTAACTGATTGAAGACTCCGGTTCCTCATAATACTCTTCCACAGTGCGAGTAGGTGTAACAGTTCCCAGCTTTCTTTCTGATGCAGTTTCTTTTGAGCATTCTGACTCGCTCTGGCTGTTATCTGGATCCCCTGGATCACTTTGATGATCATTTACCTCTGGCATAAGCTGTGAGCCTTCGCTTGCACTTTCCTGAAACTCTTGTTTTCTTCGCCAGAACGGAGTGCCGTGAAAACGATGTTTCTTAGACTTTTTTGGCATTTTCGGCAGCTAGAAAACTTCTTTATTTCAGTACCGATTTAAGATCTTTAAAATTACTAAAGTCCAGATAAAAAATAGTTGAAAGTTACCGATAGAACAAGCTAGAATCCTCCTCACAGACGAGCCAAAATCCAATATGGCGACTCAAAACATGTGCTTGACTTTCATAGTTCAACACCAGTTTACTCTCGGTCATTTTAACTAGTCCCCAGTTTCCCTAGACGATTTATTGCCTAAGAATTATTTTTGGACCGATTGAAGCGGTTTTTAAACCTCTGGTACCCGAGTTTTTTACAGTCTAATGGTGTAAACACTTCTTGTTTCCATGGTAACTGATTATGGCGGCAAATTCAAATTTGACCATAGCGGAGAAAAATCGATATAACTTTAAAACGGGGCTAGATATTGACACAGAATAAACGGCATTTGTTTCTTTAATAAATTATCCATGGCCAGATACAAACAGCTGAAATACAATTTTTTTGACCAAATTCAGGTGTAACACGCCCTTAAGGATACCAAAAACATGAAAACCATCTGTAACAAGAGGTGCTGTTTTCTGTAAGCGATAATTCAACCAAGTATCAACACAGCGGAGCAGGGCTTAAGTTTTGTATCACTCGACTTCAGTTTGCAGAGAAATATTAAGCCAAGGCCCATCCAAGGATGCGAATAAGACAAGTAGAAATGAATATGTCAGTTTCTTTCTTAAGATTTGTTAAGTGCAGTTCAGAAAACCTGAAAAAAGACATTAAATGCAAGTCATTTCTTCCCTACTGGTTCAGATCGAGGCAGAGCGTGTTGTGGATCATAAGTAAGGAAACAAGGTCGTGTCAACATTCCAGCAGAAGTAAATAGTTGCTGCAAAGTTAAAGTTTTAACTTTGAAAATGGAATTTACAATTTTAACTTTAAAATTTCTAGGTCCAAAAATGTTTTCTAACAAAAGAATTCACAAAGTCAACTAGTCTTCATAATGATTTCATGAAAACGTTTTATTGTGATCACTCTTGATCATTATGTAAGAATTAATAACCAACAGTTATTGTGCTTGACAACGGTACAGCAATCTGTTTATCATTAGCACAAATCTACCGGATTATACTAATGCAATACTGCATTCTGATTGGCTAAGGTATATTTTGTACGATCATCCATTACTATTCAGTGGTTGAAGATTGTCTGCAAAATAGGGACATTTTTTCTCGTCTCACCGAAGATTCGGAAGAGGATTTAGAAATATGGAATGGATAATCAAATTCTCCAGAGGGCTCAGTGAAACAAGGCCATTTGCTGTTACAGCACCCGAAATTTTAGAAAAAAAACTGATAATCGCTCGGGCCAAGCTGAAAGATGGACTCAAAAGACAGTTCATTCTGCTATCGATAACACTATGGTGACGTCTTAAAGTATAGAGATTTAATTGGCAATCATTTAGTAAGAGTTCTATATTTAAACGACTAGTTTATTGTGCTTAGTATTTGTTTATTTTTTTCTGAAGCCAAAAGTAGCGTTACCTTGTGAACATTTCATTATATATGTAAGCACCGTAAGTTTTATTTGGAGAGAAAATGTAGAACAAGTAGGAGAGTATCACAGCAGCACCCTCACTCCGACAGTTCATCGCATAATAATACATGTTGATTCTGCGTGACACATTCTGACAAACTGTTAATATTTGATTCGATCAACAGGTAGCCTGAGGAATAGTAAAGAAAGTGAACAAGGATACACCACAGCGAACAACTGGCTAAAAGACAAATGCAGAAACACTTTCAAATAAATTGTTTTTGAGCTTGGAAATAAACTTTAAGAAAAGCACCTGTACTCCGTTTATCGTAAATCTGTCGATCCTCATAGTAAGTTACCATGGAATAGTTGATTAACAAATGAAGCGGACGTGAATATATATAATATCAAGTCTGTATGAGGGAAGAATAAAGTGATAGAGATTTTCGCAAATAAAGAAAGTAAACTTAGCTGATGTAAGGAAGCTGCAAAGAGCAAATTAAAGACTTGACTCCAATAAGCTCTTGCACCTTCCTGTGGTAAAATATTATTTAGAAAATAACTGTAGAAAAAATATGCCGCAGAACCAGAAAGGTGAGTGCGGTTAAACCTGTTTCGTTGTCCTTTACTTTGCATTTAAATTCAGTTCAATCCAATGAACATTGCTCATTCCCAAAGCAGAGGGCAATGCCAGGAAAAATCGTCAGATAATAAAAAAATCGTGAGATATTCCTACACGTGCCATTGTGCACAGTAGTTTATCTTCGGCCAAAAATCCCCCACCATCTTACAGGGAAAGATTGTTCGAAGGGTCTTAATTCCTGTCCCCTAAAACCTCCACTCCCCTGAATGAAACAATCGCGAAGGAGGATTAAATCTCTTCCATAATCCTTTACTTTCTTAGAGAGAATATTTGGAGAGGAAGTTTAACTCTCATCCATAATCCTCCACTCGTCCTTTAAAGTTCAAAAAGGGGTTGTAATATGAGGTAGACTTCCTCCCAAAGTACTTTTCTCTGAGAGGGTTAAAGGTTAAGAAGTAGCAGTAAGACTAAACTACTCTGTGTCGACACTATGGGCATATATAGCAGTCTAGTCTTTCAGCCATTTCCTAAACCTTGACCATCTTAAAGAAAATTACTTTGAGAGGAAGTTTTACTCAAAATGTAACCACTTTTCACTTTTAAGGAAAGATTAAGTGATTATGGTTAAGACGTACACTTCCCTCCAAATCTCCTTCCTAGGAAAGTAGAGGATTATGGAAGAAATTTATTCCTCACGCGCGATTGTTTCAGTCAGTGGAGTGGAGGTTTGAGGAACAGAAATTAATGTTCTTCGAACAATATTCCCCGGTAAGATAGTGGGGAATGTTTGGCCAAAAGATAAACCACTGTGCCCAAAATATAGTGTAGGGGTATCTCTCACTGACGATTTTCTTAAGGCATTGCACACCGCTTTGGAAATAAAAATGTATCTTGGATTCAACTACATTTAAATGCAAAGTAATTCTACTTCCAAGCAACGTAGAGGATAATCAATATTAAAAATAAAAGCATTTGCACCTTGTTTATTACGATTTCTGGAGTCATTACCTTAATTGAATATATGAATAAATTAACCACGGAAAGAGTCATCTTGCTCCCTACTACCTCCTCTGGGGAGGAGGAAGGAGGGAAAAAGAGTCATCTTGCTCCCTACTACCTCCTCTGGGGAGGAGGAAGGAGGGAAAAAGAGTCATCTTGCTCCCTACTACCTCCTCTGGGGAGGAGGAAGGAGGGAAAAAGAGTCATCTTGCTCCCTACTACCTCCTCTGGGGAGGAGGAAGGAGGGAAAAAGAGTCATCTTGCTCCCTACTACCTCCTCTGGGGAGGAGGAAGGAGGGAAAAAGAGTCATCTTGCTCCCTACTACCTCCTCTGGGGAGGAGGAAGGAGGGAAAAAGAGTCATCTTGCTCCCTACTACCTCCTCTGGGGAGGAGGAAGGAGGGAAAAAGAGTCATCTTGCTCCCTACTACCTCCTCTGGGGAGGAGGAAGGAGGGAAAAAGAGTCATCTTGCTCCCTACTACCTCCTCTGGGGAGGAGGAAGGAGGGAAAAAGAGTCATCTTGCTCCCTACTACCTCCTCTGGGGAGGAGGAAGGAGGGAAAAAGAGTCATCTTGCTCCCTACTACCTCCTCTGGGGAGGAGGAAGGACAGAACAGGTCTGAAGAGGGTGACCAAGCGCGCGCAACATGTTACGCACAATAATGTTGTGATATGCTAGATTGACATGTTGCGATCATTTGGGGGTGGGGGGTTTAGATCTTTATTTATTAACACACTTTGGTTAAGTTTTTAAGTAATGGACAAGGACACAAGATTTGGCCGTAAACTTAGTTTGCGGCTTGTTTATATATATATATTTTTCGTTGTGTAATAATCTAACGTTGTAGAAGGTTTTAAGAGCTCTTTTTTGTGAGTCCTTTAATTAGCCCTTACACCTCCTTAACACTAGGAAAGGCTTTGCGAAATTTCACTGAAGTATTGTACTTTGATTCACATTGTTTCAGAGAAGAAAATGCTGATGAAAGCTACCTTGCAAGTCTTGTTTATTGATTAAATAGCTTTCAAAAACTCAGTAATGTTTTCCAAAAAGTCACTTAACACTTTATTTTAAGGTGGTTGAATTTTTTATTGATAAGTGCTGCAGCCCATTTTCTTAACGGATCCATCCTGTGATCCTGTTGACAAGAATTATCATTATTGATCAGCTAGAAGGCAAGTGTAAGGGCTATCTAGACAAGTGAAAATACGCGCACTGAGACGTTATATGCTAATTTACCAACTGTACTGGTTTAACAAGAATGAGCGCAAAATTTCAAATCTCTATGTCAAGTGTTTTCTTTCGTTAATTTCTTTTCACATACACAAGCTATTCGTATCTTTTGGGTTTGATAGGTTGCCATCAATATTTGGGTGCTACTCTATCACAAAATCCGTTAACCAGGATTCTATTATCATCCTACAGAAAGTCAAGTTAACAAGGTGTTATGCTAAAATGAATAAGAACTGTAGATCCGTCTACTTCAGCTACCTTAAAAACAGCAAAGATCACAATGGTATCCATGGATACACTGACTAAACTTGTACTAGAAAATTCGGCAATGTTGTCAGATTTGATATCAAGACAATATTTCATACAGTTGCTTTATTTCTTTATTCTCATCACTTGACTTTTTGAGAATGTTCTAAGACAGCTAGGAGAAATTGTATGTTGATTTCTAGTTCTTGAGAATTGAAAAGTTCATTCAGTTCTACCTTGCCGCTATTTTCTACGTGACGAACACATTGCTCTTCCACTGTCAATTTTAAACCTTTATTATCCGTAAGACAGCATTTAACTTGACTCATTTACTATTTTATAAAGTGCCCATGAAATGATCTTTCGAGCTAAATCAAGCCATTCTTTAAGTGAACCTCAAATTACTGTTTATTTGTGTAACTGAAGTGTGAAGAAACATATTTTAAACTCAAGATTGGTAGACGAAAAGCTCTATTTCGTTTTGGAGACTGATGGCAAAATCAGATTTGTAAACTATCTCGCTTGTCGGTTTCCCACTCTCAGCCATATTAAACAGAGTGCGTTTATTTCCTCACTGAACTTGTTGTGTATAGTAAGTCATTTTATACAGAGAACGGACGGGTTTGTTGGGGAATTTGATGCCTCGCCGACACCTCTCTCAAGACCGTAGCTAGAAACGCTCCAAACATGTATGGAGTTACCACTTTTTATCGGTAATAACTGGAAAATTTAATACCCGTTCATGACAAACAGAAAGGTACTGAATAATTTTAAAATGCCTTGAGCTATCCCGCAGCATTTCTAACAGAGTGTTGCCAAATTATTTCTGGTTACAATAAAATAATGGAAAATCGAAAACTAATCATCAAACTTCTTGTTTACTTTTGCAACAAAGTGGGCGGCACTATTGAAGGTTGGAAATGGATAATTATAACTTAACTCACGTGTCTGCGTATTGAACATCTTATTTTTTAATTGTCATCGTGCACAAAGAAATTAGAAAAAAAATCAGAAATCGGGAGTGAAATTTGCCTTCCATCGCAAAAGTTTCGGAAATGGCCTATTCACTGCTCCATCAAGACAATGATCCAAAGTTGATGACTTCCTTTATTCTCATCACCTTGTTGAAATCAATATTACTGTAATTAACTGAAATTAATCGAAATTCTCATAATCTGCAGAAAGGAGAAATGAGCTATCGATCACTATTTCTTGGAAATAATAGAGTTCATTTCTATAATCGACATAACACGTTTCAGTGATGAACGACTTTTTAACTTGAATTTGTTATCGCTTTCTAGGAACAATACGTGAAAACTGGAGTGGACGAATGCTGGAAAATCACATCTTCGTTTGCACCGAAATTGCAAAGATATCTTTCTCTTGAATTTATAAACAATCCACCTCTGAATTACAGTTCAGCAAGTTTCTCACTTTTTCTTCTACAAATCACCAGTTAAGAACTTCACAACCTTAACTTTTTTTGTACAGGACGCTTAAAACAAAAGTACTGTTTTTCCTTATCATTTTTCATGTGACCGTACCATGTAAGGAATTAAATTCGCTCTCCTGGTATTACTTTGGAATTTTTTTCCCATTTTGTCGTTGAACATCTTAGTCGTCATTTAGTTTTTTAAAAACACATGCTAAGTCGAGCTGCTACAAATTGCAGCCGCTTCATTTCATGCTCTAAAAAAGCGACTGTATCGAGATGAAATCTACACAATATGCCACAAGAACAGTTCTTACAACCTGTATGTGGGTAATTTATAAAGCCAGAATTCCTAATTCAAACGTAATGGTTATTTTGGGGGCATCGATTTCCCTTCTTGAACATGTACTGCAATTTTGGTGTCAAGATTGACCTTAAACAGAGTTTTCAAACATGTAAATGCAATTCTTTTCTCTGACCTTTTCCAATAAGAACGCCGCAGAGAGCTTGTAAATTGTACATTTCTTCTACCTAGCCTCCTCTTTAACAATGCATAGAGTCAGCTTTTGCCACGACACACGACTGAAAACAATCTGTTGCTGGTGTCTTGTGGCGCTATTTCAGCCCACAATGCGAGCGATTTGACAAAATAAATCTTACGTTTGATATTTTTTCCACTTAAAAGTATGAAACATTCAATACTTAGTTGCTACATTCTTTCTCGTATATTTTTACATGCGAAAGATGAAAATTTGGCAATAAATAAATAAAACTCTCTCGCCTGTCACAATTTCCCTTTGTCAAACATAACCATAATACGTTTATTTTTTAGTCATGTGATGCAGTGAACAACCGGGTTTGGTTTAGAATTGATGCCTCGCTGACATCTGTCTTCAGACCCTGTTAACGCCCAAACATTGAATTCACCTCTCATGGAACACTTACTTTTCGTATCAGTTCTAGCTGGAAATTATCCACTAACGAAAATCAGAAACACTTCTCGTCAGATGTCACCAAAGAAGAAAAAAAATACAGGAAAATTACGTCAACTACTCTCGGAATTACGCTAAAAGAGGCGGAGAAACAAATCATTTGTAAGCAGTTATCCCACAAAGGTAATATGATTATAAATTTGAATTTACGGAAATGTCTTACGAAACACCGCCCTACGCTCCCAGTTACCCGTGTGTTCTAACTTTCCGGACATTAGGGAGCTCAAGCAAACCACGACGGCAACGGCAACGAAAACTTTTGGACGGAAGGGCAGTCTCAGTCACGTAGAAATTTATTAATCTAAATATTGTGTTTATAATGATTACTTATTTTTTCCCAATCTTCTTACATTGCGTAGCACAGTAAAGGCAAGTGCTAATGTGACTTTGACTACTGTTTTCCTATAAAACAAAAGTAAATGGGTCAAGCTAAAGAAAGAATTTAGCCTTGATGACAAGCAAGTTTCAGAGGCATTTCTTCTGCCAGTGAGGGCTGGTAATGAATCGTATCTGCGCTCCTTTCGGTACAAAGTGTTGAATTCTGTTCTGTTTACTAATGACCGCCTGTGCAAAATAGAGCACGTTTCTAATCCCAACTGCATCTGTAATCAGCAAACGGAAACAATATCCCATATTTTGTTCGGTTGTTCTTTTTCATATTCTTTTTGGCATGAGGTTAATGAAAAAGGTTTTGAGCACAATCAAGAGTTGCAGAAGCCTCTCGCTTACATATTACAATGTTATTGTTGGGTCTTTTGAGGAGGAGATGGATCTATTTAATTATATAGTAATTTTAGGAAAATCTTTCTTTGTGGACTTGTCGATGTAGAGAAACATTACCTTCCTTGACCCACTTCATGAGAATTTAGGTAATTAAATATGAAACTGAAAAACACATATTTCAAATCGAATGAAACGAATTTGTTTAAAGAATAATAGAAGATCTTTGAGGAAACAATTTTAATTAATAATTATAGTAGACAACGCTATTATTAAGGAAAATCGTTAAGTTAAATAAGTATGAAGATAAGAATTGACAAAATCTTTTTTCTTAATTAATTCAATATGGTGTCATTGTTAACTTCTGTAAACCAAACTTTATCCGTTCTTCTGTAAATTAAGTGTTAAAAAAAGGATTGTAATTGATGTAATTGTGGAAATAAAAAATCCCAAATGAAGAAAGAAAAACAAAACGGCAACGAAAACGTCACCAAACAAAAGGTTTATTGAGTAGAACAATGGCTGTGCGCATGCGTTTTAAATCTTTGTGCATTTTGTAGCCGTAGCGTGACATGAACAGGTTCTGTGCATTTTGAAGAACGTAGGTCGGAATGGCAAATTTTGTGTATTTCCTTTTGGAATGGATCGCTGGCATTACATATTTAGTTTGAGCAAGTTTTAAGTACTGATTGGCGTACGGAGCAGATATCCAAATTGTTACGAGATTAGAAATATCATTTTTCTTTCTAGGAGTCGTCCCTGGCCTAGGTATCGTCGTTGCGTAAGCTAACTATTTCATTTCTTATCCACAACCCAAAATTCATTCTTTCATGTATGAAAAACAGAGGTTTTCGCATGCAGTTTCCAATGAAATTGAAAACAAAGTAGTGAGTTTAAAACCAGTCAAGAAGTATGACCTTTTATTGAAGTCGATTTAAATAAACGACAGAAATTCCATTTATTAATTATATAATCTGCGTTTTTTTCAAGGATTTCTAGTTCGACGTCTAGCTGACCTTTTATCGTGTCTTTAATATCGTTGTGTTAACACAGTTTTAATTTTCGTTTTATGATCAGTTATAATAATTCACGAGTCTTCTTTAAAATTTATATTTTCTGAATATTTTCGCACAAAGTTCCGTTCAATAGATAATACGGCCAGTCAACAATACTCCTTTCCCCATTGGAATGTCATTCAAAACGTTTTTTCACAAGAAACACTCTAATAAGTACAATTTTGCTTTGTTAAATTTTTAAATGAACTTCAGTTTTCGGTGAACATTGTATCATGTACATTTGATGAGAGAAAATTTGATGAAAGAGAACTCATCGCAAATTGCGAAAAAACGTTTTCTCCGCGAAATTTAACCCGTAGACCTAAATTAAGTCATAGCAAAATTTTTTTTTAATTTTCTCTTTCTGATCTATCTACGAGTCCGTGTAAGATTTAACCCCCCAAAGAAGACATTGCACAGATTTTGAATGGTCAATGTGCAAGTATATTCTGACATCACCTAAATATATTCTGAAAGTCCCTATATATTTTGGCCGTTTTTCATTCTTTTGGAGGGGTGGGTCGGTTGAAATATTCAAAAAAGTATCCTTACGTGCTTTCATAAGCATGCCGTGATGAAAAAAAAACTACTCAGGGTTCCATAAATGTAAACATTATGCAAGTAAAAAAACAAGTTGAGAATTAATTGCAAAGGCACTTCAATAAGCTTGTATACTCTGGTATTGGTAGAAGTCATATTGTCAAATCCTGTGTTAAAAAATTCCAGTAACGGTATGAAAGTTGTTTCATGGTCTCCTTTTACAATTGCTCATCAAGTTCATTCAATAATCTTACTCCGAGTAATTAAGAAGGAATCTACAAGACGTTTGAGTAACAAGTGGAAAAAAACTTTGTACCACATCGTGTTGCAAACGGCTGTGCGACTGTTTTAAATATATTCTCAAAGGAAATTATTTCTAACAACACCAAATGTCGACTGAAACAGATTTTGAAGCTCATATGAAATACTTGAAATTACTAGTGAAATGAAACTGACGATGAAAGTTTACCTTCGTTTGCACAATTTCTCTAAACTTTGAAACTTATTTTCCCACGTTTCCATGGGAAATGGTTTTCGGTGTTATTTCTAGCAACTATTTATTTCTTAACCTTTTAGAAAATGCAGAAAGGACTGCGAGATACTTAGAATTATTCTGGATGGAGGTTTTTGTCCAATAGAAACTGAAATTGCTCGATTGCCTCTCGGAGTTTGTCTTAATTATTATTGTAGAACTAATTAATGATTAGATCTGAAAAAGGCGACTTTAATTATTCTATGCTCAATTCAGTGGAACGTTTTCACGTGACGTCATCAAGCTTTTAAATCTATCCAAACGTAAAGAGCCACCAGAGTTTCTATCCTCATCAGGCATAAGAGGTGCGGAAATTATACATCTTGACAGCATTTCAGCGCAATGGTGTCCTTCGTTTGGAAACAAGTGCATTTTGAATTTTAGAGTTATGGTAGTGCGGGACACCGCGTTTGTCGAAAAATATATACTCATCTCATGATTTTTAACCCTTCGTGAAATAAAAGTAGCAGTTAAGTGTTAATATGTTGCTTTGTGCAGAATAGGCAATCAGTGGCCTAGATAACCAAGAAGATCCAGATTGTCACACTATTTTCCGGCTGCCATATTGGCGAATCTTTACCGAGGTCATTTTTTACATTTTTCCTTATTGACATACTACTTTGCACGGAGAAGGTATCACGCTAGACACGAATTGACTACGACAATTTAAAGAGCTTGTGAAACTTAGTAATTGGTGAAGCTTTTGGCTCTTTGGCTGAAATATTCGAGGAGAAATTGGCCTTCAAAAACTGCCAAATTTCTGGGTGGCAAACGCCCTAATGAGCTTTTACATTCTTTGTTAAATTTCGAGTTTTTAAACCCGCGTCGCTCAAAAATTATTCAATACATCGAGCTCAAATTCCTTGACACAGTTGATCGTGCTATGCTCTTTCAATATTCAGAATTTCCATCAGAAACTGTATCACTTATGGGGCAAATATTGTAAACAAAGATTCGCCAATTGGTGCACCACGGAGGTACACCAATATGGCGGCACCATACTGGGCTCTGTAAATTTGTGCAAAACATTTAGGCATATAACTGAAGTTTGGGATAGCGTATAGACCTAAAACCTGGAGAGAAGTCCTCTTTATTTATCTTCAATAAGATCGAATTTTCTTGTTTTTTTTTCTATTGCACGATAGTGAAAACGATCTATTGTAGTCCGGCTATCTGACTAGCTGTGCCTTTCCGAGATTATTTTCAAGATTTAAAATCCTTCTTTACTCGACAAAAACAAACAAACAACAACAACAAAAAAAACAGAAGAAGTCCTTTTTAGAGCAATCTTACTTTTAATCTGGCTCATTGTGATACCGTCAAGAGTTATACGGCTATACAAACAGCACTCTTACATGAAGTTTGCAATGTATGAGAAATGATGAACTGGAAGATTAAAAACTTTCAATTGAGATACTTCACTTTATATTCTCGAGAATACTACTCAAATGCAAAGGATGTATACATGCAAAACGACAGTTCGATGTATCATTCATCTCGGCTTAATGGGAAAACTAGTGAGCATTCACGAGTTGATTTTATTGATAAGCCGCGGCCATGTATTAATTACTTACTACCCTTCCTCTTCATTTAAATTTTTCTCGAAAAGAAACCACCATTGTTCTCAATTTAGCAAAATACTTTTTTCTCTTATCTAAATTTCTGCAACTTTTGGTTATGGTCTTCATCAATGCCTTGAAAAAAACAAGAATTACGAGAAATAATATTCGATAGTGTCAGGTTGACCTTCAGCATACCGAACTGAGTGGTAACTTTTAACACATCCCATGCTCAAAATGTATATTCTCATTACTGGTTTTGTCATATTGTTTTAAATGTTAACTCTGAGAATTTAGTTTTTCAAAGTGGTAACTCTTAAGTACATCCCATGCTCAAAGTGTGTATTCTCGTTACTGATTTTCTCATATTGTTGTTAATATTAATTCTAAGAATTTGGTTCTTCATCAAGACAATATCTTCTAGTTAATCAGTTTCTGAGATTTTCATAATTCTTACACTGAAACTGTTAAAAGTTAACGAGAGTAGAAATAATGTACTTATCTGAGATTTGATGTTTCCAACAGTCAACTTGTGCCAGAGTCCAGCTGTACATTGCGATCCGAGATGGCTACCCTTTCTGTCAACAGTGACATATCAACCGCCTGGAGCGAGAGAGACAGAGAAACACTACCTTGTCAACTAATAAATTTACAGCAGTGTTAGATACAGTTGATAACTATGTAAATTTTCAGAAAACAGTAGTGTTTTGGTGTGTTTTCGAATTTTCACGTAGGGGCCAAACCACCCCCCTAATGTTTCATGAAGGCTATATTTGCTTGGTTTACATATTTCTGAACCAAGTTTGGCAGATGAGCTTTCTTTGTTCTCCAGTTTATTTTAATTTGGAAGTTGTGACAAAATGTCAGATTATGACGTCATAATTGATGACGTCACCAAAACGTGCTGTAATTTTTTGTAAAATCTGATGTAAAGATTATGTCATTGGAAAGGCCTTGACTTGAGGAGTAAAATGCCGGAAACCGTTTTTTGCTATGATGATTATTTTTTGAGATACGGTAAATTAAATATTTTTTTTGTCCCCCCCGGAATTTACTTAGCCACACTGTCCTTCTTAAGTCAGTCTCTCTGGTTTATTTTTTTCAGTTTTATTCTAGGAAGGTTAATAGTCTAGAAAAATAGAAAGCTTGATGTTGTCAAAAATCGTATGGTTTAAGAAATTTGATTTTCGGCTTTGTTAGGATGGTATTAACCGTAAAAAAACGGGTGACGTCACAGGTTATGACGTAACAAAACTAATTTTAACGCAATAACACTAGAGGGATAATTTTTTATTGCGATTTTCTTCTTTATTTTTGCTTTAGTCATCTGGCACATCACATGTGCAACATAGCTGCATTTGCTGGAACAAAATTACGGCTCCAATTTGGGGATTTTTCTCAAGGGGGGGACCCCACATTTTGCAGAGTTATTTTTGATATTTAAAAATGCCATATTTCATTTAATTTTTGTGATATGGACAAAATTTTTTCAGGTTTCAACTCCCCTTGATGTTCTCTTTCGAACACATTGTAAAAAATATGCATAATAAAAACTTCAAAAGTGGCAAAAATATGACGTCATCACTGTGACGTCACAACTTTGACATTTACTGACATTTTTCACGTAAATAGAATTGGCAGTAGGTCTCCTGCTCATCTGCCAAGTTTGGTGTAGAAAGAGTCAATACTTTTTAAGTAATACGAAATAATGTGAAATGCCCAAGAACTGACGAAACATTTGGGGGGTGGTTTGGCCCCTACGTGTTTAGCATTTCCTTCAAAAATGAAATAGAATTCCATGGAATCCAAGATGGGTTGTATTGTTCGCGCTTCTAAGAATTAAGGATAATGCTTTCTAACTTGGTTATAGTATAAGCTAGCTATTAAAATTGGATTTAATGATTATTAAAGAATCTTTTTTATGACTATTTACGTCGTGGTATTCTCCTCTTTACCTAAACGTTTTCAGACGCTTAATTCCAAGAACGTAAAATGAAAATTGCAAGATGTTCCTTCACATAATAACTCCACCCCCCACGCAAAAATGATCTGACCCAAAGTCCTCCCAAACAAACGGTAGTCTCATTATAATAATTATTATCGAACATAATACAGTGCACGTGTATTGTACCGATATAAATTATGACATTTTCTGGACAACAAGACAACCGTACGCTTATATGCAGCAATGGTACGAAACTTGAAAATCTATCAATTTTACAATCAGAATCACGATTTTTAACACTCTTGGAGTGTAAAGATAGGAAAACCATTATCTACTTATCTGAGCTGAGATGTTTTTCCAATAGTCATCGATCGTACGCCAGAAGTGAAGCTCTGCACACTGCCATCCAAAATTCAGTTAACGTTGATGAAATTCAGTTAATTAAGGTTGATGAATAAATCCAGAAACTCGTGAACTGTCCTTTAACACATCTTTGGTCATTCTGGAGATAGCAGAGCAAACGGCAGCAACTTTAGTTATTTAACTACCTAGGTTTACTTATGATTATTTTATGGACAGATAACTTGCTCACCCCAAAAACTTGTTCGCATGTTGTGGTCAGAAAGTTGAACCATAATAAATGGCCGTCACAAATTAAAACAATCGATTTGGAACAACTCTTCATCTTTCATGTATTTCTATTCAACTTGGTAGCGTAAGAATGAGTTGATAATGAAGGACAGTCGCCATTTACGATAAAAGACTTACTCACGGTAAGGTTGATAACGAGATTTACTTACTTTTTTAATTGATCCTCTTCGTTCTCTGTGGGACACAAGGCAGCCACAATCCATCAACATCTCTATTTTGTACGATATGTTGTTTCTCATTGAGCTCATGGCAGGCGCCAGGTGGTTTTTGGCCAACCAGGTTTGCTGTTGCCAGTTGGTGTCTGTCTCTATGCAGCCTTGGGAAGTGTGTGGTCAATCTATCGGATTCATCTGCGTTTGATTTCCATGACAACATTCTGGCAATAGGTTTTTCTGTCAACGGATCAGAGATAAAGAGCAATATTCACTGCTTGCCAACATTGACGTCAATTGTTTTGAATCCAATTTTTGTACACCCAAACAGCTCTTTGTTTCAAAAGCCAATTGTTGTTATTTTGGCGAACAAATAATATAGCGCTGCGCTGAGAATTTTGCTATTTTTTGCTCATTTTCCTCATTGAACTACGCCTATAGGCTCGTCAGTTAGCTTCAGCTCAGATAAAATTTTTTTTTAGAATTGATAAACGAATTTGCCAGTGTAATCAATAAGTTAGAAGTTCTTAGATTCTTGCTATGGATTTCAAAGAGTCTGTTTTTAAACAGAAAAACACGATCGCAGGACGATAAACTGAAGCATTCTACGAATGGATTATGTAAAAACAACAACAACAACAACAACAACAACAAAAACAGTAAAACTTTAGTGCCACCAAATCATAAGATCTTAGACTCGGTACTCGATTTCCTGTATTTGTAAGATAAATGAGAAATGTTTTAACTTAATAGTACGAAATAAATAATACGTGTCACTTTTGTCTGTGGGTTAATTTTAAGCAAAAATACGTCTAAACACGAGACTCGTAAATTAAAATTACGAAACGTTCAGCACCAAGGCATACAAAATTACCAGCGACATGCACTCATTTTGAAATCGATCACATTCTTTATTAAATTGTAAAGCGGTTCTAATGTTACGTCTGAATGCCCCTAAACTGGACTTAGCTGCAAAACTTCAAAGGATTATATTAAATGAAATCTAGCGACAACTGTGATTCACTTATCTGAACTTTAACGGAGTTGTCGTCAACATGAAACTTGCCAGGAGTCCATAACTGGTCGTGCTACACTTCATTTGAATTGGTGAATGACGCCTGTCACTCCAATTCAATTCCTTTGGATACAACTTTGCTGCCTCTGGTCAATTCTTGTGAAAAAACAGGAAAGTCATGGTTAAGTTTTTCGCGTGTTAACTCAAGCAAAACTGACTTGATTGAGTATTGGTATCAGTTAACGGACGTCTATCGGCCTTGCACTGAACAAAACTCCCTACCAACAAAGTGGTGCACTGCAGTGGGAACGAACTGAAGATTAGTTATAGGTTTTAATATAACTACATAAATGTTCTCTTCGTATCAGAGCAAAGGCAAAGGCGGTTAGAATTTTCTGTTTTTATAACAGTTAAAAAGAGTGTAAATGATAGCGCTCCGAGGTGACGAAACAAATTGCGAATGACAAAGTCAAACGGCAAACCAAGCAGATTATCAGGCTGTAAACAAACATTTTATTAAAAATAATCATTCAGTTACTCACAAGAGAAATGTTTGCTATTCGGTTTTTCAACTTCGCCTAAATACAGTCTTCAGTGTCAAGGAAAAACACATGCACCTCGAAGCTTTCACAGCATTGAGGAAAGTTTTATTACACCATTAAATGATCAAATTGAAAGACGAGAGAAACAGCTA
This sequence comes from Orbicella franksi, assembly GCF_964199315.1. Classification (NCBI taxonomy): domain Eukaryota; kingdom Metazoa; phylum Cnidaria; class Anthozoa; order Scleractinia; family Merulinidae; genus Orbicella; species Orbicella franksi. The sequence goes on along the minus strand of NC_138148.1, from coordinate 3,957,316 downwards.
GGAAGTAACTAGCTAGAGAAAATGTGGACTTACCTAAAGGAAGCACATCGACTAAGATGTCTTTCCGATAAATAAAGAAAATATGGACTTGCCTGAAGGGAGCACAGCGACTGAGATGTCTTCGCCCTTGCCTTCAATGCAACGGCGACCGACGCTAAAATGGGTGTGTCATTCTACACTTCTTTATATTTTTTTATTCACGCTTACATAACATCGCGTTACGGTCTCCCAAAGTATCTGATTAATAGACTTCAGCTTGTACAGAACTCAGCAGCTCGCCTTGTTACCTTGACTAGAAGGCAGGAACACATCACACCAATACTAAGGAGCTTACATTGGTTGCCAGTTCATTTTAGGATTATTTTCAAAATATTGTTGTTAACTTACAAAGCTCTGAATGGACTGGCCCCTGATTACATTAGAGACCTACTGCGATTTAACATTTCTGGTCGGACACTACGATCTTCAAACAACAGGTTGCTTGATGAGCCTAGAGCAAATCTTAAAACGTATGGTGAAAGGGCTTTTTCCGTGGCGGCACCAAGGCTCTGGAATAAACTACCCCTCCAGATCAGACTTTCATCATCAGAGGCAGTTTTTAAGGCTAATCTTAAGACTTATCTTTTTAAGCGTGCATTTGATTTGTAGTTTTTACTTTTTATCTGTAGCCTAATTGTATTATATAGCGTATTTAATTCTTAGGATTTTAACTTTTAGGATTTAGGATTTTAGGTTTTTAAAGAATTAGGATTTTAATTTTAAAGTATTGTAAAGCGCCATGGACAATTAGTGGAAAATGGCGCTATATAAATGTATATTTATTTATTTATTTATTTATATATACCCACATTAAAATTCATTACAGCCACGAGAAATATGCTTTGAACAAAAGAAATGCATCCCACGTTAAGATTGTGTGCTTTGAATTGTGAAAAATGAGCAACTTGGGAGAAAAACACGCACCTGAAAGGAATTTTGATCCGAATATGCTATGTTTGTAGTTGACTGGCCAATTCTGATATATTAAAATTCTAACTTGGCTCCGCGAGGTTTAACGGAATAATAAAAAAAGAAGTTAATTATTCATCCCTTAGACCCGAGGCGGTCTCTTCTATTTTATTACCCTAAGCCTCGGAACTAAGTAAGACATTTAATAAATCGAAATTGGCCTCTAACTGTCGAAAATCTCACAGACAAGAACACCGCGGTGAAGCGTCGTAAAACGTACTTTTGGTCCAGCTAAGTAATTACAGTTGCGTCATAATTCAACTTAATAATGACGAAATTTATGCGCGCGCAAATTATGACGCATACTCAGTTTTCTTACCTCTTTTTCACGTCTTTGCAAAATATCTTTGGAAGAAAAACTTTTCTCAGACAATGAATAAGCTTACGCAATCGCATGAAGATCTAACCGTCGATGCAACCAACATTTTTAATTTTGACCGTAAAAATTCCCGCGGACGAAGTTCGCTGAAAAGAACGTGCTGCACTACTATATTTGAATTTAGCGCTTCCATATCTGGAATTCAGTTTCTTTGTAGAATTTAAATCTTGCCATTTGTTCGGTTTCTTTTTAACATTTTCTTTAGTTCTCATAATTTCTCGTGATTTTTTTACGGAAATAGCCAAATTTAAGCTTATTTAAAGGAGCTCAGTCACGGTTTGCGCATATTGAAAAGTTTACCTCAATTTTTCAAATTCGTCGTTTGCAATCCGTGTTAATCTTCTCCATCCTTAGCCATCCTTGTTCCTTTATGGTTTATCATTATGTCTTTGGTGTTTTTCTATCTTATTAAACTGTTATTTTTCAGATTTCCTGTACTTTCCGTATCTGAAGGTTTATCCTGTCCATTTGACGCGGTGAACCAGCTTTTTCACTGCAAAAGTACACAAAGGAAAGGTTAACAAAGATTGCCAGAGATAAAGTTCGATAGACTGTAAACAACAATTCTATTGTCTTTCAGTCAATCATAATCCAAAATCACGATGTGTAATTTGCACTGGCCATGGTGTTACACTTTTTGCACTCGTGTTACACTTGAACGGCACTGCTCTCAGCCAATCAGAATCGTTTAATTTTTTCATGTATATTATAAATTTTGTAAGTACACTCAATCCTGGACATAAGTGCATTTGTTCGCGATACAGCTGGTCTTCTTACAGGGGTGGGTGACTTAGCTCAATATGTAGTTCTCATAAAACGTTCCCACATGTAATTCTCTTGGGCTACAGTGTGAACGTTACAGAAGTTTGCAAATGTATTACAACATTCTTTGCATTAATGTACTTGAGAGTGAATGAGGGTGAATGATGGTGAATGAGGGTGAATGAAGGTGAATGAGGTTGAATGATGGTGTATGAAGGTGAATGACGGTGAATGAGAGTGAATGGTGGTGCATGAGGGTGAATGATAGTGAATGGTAGTGAATGAAGGTGTATGAAGGTGTATGAAGGCGAATGGGGGTGGATGAAGATAAATGAGGGTGTATGAAGGTGCATGGGGGTGAATGATGGTGAATGAAGGTGTATGAAGGTGAACGATGGTAAATGAAAGTAAATGAGGGTGAATAATGGTGTATGAAGGTGCATGAGGGTGAATGAGATTGAATGATGGTGAATGAAGGTGTATGAAGGTGAATGAGGGTGAATAGTGGTGTAGGAAGGTGCATGAGGGTGAATGAGGTTGAATGATGGTAAATGAAGGTGAATGAGGGTGAATGAGGGTGAATGATGGTGAATAAAGGTGTATGAAGGTGAATGAAGGTGAATGAGGGTGAATGAAGGTAAATGAGGGTGAATGAGGGTGATGGAGTATGAAGGTGAATGATGGTGAATTAAGGTGATTGAGGATGAATGAGGGTGAATGATGGTGTATGAAGGTAAATGAAGGTGAATGATGGTGTATAAAGGTGTATGAAGGTGGATGAAGGTGAATGGAGGTGAATGATGGTGAATGAAGGTGAATGAGGATGAATGATGGTGAATGAAGGTGAATGAGAGTGAATGAGGGTGAATGATGGTGAATGAGGATGAATGAAGGTGAATGAGGGTGAATGATGGTGTATGAAGGTGAATGATCGTGTATGAAAGTGTATGAAGATAAGTAGAGCTGTAGATAGGTGAATGGAGGTGTATGAAGGTGAATGGAGGTGTATGAAGGTGAATGAAAGTGTATGAAGGTGAATAAAGGTGTATGAAGGTGAATGATAGTGAATGAGGGTCAATGAGGGTCAATGAGGGTCAATGAGGATGAATGAGGATGAATGATGATGTTGTATGAGGATGAATGATGGTGTATGAAGGTGAATGAAAGTGAATGTATGTGAATAAGGGTGAATGCAAGTGACTGAACGTGAATGAGGGTGTATGAAGGTGCATGAGGGTGAATGCAAGTGACTGAACGTGAATGAGGGTGTATGCATGATCGTGGGTGAGGCTAAATGAAGGTGAATAAGGGGAATGAATGGAAACAAAAGGTGAACTGGGTATTATCAGCGGTATTGGGTATGGTCAGCGGTTTATTATCAAAAGGCTCGGAGCCATTCCTACAATTAATGGCTACTATACGGATCTGTAGACACAGTGGTAGAGTTGCGTCATCAGAAAACAACTTCATCAGAATGGAATATTTGAGTCCAGTCTCTAACCAGTCGCTGCAGCAGGGCAGACTTCAAAGTGTTTCAGAATGCGATTTACGGTCAACGGTTAAAATGGTCTCTTTCTTTGTTTTCTTTTTTCTCAACCTTAAATCAATCCAACGAAAATAAAAGAAAATCTCATGTTTATCGCGAATACAATGATATTGAAGACCTTTTCACTTGTCTCTCATTTAAGAGAAACACTCTGATTTACATGTTACTATATCCTCTGGATCGCAAAACAGCGACTGTATACATAACAGTGAAACATTTTGTTTCTTTTCCATCTTTTAGACTAGAGTCTTCGACTATATGTATTTACCCTCATAATCCATCAAATATTTTCGCTCGCGCGCGATTGGTCTAAACGCGTCACGTGACCGAATATTCCCCAGCTAAATGGAGATTGTAACCCATGCTTAATTTTCGCGCAATTCTATTTGCTACTTTACGTCACGAGGTGCAAAATTACTGGACAGTTATCACGCAATACCCTCTACCTGCGTCGATAATTGCCCTGTGACTGTTTCTGTCGAAAAGAAACAAAGCTAAAAGGAATAAATCCAGCTCTAGAATTTCACCTTTTCATCTTTATTATTTTTCAAGGGAGAAAAACAAACCCTTTTCATGTAATCCGCTGATAATGACATTAAAAAAACTGGTCGCCAGTGCTGTTCCGATAAGCACAAAAGAGTCAACAAAATATGCAGAAAATAAATGGGAGGGTTATAAAATAAATAACCCCTTTCTGGCTCGCTGGTATGTCGGCTGATAATGTCCTTGGCTGAGAGATTGTCCTCAAAATTTCACATTTGCCCTCGAAGCTTCGCTTCTCGGCCAAATATTCATTTTTCGGACAATATCTGAGCCGCGGACATTATCAGCCCGACATAGCAGGCGCCAGAAGGGGTTTATTTACTAAATATTCCCCAATTTTCAAAACTGCGAATGTTGCGAAAAATATTTGCAGGATAATAAACACAATAGCCTCCATTTGACTTTGAAAATATGCTCGGATATTTGTCTGCGGACATTATCTGTTTCGAGAAACGAACAGAAAATGTCCGCAGACAAATATTCGAGCATATTTTCGCGCCCAGTGGAGGCTATTGTTCATTTAGCGAAGCTCAAACCGATCTATAAACACAAGTTAGACTACGAAATAAGTGAATGTCAGTTTGGCATGCATGGGATACCCTGGTTTAAATTAAAGTTGCTGGGGGCCGAATATGATTCTGAAATGACTGGTAAAACAGGGTCTAATCCTTCTAAACCTCCCAACACTCCTTAAAATTGGCACAAAGATTGCAGAAAAGTTATCTGATAATTATTGATAATTGCGTGCACCTTTTCTCCCGCGCGCAAACTTCGTTTATGACGCGTACACTTAACACTGATGTCATTTTTTCGGTTACTGAACAAAGCGACTCATCGTGTGATCTTCTCGGACAGGTTTATTGTTGTTAACAATGATCTTCGCTATTGTCTGGGCCTTTTTATCCAGTATTTCGCTTCTTGCAGCTTTTCCTGGCGAAGGACCAGGTAAGACAACATCAAATCTTCAGCTTTACATGTGTCTTTTCTTCTCTCGTAACTGCCTCTTGCGAAACAATAAGAGTTAATGCAATTCAGTTGAAATGCAACGTTGCGCATCGCGTATTACCGTCATTTTGGTTTGCAAGCTGCAACAATGGATGCAATGTTGCATACAGTTTTACAGTGTAAAATTCATTTTGAACTCGCGCGACACCTAGAACAATGTTTTTTTAACTTGCTTTGCAACATATTGTTGCTCAAATTGTTGCGACACCATTCGCACGAAAAATTGCTTTTAACACTTCTTAAAATGAACATGTCTCGCAAAGTTTTTTCTTTGTTTGTTTTTTTTAGCAGCAATGGTTGTACAAAGTAGAATCACGTTCTACTTTTTGAAAAGAGCACTACAGCGAAACTTTTGCGAGACAGGTTTATTTCAAGGGGTTGTTAACAACGTTACGACGGTAACGGCACAACATAATCAGTTGGGAGACAAGTCGGTTCAACGAAACACAGTCTACGCGAGATCTCGGTATGAAAGGTAACATGAACCAGTACTACTCTGCCAATATCGAACTCAGGCCAAATAAAACTAACACTAACCAAACCATTACATGTACACCTCGGCTAACCTCGGAGACCCTCAGACGCAACTTATTAAGATATTGTGTTTATACTTGATTAAAAGGTCTCCAAGAACATCCTCTTGGTTACAGTGGAGTTGTTCGAGACAGACTGAAACACCACTTGAGTTCCGTAGTGAGTACAGAGAAATGAATACGACATTACTTTATAAAAAATATTATTATACATCATACAATGTTCTGCAGACAATTTAAATAACTTTGAACGGTCAATTTATGAAAGGACAAGCTATGCACAGTTGACTGTCGCGAGATAATTTCCATTTCTGATTATAAAAAACGTAAATGAAAGTGGAACTTATCATTCAAAAGAACTGACATGCTTATCTTGCAAATCCAAATGATACAAAGATACAACCTGGATAAATTGTAAGGTTTGTTTCACTACTTATAGATGTATACATGCACATGCATTAGACAAAGAAACGGCATATACGAGAAAAATATAAGTTTTGCAGGACGATATTTAGCTCTTTTTCTTGTCTCATCAGCTCAAAACTTTTCGAATAAGATATTACAATTTTAAAACATTGATTTTAATGGTTGACTTTCTGCTATTTAGAGAAACAAGTATTTCTGGTTTGTTAAAGATTACACTGGAGAGTTCTGTAACGTCCTCGACTGGAGTTTAGGCATGATGTTTCACGAAGAAATCACGGATGAGCAAGGTGCAAACCAAATCGTGTTTAGATATTGTTGTTTTTGTTGTTGTTGTTGTAGTTGCTGTTGTTGTTGTTATTGTTGTTGTTATTGTGTTATGTTTCCTTGGAGGTTTTGGCCAAAAGCTTTTGGTTTAGTCAAGAGAAAATGAGGTGTCCCCTCATTTTTTCTTGGTTTCGGTCCATCTTTAAGTTCGGCCTTGTTTGCAAAGTAGAGACAAACTTTCATCAATTTGGATAAAGTATTCCTTTTGGCCAGAGAGATCAATTAGTGAATTCCAAAATCGTGATCAGATTTGAATTTATATTTATACACGAGGCTGACTTGCCTGTTTTGGGTTACTTTGATAACTCTCCTGCTCTTCGTAGCAAGGGGTGTTGGGTCTGTCTTGAAGGGCAGAGCAACGCATCTTGTAATCTTATCAGCAGCCCAACGTTTGGAAAACACTTGATCTAAAATGCCTCAACTCTGGTGTTAGTTAATGTACAACTGAATTTTTACAGTCTCCTGGAAACTAGATTGATCCTCAGTCCATGTCACTCGCGGAATGAGATCGGGCGACCTGGTACCGTCTGAAGAAAGCTCAAGTGCGCGTGCGTAATAATTATCTCAAAACATTTCATAAATCGTAGGCCACTGGGAGTACCCTTGGTGCCAGAGAAACTTTTTTAACTAACTGATATCTCAATATCTAAATATCTCAGACATTTTTAAGAGAACATCCAGATTCTATCCCTTGGAAATGTTTTTTAGAAGGATGGCGAACTTCGAATTCGCTGAGTCCAATAGTTTGACCTGACTTCAGTAAAAATAAAAAAGAACCTTGCACTCCATGCATGTACAGTATAAGCCCAATACACTTCAGTATCATTCGCACACTCATCTCATCTTGTTTGTGGCCTTCATTTCTGGTAGGTCTAAATTATGAAACTGAGACAGAACTTCGTCAAAAGCGTTTGAGTAAAGTTGGAGAGCTTCTGGCCATCGTCATCATGTCAGCTGGCTGTCTGACTGTGGTTCGTCTGGCGTTTAGGAAAAAGTTCTCGTCGTAAGTACAGTTTACCATGGCGAGAGTCCTGCATAGGATTGGAGGGATGCGGGTTGAGTGTAAAAATGGAGGCGGGATGCGGGATGACAAAAGTTTCAATTTTAATACATATAGGGTGGGTGCGGGATGAACATACTTTTGGTGGGAGCGCGTTTGATGGCGGGATATGGGAAACAGAAAGTCACAAGTAACGGACGTTACGCGGAGAACTGCAACTGTAACCAGACGGGATCGGGATAAACATTCTGATTGAGGCGGGATGGCGGGATTGAGCCAAAAATAGTGGCGGGATGCGGGATGTTGGATCCTCTATGGCGGGACTATGAACACCATGATGGCAGCAATTAAATATAATTTACGATTTTTTTTTTTCGCTTTTTAACTGTAAAAAATCGTTCTCTTAAAACAACGTGATTTCATCAGAGGTACTAGTAAAATCATTTTATCTTTGTTTGCATTGAAGGCAGCGGAGGACACGCCAGGGAGAAAAGCAAAGTTCTACAAGGCGACAAAACAACAATGGACCGAGGAGCAGAGACAGCGCCATTTAGCTTCTTCATTGACGCGTTGATTTGTGCTTTATAGAAATTGACATAATTTTCTAACGTTTACCGATTTTGTACAAACGTTTCTTCGGTAAACTTTCAATGACGCTTTATTGTGACCATCATTTAAACGAATTACATATAACAAAAACATCATTTTCAGTCGCTGCAGTAACGATCAGCATGCCTGCCCTGAAGGCTTATGATGTCATAGTTTATGTATCCGGCAGAGAATGTTACACTCCCTCCCCTCGCCCCGCCTCTTTTTTCTTATCCTATATTAGCTAGTCAGGGTTTGTTCACCTCAATGGTTCACAGGTCACACGCTATCACAAAAGCAGCCGGAACAATCAGTTAGTCACGGCCTTCCGTTGATTCATAGATGAAATTTCAGCCGCAGGGTGAGGAATCTTCTGGATTCAACCGTACCAAATCTTCTCATAGGACCCATACTCAGAGAAAGTTCCCGCAGCTACTTCAACCCAAGTCGTGCTATTTTGTGTTTATTCGGGTGTTGCTCACTCGCAGCTGACCTTTTCTCTTCTTTCACGAAAATGCTCAAGCACTCAAACTGATAAACGGGGAGGCAAGATATATAGACATGGAAAATGACGCCAAATTTGATCTAACACTTCCGCTTTAATTCCGGACGATAAGCAGATCAACCCTGTACAAATAATCTGATTGGTGATTTGAACTGCGGCGGAAAGGGGAAAAATTGTTTTGACTTCAATTTATTTTAGAGGGTTCTAGCATATGATAGTTACCGTAAAACAGACTCGCCTTTCGCAAACATATCTTACGCGCTTCATCAGGTTATGTTTTGCTGTGTCAGGGCCGTTGTTGGTAAAGGCAAACCAAGGCAATTGCCTCGATAAAAAATTGAATTTACCTTTTTTTCAGGTTCTTGAAAGAGGTCACGCATCAAAAAATAAAAATAAAATAAGTAATAAAATGTTATTAAGCCTAACAATTTTTCTTTATTTCACTTTCATCAAGAAACAAATTGTACACTTTTACTAAAATACTCTCTTCTGCATATTTATCTCAAGCTATTAACCTTGGCTAAGGATCATTACTTCTATCTAAAAACTATTTATTCAAAAACTCATCAATATTAAAATATGATGATTTGAACCTTTTGACAATATTGGAATGGTTCTTTACATACCGTCAAAGCAAGACCGAAATGATTTGATTACATTTGCGGGTTACTTCTATCTCTTACCACTGAAAATTTTGTACGTGATCATTTGTGTTCTTTCGAAATAGTTGGAAAAGGTTTTAAGCGGATTAGAATACCGTGAAATTTTGTTTGCATAAAGTAAATTTGTTGTTAGGTTAGTAAAGCGACGAATTACCACGACGAATTATTCTCGAAGATGTTGTTGAATCGGACGCCGCAAAATAAATATTGTTATGAATTAGAAATTGCTTTATGTAGTCTCTGTTCTCACCGAAAAACCGCAAGTTATAAGGAAAATCGCTTGCTGTGCCACTAAGTGTCCACATTTAAGTAAATATTTGATCTATCGGCGTTTATGATTAGAAAACAGCCGCCCATGCATGGGCCAGATACGGTCGCACGTTCGCTGTACCTATAATTCAGTTTAGTGTTTACATTGTACTGAATCCAGAATCAAAGCTCTCTGTTATTCCCGAATCATTCATTTCATCTCCGTCCATTTTCGCCATGTTCTTAATCCTTTTCCGAAGAGCTATCCATGAGGAGCTTTACCCTCTAAAAAAATTCTGTCCAGGAGGTCTTTTAATCTTGTACACGACTTATCATCGCACGCCAGGAAATGTAACATGAAACAGGACCCGATACTTGCTTTTATTTATCACGCAGTTTTGCCTTTGCGAACATGCTTGAAGCCAGTGATGCGTTTGTCGCATCTTTGTTACGGTACTTTCCTTGCTAAACCGCCAGAATAGCTCACTGTGGGGCTTAAAAGAGATGGTTATAATTTTATGACATTTTTCTGTGTGGAAACATTGCCAACACCGTCGCGTCAAGGGAAGCCGGTTTGTACCAAAATAATTATGAACAATTATGGCGAAAGCCGCCAGTAGAAATCTACTGTGGTAACATATGTATGAATGCCGAACAAGATTGAAATCAGTAATTACTATATCGTTAGTCTTAATTTTGGCATAGCGAAATGGGGATACATGGCGCACGGCACTTTCGATTGATGACTACGACTTCGAGTACATTCTATGTTTTGTTTGAGCCACATTCTTATGTTAGAATGATGTCAAGATATCGCAGTTTACCTTGCAATATTATTTTTTCTAGCTATATAGCTAGTATAGACGAGTGCGAATCCTCAAAGCCAGGTCTTGGAATAAATGACGTTTTCTTGGGTTAAGACAACGAGGCATGCATTTGGTGTTTTTGTGTCTCGATGATCATTGTTCATGTCGGACTAAATTATTTTTGGCGGGAAATTTCCGCACGGCATTGCCATCAATCCTCCGATCCACAATGCCATGGAACAAGGAAAAGACTGCAGTGGTAAGTTGCACTGAAATTATTAAATATGCTGATATCAGATCAGAGAGCTCTCATATTTGCGTACCTATCTAGCCTAAACCAGAGAAAAGAGTTCTGTAGAGAACGGTTGTCATATGTCGCAATGAAGCGAATTATCTGATTCACCTTGCGCCAAATACATGCTTAACTCGGCTTAACTTGTTCTGTCTTGCTTGGGTAGTCAGTTCTTTATTGAGCTGTTGTTATCTGTCGAGCAGAATATAAACCTGACGCACTAGCTCATTCTGTCTTGCTTGGGTAGTCAGTTCTTATTGAGCTGTTGTTATCTGTCGAGCAGAATATTAACTTCGCGCGCCAGCTTATTCTGTCTTACTTGGGTAGTCAGTTCTTACTGAGCTGTTGTTATCTGTCGGGCAGAATATTAACCTCGCGCTTTAGCTAATTCCGTCTTACTTGGGTAGTCAGTTCTTGATTGAACTGTTGTTATCTGTCGAGCAGAATAATAATGCTAACCTTTTCTGCTTTATTTATTTCACTTGCTTGCACCCCAGCATTTCTTGCCTTCTTTGAGAGGTCCGTATTTTGAGTTGTTTCAATATTTTGAGAAAGGAATCATCTTCGTGCTTAACATAATATCTGCCTCTTTTTTTCTTTCTCCATAGGGAACTGGTCTGCTAGCGGTATTTGTTCCGCGAACACGAAAGTTTGGAAATATCTTACCTCAGTCTTATATGTTAACTTGAGATTTCAGGACATTTAATAGATATTATTACGGCCATTTCATGAAACGTGACAATATACAAAGCTGCGGACCGCATGAGAAAAATAATGCCGCTGGATGGGCTTTGTAACTAAATTAGTGTCATTATGTGTTACCGCAAATGTGACAAATAACACCTCGATCGTACAAAACTTGCGAACTTCGATCTTCAGTTACAGTTAATAATAAGCCATGGGTGGATTCAACACACCCATGGCTTATTATTAACCTAATTTGCATAGATTTTTTTCCTGAGCAAAGCTCGTCATGTTGCCGAGCAAGGTCTCTGTCTTGTGACTGCATTTCTTGAAGTTCTCTTCGAAGCCAGGCAATGGCGTTCTGGAGATCCACTTGTCTCTCGGCGATCGTTGCTCCCTCGCGTTGTATAACAGGGATCTTGTTGCTTTTTTCGCTGGCACGCTTATCACCACCAACTATGTCTTCATGGAAAAATTCTCTCGAGTCTAGTTCATCGCTAAAATTCACACGACGTTGCTGCTCTAATTTTGCATCGTCTGTTTCGTTCACTCCATTCATCTTGGTAAAATCTCTGTGGTTTCCTCTTCTCCAAGTTGATTCGTGAGTGATTTGGTCGAATGGCGCTCATGAAAAGGTTATGATTCACTTATTTTGGAATTCTACTTTTGTAAAATGTATTGTCACCGGCGGCCTCCCTCAACTTCCTGCGAGAAGTCACGAACTTTTCATGTGTAAGTTATGCGGCATGTTTCGATTTATAATCTCTCCACAAATTTAATTATTAACATAAAACAAGTTCTTTTGTTATCTTCCACCAATCAGATCACCCGAATTCTAGGAGTACATTTTGGAAAAAAGTCCTTCTTGTTACAGTCTTGCTATACTTTCTGCCTTGTTTTATCGCGAAAACGTCTTTATAAAGCGTTCTTTATTCATTCATTCATTCATTCATTTATTTATTTATTTATTTATTTTTTTTGGGGGGGGGGGGACGTAAAGTAGACAAAAAGTTCGAATGCAGAAGGAGAGAGTCATACGAACCCACGATGTCCTAATAGCGTACAACCGAATAAAGCGTGCGCACAAAAGACAAAAACACAACATGGCGGATCAAGAAGAACTTTTTAGTGAATATGTCTCTCTATTTTCCATGTGTTAGCTACGCAAACCAAGAACAAAATGAAGTATAGCCTTTTAAACAGTACATTATTTTATAAATGATCAAATCATTCAGCTGTTTCTTGTTATTTCAGGCTGAATATCGACGGTCTTCTAGTATACTTTCCGTACGACTACATTTATCCCGAGCAGTATTCGTACATGACGGAGTTGAAAAGAACTCTTGATGCTAAGGTAGGAAACTGTAGACAATGCTCCTAAAATATTACATGCTGCGCTACTGTTAAGCTTAAATGGAGGTTGCCAAAGTTCTTTGCTGGGCGACTTTCAGTGAGACATTTTCTTCGTACCTACGCATTCGTTATGCTGGTCTTTTTTAAGTATTTCTCCCATTTTTCTTCTTAGGGTCATTGTCTTTTGGAAATGCCTTCTGGAACTGGCAAAACTATTTCCCTACTGTCCTTGATTGTAGCCTATATTATGGTAACATTGTGGAAACATATTTATGATATACCCGTACATTGTATATCTACAGTGCAGCTCAGATATATCCAAACCAAAATATACGCGTAATTCGCATCAGCCCAATACGCGTATACGTGTACGCATATGCATATACGCACATACGCGTATACAGTATATACGCATATGCCTGATTAGTATGTATGAGCTAACCTATTGTTTTTTCTTTTCTTAACAGGTCATTGCGGTTTTCAATGGCTTGACAGCTTGCCACAGAGCGAGAAAGAATTTTCTCTATTTTGAATATGCGTATGCCTTCAAACTAGAGTTATTGGCAAAATGTTGGCTGAAACTAACATTTTGCAATTGGGCACTTGACAGAAAATTAACTGACTGAATATAATTAAAAGAGAGAGTATTTTGCCGTTATATCACAAATTTACTGGGTTTTTTTTTGTCAAATAGAACCTACACGCTTCAACAATCCCATCTTCATGGAGCAAACACACCTGAATGATAACTTTTTTTCGACACAAAGTAAACACGGTCCAAGCAAGCTTGCGACTTGGAAATGTGTGCCGAAACACAGAACTTTTCCTTGAAGAAAAAACTTTGATAAACAATTATTTGGCTAAAGAAAGAGCATTTTACCGTTTGAATGAATGATTTGTGTCAAATAAAACCAGAGATATCATTTTTTCGACGAGGATCTTCAGAATGCTTAATTCAGACAAACATTTCGCAAACGACTTGCCGACACGTGCCGAAACACAGATCTTTACTTGTAAAAACATTAAGTTCACGTGTTAAAATAGGAAGTTCAAGCGACTGTTTCAATTTTCTTCCCATTTTTGGTTTAAGATCAAGCAAGTGTTAATAAACGGTACTTTGTTGGCGAAGTTGCGAAGTGATCGAAAACTTGAAATATGATAGCTTTCATTGATTGGCAGGACGTTTTAACAACATGCAAATTTCGCTTTGAAGCCTTTTTCATTCCCAGAAATGTAATGTCCTTTGTTTGACAAACACTGCTTCACATAAAGAAACTTGTGGGAATGCATAACAAAGAGACATATACACACGTATACATGCGCATATGTGCGCGTATATACGCGTATATGTGCGCGTATTAATATACGTGTATATGCAAAATACGCTCGTATAATACGCGTATGCGTAGTTCGCATATATCTGAGCTGCACTGTATGCAGCCTGTGGAGTAAGAATGATGGTTTGCTAGATTTGCAGTGGACCAGGTGGCAATTTGCAGGGAGGAAAATCTTATGGAGGCTCCAAAGATGCCAGGATGCTTTACATCAAATACAAATTGTGCAATATTTCCTCAGTTTATCCTGCATGCTACAAGGTGCAGCCAGAATTCACTTTGTGTGACAATCACATGGAAAATTTTTGTGAAAATTATATTTGTCCCTGCAACAAAATTTCTTTCCTTGCAACAAGTTATATACATTCAAACTGGTTTAAATTTGTGCAACTTATTGCAGGGACAAAGATTTTCTCAAAAACTCCCCATGTCACACAAAACGAATTGTCATTGCAACTTGCTGCTGTTTTGTGCCACAGCCACTATTAGTGTCCCCATTTAGTGGTTATTTACTGCTATTTTAGTTTGACATTTAAATAAAGGTATTCATTCATTCATTCATTCATTCACTTGTTTTGGAAACAACACACATGGAACAGTTTGTCACAGAAACATGTCACAGTGACTTGCTGCATAGTGTGTCTAGACCATAGAGCTTCTCTATTATATCATTCATTGTATACCAACCAACTTCTCATGCCTGGCTTGCAAATTATTATTCTCTGCATTATTCCTTGCCATTAGGCCAAGCCTCTTGAGCTGTCTAAACTCATCTACTGCTCCCGTACTGTTCCAGAATTAGAGAAGGTAAAACTATATGTAACTGTTACAATAATTACAGTGTTGTGGCTCAGATTTCATGTTCTACCTATTGACTAATATTTTTGTGGTATCAATAATTTATTGCAGGTTCTTGAAGAACTAAAGGTTCTTTTAGAATATTATGAGAAGGAAACTGGACAGAAACCCAAACTTTTGGGCTTAGGACTGAGCTCCAGAAAGAATCTCTGTATTCATCCTGAGGTAAGTATGCTTGAAAATTGTTTATATGTTTATTCCATGGTAGTAAAATTGAATCCATTAATGCAACACAATGTTCTGACCTCCTCGATAGTATGTTTTTTTGTGTATGCCTCATTTTCACTGTCCAAACTTATGTGAGAGAAAATTTTTCCCATGCCAAATTTATATTAGAGGACGATTTATCCATCTCAGGATAAATTGTCTACAATAGGTGTTATGTATATTAAGCTATAATAATATTATATATACTCAATTTTCACAGGTGAGTGCAGAAAGAGAAGGAAAGAAAGTAGATGGGAAGTGTCTGAGTTTGACTGCATCTTATGTACGTTTGAAACATAAGGAAGACAATACAGTCCCTGTCTGTGCACTTTATGAGGTACTGATCAATTAATTTTGTTGGTCAAATGATAGTAGCAGTGGCAGATCCAGACCTTGAGCTAAAGGGAGGAGGGGAGAGGGGGGGGGGGGGTTGCTTGCTCTGCCAGCTTTTTTTCCTTCTACGATTTTTTTTTTACCCAAAATGAGGGGGGACCAGGCCCCCTGGGCCCCTCTCCTAAGTCTGCCACTGATTATTGGCTCTGAGGCAACAAATTATAAAAATAAATCACATACAAACATACATGTATTAAAATTGGCTTATTGAGCTCTGTAATTCTGTAAATTTTACAAATAAAAATATGGTAAATTATCTAGTAGATGATTATAATCATGACAACACGATCAGTTAATTTATCAGTGGTTGTTCTGTTTGTGCCGCAGGCTTTTGATGCTCATGGTAAGGAGGAGAAGCTTGCTCCTGGAGTGTATAATCTAGTGAGGGATTTTTACACATTGATGATAATTTACTGTCTTTTTTATACTACGATCATAGAAATGATTTGGGAAAATGTTTATTATTCAGGTGGAACACAAGAATTCTCAGTAAGTGGTTTCTGTCACTGGGAAAGTCTTGGAGGCTGACTCACACAAAAACAAAACAGGAATAAGGACTATGTTTAGGAAGTGAACAGAAATTATGCATCATAATAACAAAAGCTCACAAACATTTCAAAGCAGTTGGAAGAAGCCTGTGGCTGGTTTTCCATGAAGACGCTATGTTTTGTTCCATGTGTTGAAAAGTCAGATTCAACTTTTTGAGTTCTCTCCCTTTAGTTAAAGCCTTTTCAAAAGCTGTGAGATGTACCTAGACCTACAAAAAATCCAGATCTACTTTATTTGGGCCTGGGTGACTAAGAAATCAAGTATGCTGGTCTGGCTGGCCAGTAGGCACTGACGTTAAGTTTTATCCCTGAAGATAGCCATGCAAGGTAACAATCAAACAGGTTCAATTATGCAATAATTATTATTGACAGATGTACTGGCATGCATGCTAAAGTGTATGTTTTTTAAGGGTGATCTAAAAGAAGTTGGCAAGAACAAGGGGTGGTGTCCATATTATTTGGCAAGATACACAGTAAGTACTATCTTAAAGATGAAAAATTGTCCAAACAAATGTTGGTATCTCATTTTTTGTACATTGTACATTTTTGCAAAAAATAAGTTCTTCTGTCAGTAACCTTAAGTACCCTAGCTCAGAAAAGCCATACAGAAAAGAGGGGTTAGGGACACAGGAGTGATGGTTCAGTAAGAACACAACCCAAGTAGGACTCAAACTTGGATCTGTTAGAAGAGATGGGTAGGGTGTAGGGGGTAGGGCGGTGGGGGAGAATTTTCTCAATTTTGGCTCCCGTTGAAAGCAGGATCAAGCTAAATTCAGAATTAGCATCAACTTTCAATTCAGTTTAATTTATTAATGAAATAATAAGTAATCCATCAGTAATTAATTACTTTCAGTTTTTTTGTCCAACATCTTGATTTTTGGACAATTATATCGAATTGTGACATACATGTACATGATGATAATTTATTAAAAGTAGACAGTTAAAAGCTCTCTCTCATTCTGACTTACTAATACAAGATCTTCTGCCTCTGCTTTTAGATTTATCACGCCAACATAGTCGTGTACAGTTATCATTACCTCTTGGATCCTAAAATCGCTGACCTTGTGTCCAAAGAACTGGAGAAGACTTCAGTTGTTGTCTTTGATGAAGCACACAACATTGGTAGGGAATGTCACTTTTAAAGAGCAATCAACATTTTATAACTTAAATTGTTTCAGACCAGTCATCCTACAAGTGCACAAGTATGCATAATCCATATATTGACTATTAACAGATAACATCATTCATCTCTAAGTTTACATTATTCTTACTGTTAACTCATGACTGCTAACAAATAATTTGACGCAAAAAAGATCCACTTGAGGTATGCAGATTTTATACTGTATCTAGTATGTTTGTTAGCCTCTCAACAGAGAATTTAGATGGTTTTCAAAAATTTACAGCTAGATAGAATGATTCTAATTTAAAGCATTAAGTTATTTAGGTTTAACATTATAAAGGGCCAGTACAAGTTAGATTTACAGTATCAGCCCTTGAGCCATGAACACTTGACATTTTCTTGAACATTTTTTTTGGTGACTATAGACTGAAGGCACTTCATACATGTGTTATGTACTAGAAGAGAATTTTTACAGTGTAAAAATGCCAATACTTTTGTTTAGAACACAAAGAGCCCTCAGTCTATAGTCTACCAAAAAGTGTACAAAAAATGTCAAGTGTTCATGGTTTGAGTTTCGTTACTGTAATAATTATTGTTTCTTGTGCATTGCATCCATGGCTATACACTTTATGTACTTAGAGAGTGTATTTGCCGCTGCTCTTGTGTGGATGTTGACAAAACATTAAATGATATTCACTGAACATGCATGACAATAAATTACAGTTATGTACAAACTGAGACATGAACAAGACATGTTTAAGGTCATTCCCCTGTATTGCATTGCGCATCCCTACTGCACATAATTTCACGCGTGATTAGCACATGCTCATTAAAAAATGGCGGCTTTTTCTTAACAGCTGGACCTTGCCATAGAGGTAAATCATCATTTTCTTGCAAACGAGTATGGTGACCTATCATTTTTTCCTGTTGTTTTGAATTGAGTAATAAATTTCTCTGTGTAAAATAAATATGGACCAATTCTCAGTGTAGAACAAGAAGCAATTGTCGGAAATGTGAATTTAGCAAGCAATCGTGACTGCAATCATGGTGCTATTATAAGGATTTATATGGGTATAAACAAGATGCTTTTGCTCCTAAACGAACATGGGGACCCCTCATTTTTATTTCAAAATTTAAGTTCCTATAATATAAACAACTGATAGGCAAAGTTTCACAAAAATCTCATCGCAGGTTCTATTTCAGTGGAATGACCTTAAGAGGTCATTGTGACTAACCATATTTTAAAAGCTAGGCAAGTCAAGAATATAATAATTATGAACTACTTATACTAAATTATATCATTTTTTTATTGATACCTTATTTTGCAGATAATGTGTGTATTGAATCTCTGAGTGTGAAAATATCAAGACGAACTTTAGACAGAAGTCATACCAATGTTGAGTCATTGGCTAGAACTGTGAAGAAGTGAGTTGAACAGTTTGTTGCCTGTATAACAAATTGTTTGTGTTAGGTTGAATTTCAAGACTATAATGATCAATATTAGAATCTTAGAGATACAGGTACCATTTGTTTGATGAATTAGTCCCATTGTTTTCTCTCATCAACCAATATACAATATATCTTGACATCATTTAGTAAATTACTTAGTTTTTTTTAACTATTTTTTTATTCTGTTGTTTCAAGTCTCAAACTTAGAGATGCTGACAAACTAAGGCAGGAATACAACAGACTAGTTCAGGGTATGATTACATCCTTTTTGATTTTATTTATCTCTGATGTTAGCTGTCCGTCTAAATTTCTGTCTTCCCTAAATTCATAATTTGATGTTTCGTTGCTGTGAAATTGATTTTAGGTTTACGAGATGCAAGTGTTGCAAGAGAAACTGACGTGGTATTAGCTAATCCAGGTACAACAAAATTTAGCATTTTGACGTTTATTTAGCTTTTCTGAATGCTTTGAAATTTCAGGATAACTTTTGTCAATCAATAATATAATGAAAAATATCTTAAAACTTGCTGTGTGCTCTTCAAAAATGCCTTCATTTTTTGACAGATTAGTTTGAGTCAGTAAGTAAAGACATATAGGCAGACATGTCAGTATCACTTTTGTGGATCTACGCAGAACAGATCCATAAAAATAAATATAGGTCTAGACAGAGTGTATCTTTTTTTAGGATCTGATGCTCACATTGACATATCCCTTTGTGAATTATTTGTATGGTACAGTAACTATAATTTAATTACAAAAGCTAAGCTTTAATTGATCATGTATAAAATGTATCCGAAACAAATTATGGTTAATTTTCATAACACAACTCCACATTTGTTTTGTTAAATCTTCTTCTTATCACTGGATGGTAATGGTTTTTGTTAAAGCCCATAACTTGCAGCCAACTTGATTGAGGTATTAATATTTTATTTTGTTTTGTAGTATTACCCGATGAAATCTTGGAAGGTATCTGTGGCCCTTGATTATTTAACTTTGAGTCAATCTAATTTGTATGTCAGTCATTTTTCACTGTGTCTTTTATTCAAGAAAATTGTTGATTTTAATCATTAATAATAATTATTGTTCTTATTGTCTTTAGTGGTTAGTATTAATCGTTTTCTTAAGTTAATATTGAACGTAATGTTAAAATAAAAATTATACTACAATATTTTTCTTTTCAGAGGCAGTGCCTGGAAATATTAGACAAGCTGAACATTTTGTGAATTTCATGAGACGATTCATTGAGTACTTAAAGGTTGTATCTACATGATGTTTCACTTTTTACTAAATATTGTAAGTCTATTAAATAATAATGATGTTTAGTAACCAAAAGTCAAGCTCCAACTCACTTTAATAAATGGTACCGTCATGTACATGACTGCACTAAACACAGAGATATCATTCCCTTTAATTTTCATTGTAGCTAGCATAGGTTTGTCTTGTTGTGAAAACTAAGTTAGATTTTAGAAACAAGAAATCAAAATAATTTATATGAAAAAGTACAGGTTAAAAGATTTTTATTTAACATTTGTACATATTTTCAACTTTTTTTACTCACACTAAGTGAGTGAGTTTGACCCTCTCTCCTCCACAGAAGTTTGAAACATTTGTTGTAAAATTTGCTGTGGGAGGTGAGCGCAGTCACAAAGTTGAATGGATCAATCACCTTCTTCTTTCACCCTTCATGTAACCCTCTGCCTGCACTCATATCGCACAGCGGATTCTCCCCACCTGAAAAAAAAACCTTTGAGCTTCTGCAGAGGAGAGAGAGATTGACCTACATACATTTTCTCTGCAGACCAGGCTGAGAGTACAGCATGTGGTACAGGAAAGCCCTCCATCTTTTCTACAGCATGTTTATCAGCAAGTCTGTATTGAAAGGAAACCTCTTAGGTATGTTACAATTTTTAATCACTAGACCAGGGGCTTTTTGGGTTTTGTCACTGCTGCTCTCTAGATCTCTCTGTAACTCCAAGAGTAATTAACTAAAGGTTACAATAAAATAATCTGTGAAACTTTAAAGAGTAATCAAAAGTAAAACAAATAAAGTGAGAAAGATATTTAAACATTACTGAAAGTAAAACAGAAAAGTGTAAATGTTGGAGGGAAATCATTTCTGTCAAAATATGGTTGTTTTGGCATCATCAAGTTCCAAATACTGTGAGATTTCATACTAAGTCATAAATATTGCACCCAGCAACAATGCATGGTTTAAATTATTAGCTAGTTTTACTCTTTCCTTCTTAAGTTAATAGTTCTCCTCATTTCCTTTTGGTTTATCCTTTTTGTAGTAAGACAGTTTCATAAATCCATATATTTACTAGGAGTGAACACCAGTGTACAAAGTTTAAAGGGATACTTTATAACTGAAATCAATATTTCAAAAAACCATAGCTTTTAACCCAAATAAGAGGTATTGAACAGATACAAGTGGTCAATCTTTGTAACTCTACACACACTTATAATATATGCCTTTATCTTTGATTTTAAAGATTCTGTGCTGAGAGGCTGAGTTCTTTGCTGTACACTTTGGAACTTCCTGATGTTCAAGACTATGGCCCCCTGACATTGATTGCCAATTTTGCAACTCTTGTGAGCACCTACAGCAAAGGTACGATGCACATTTTGCATTTTACTGGTTGAATTTTCATTTCATGTTCTAAAACTCCAATAGACCTTTCCATAAAAATACCTTAATATTTTTAAAACTGCAGTTTAAGTCTCTTATTTAGGATGCAAGCATTTACCACATCCTTTGTTCTAAGTACAAGCTGCACATGCCATGCAACAAATTTCAAAGCTAAAATGTGTCTAATTAGACACAAATATAGGAAAAAGTGCCAATATACATTGGTTTTTCCTTTGCTTGTAATCTGTAACATAGTTTCCATTTGCCTCAGAAGTAAGATTGCTAGGTTTCTTTAGTTCTAGAAAATTGCATCATTCAAGCTGAGGTTGGCTTCATGTACTCTCAATTGCATCGTGCCACTAGAATAATATTAAGACTGAATAATTTCTTTATCCATGTGAGACTAAGCCTGCACATGAATGATATTTTTAGAAAAGGCCCATGTAAGCTTCCTTTAGTTTGGTAATCATTTTTATCTTCCTACAGGTTTCACCCTTATTATTGAGCCATTTGATGATAGAACACCAACCATACCAAATCCAATCCTTTACTTCAGGTAAGGTTTTATGCCAATGCTTAGATTTACCAAATGAATGCCATTGTTTTGATTTTCTTGTCACCACCAATACATGTATGTAGAATGAGCAACTTTTTGGTTTGCCTTGGGCTAAAGGTGCACAGCCTTCTGCATGTGTTGCAGCTTCTGCATGCATTGCATGCCTACAATGCTGTGTGATAATTGTTACAAAGTAACTGTCAAAGAAGTAAATGTATTAATGTTATGTTATGCATACAGTTTGATTTATTGTGCTATGATGTTGTGTAAGATGCTACATTGCGTTTTCTTTCTTTCAATCTCAGTTGTATGGATGCTTCCATCGCTATAAAACCTGTTTTTGATAGATTCCAGTCAGTTGTCATCACGTCAGGGGTATGTCATTAAGTGACAGTAAATACTTAAATCACTTTGAATTTGAACCACAATGTGTCTATACTACTTTTTTAGGGATCAACATGTTATAATCCTTTTTCACATTTGAATACTGAGTCAGAATATCCAAATCTTTTGCCTGATTTGCATTTGGTCTTTTATGTCCCCAGACATTGTCGCCAATAGACATGTATCCTAAGATTCTTGATTTTAGACCAGTTACTATGGCAACATTCACAATGACGCTTGCCAGAATTTGCTTGTGTCCTATGGTAAGTGAATCAAAGATCAACAAAATAATAAGTAATAGTAATTATAGTACCGCCAATTCTTACATGATGACAAATAGGCATGTAGAGAAGCATTCACAATCTACAATCATGGACAAAAGTCTTGGGACAAATTTGCACTTTTTGCGCTTTTGCGTACACGCCAGGCGCGAATACAACTTCACCTGCCTAACCTTGGCCCCCACCCCCATACAATGTTGAAACTAGTACATGCAATTTCAAGTGATTTTCAACATTGTGTTGGGTGGGGAGGGGAGACAGCAACCCATTTATAAAGGATATAGCATCGTTTTCTTCAAACTTCAGTTCTAAAACACAGATAATCCGTTATGTTACATAAGTGTCCCAAGGACTTTTGTCCACGATTGTAGATTGTTGTTATGGGTGTAATAAAGGTTGATTTCCTTTCTTATACCTGTACTGCGAGTAGCTGATCTACATAATTTGTACATGGAATTATTTTGCAGATTGTTGGCAGAGGAAATGATCAAGTGGCCATTACAACAAAGTTTGAAACTAGAGATGATACTTGTAGGTTATTCAAATGTTCCCTTTTTTAAGTTACTGGGGTCGACTAAGAGATCAGATTACAGGATTTGTCTTGAAGTTAAGAGGTTGGGAGATGATGCAGGCTATTTCAAGAGGGTAAAACCTGTATGTCGATACAGGATTTGTAGACTTAAAAAGTATCAAATGCTTGTGAACATGTCTAGTGTGGTGTCTTCTTGTCAAACACCAAGCGCAAGAATATTTAGTGAACAAAAAGCCAATGTCATGATTGATTTTCTCCTTCACTGCACTAATTTGAAGGTCATGTTATTTTGAATGTCATTCATAGCTGTCATGCGTAACTACGGTAACCTATTGGTGGAAATGTCAGCAGTGGTGCCTGATGGGATAGTTTGTTTCTTTGTCAGTTATCAGTACATGGTAAGTTGATTTGCCATTAAAAACTCATCGTCACTGGTTTTTACTGCTTGAATGGGTCATTTGCAAAGGACCAGTTAAACAAACTGAAAAGAGGGGGGAAGAGTAGAGGTGGGGGAAGATGCACCCTCCCCCTTCTCTTGTTCTTTAGCCTCGCCCTCTGTCAAACATGCGCATGCCATGCGCATGCGATTTCCATTAGACCAAAAGTTTGGAACTTTGGAAATGGAGGCAAATGCAAACGTTTCTACTCAAAATTCCTGAAATTCCAGGAGCAAAGTCAAATGGGACAGAAAATCCCAGTATGAGATTTATGAAAATCTGGATGTACCTCAAAAGGTTGTCCTCTTTATAGAAATTCCAGAAAATGCTGTCCTTTAAACCATTGGAAATACCCTGGGATTCAAAGCAGAAATTTTGGTCAAATGGAAAGCACTGTCCCATAGTCCTTGGCTTTCAGGTGAAATGGTGTTCCTCACAATTAACCAGTATTAATATTTTGTTTTGGTCTTTTTTTTCAGGAGGCAGTTGTGTCCATCTGGCATGACCAGGTAAACAAAATTTAACCTGCTCTTTGTTTTCAAGAACGTTATAATAAGCTCAACATTCAGTGTTAAGACCCTAAAATTTTAACATCTTCCCTTTGATTTTTCAGGGCATTATCAGCAACATTCAGAGAAATAAACTGCTCTTCATTGAAACACAAGATGCAGCAGAAACCAGTTTAGCTCTTCATAATTACCAAAGGGTAAGTTTCAAAGTGTTTATCGTGTGCTTTCTTCCTTTCCCGGTTAGTTGACTGTAGCCAGTGTAGGTCTCCAATACAACAACAGGAAAGTTGAAAAAAGCCTATCAACAGGAATATTTTCTTTTTTGTTACAGGCTTGTGAAAATGGGAGAGGAGCCATATTGCTCTCAGTAGCCAGAGGAAAAGTTTCAGAGGGAATCGACTTTGGTAATAGCATTGTTAATTAATTAGCATATTTATTTTTGCATCAGTATGATCGTCTGTCCGTCTGTCCATCTATCTGTCAGTCAGTCCCTCAGTCCATCCATCTATCTGCAGGGGCATAGCCAGGGGGGTCCTGGGGTGCCCGTGATCCCCCTTTTGAAAGCCTTTTTTAAGCGAACAACCTACAACGGGTGTCGAAAACGACATGACAATCCGGTGAGTACCCTAACTTTGACTCAGTGTGACCCCCACCCCTCTTGAAAAATCCTGGCTACGCCCCTGATCTGTCTGTCTGTCTGTCTGTCTGTCTGTCTGTCTGTCTGTCTGATCTTCTGTCCACTAGGCTTCCATTTAATCTAAGAAATAGTTTGATTTAATTTGTTTTTTAACCATGATGATAAGATGTGCCTAATCACGGTTTTTTTTCTCCACAGATCATCATTACGGCAGAGCAGTTATTATGTTTGGTATTCCTTATGTTTATACACAAAGTAGGATTTTAAAGGTGAATATAAATAATTTTTAACTTGCCACATTTTCATTTTTTCTTTTCTCCGTCGGTTTGTGAAAAGTTTGCTTATTACTTTTTTCCCTTAAAGAGATCGTTATCTTGACACAATATTTAGTTCACCCATAAAAGATTACTCTGAGATAATCTTTGTTACTTTAACTCATTTGATGCTCTTTGCTTATTGAATAATTGGCCTGTTGTCATGATTTCTAGGCCAGGCTTGAGTATCTCAGAGATCAGTTTAACATCAGAGAAAATGATTTCCTTACCTTTGACGCCATGAGGCACGCTGCTCAGGTGAAAATGTGAAAAGAATTATTTGTACTACCATTGAAAGTAGTTACATTGTTTGTAATTATTGTTTAATTATTAGAACGACCAATTGTGTAATCTCTCCTTACATTTAGAGTGGTTTTCAATCAAGTGTCGCAGACTATACCGTGAAGGAAAAAACAGTACATCAACACACACATGCAAACTAGTTTACTTCATATTAAGGCAAAACTACTGGATTCTGAATCGTCGGGAGTGGATTTTTGCAGTCGAGGGCAAAATGCTCTGAAATTTAGATCTCACTGACGGTAGAATTTTTACATCGATTTTAATGTTTATTTTAATAAACGGTTTTATCTATTTTAACCTCGTTTATTTTTTCAGTGTGTTGGTCGAGCCATCAGAGGAAAAACTGATTATGGAATCATGGTGTTTGCTGACAAGGTACTTACACTGACTGTGATAGTGAATCAGGTTATTAACTCTTGCATGATGAGCCTTTGAAATAAAACGGATGTGAGTGACATGATGATTACTCCATATATATAATTTTTTTTTTTGCAGAGGTTTTTCAAAGTAGACAAGAGAGGTAAACTGCCAAAATGGATCCAGGTAAGCCAGGAGAAAAACATTCAGCTGTAGCAATCATTTTTGTGTCGATTTACGTACTAGTTCAGCCTTCAAATTTTCCGGACTATCACTGGTTTGCATAAATTTTGATTTTCCCGAGGAGAGATTGATCAGATCATTCTATATAAACAAATTATCATAAATGTTCAAAGCTTGGTTAATTAAGACATTATTTTGTGGCTTGCCTTTTCAGGAGTACCTGAAAGAAGGAGTATGCAACCTTTCCATCGACGAGGCAGTGCAGGTTAGATTCTAATTTCAGTCGGGATTAAAGGAAGGTTGGGTTTTTCAAAAGTGCTTGTTTCAACTTGGTAGGGGCAACCTGATCAGGGGGGTAGGTTAACAAAGTCAGGGAATTCAGAGATGAAGGCCTGGTTAACTTACCCTGCAGGCAACTTAGTCAGAGGGGGTCGGGCAACCTGATCAGGGGTAGGCAAGTTAGGTCAGGCTGTGAGGCAGCCTGGTTGGCGGGTTGACCGACCTTGTAACGGGTCAGTTAGAAGAAACGCCACTCTGGGTACTAAGAATTTTTTTGCGGCCTGCTTGACTGTCATGTGAAACTGTGTGTGAATCTTGTCTCATTTACATACGACCAATATTGTGTGTACTTGTGTGTGACAAGTGTGCAAATCTCCGCAGTTACCAGGTCACCCTAACATCATCTGTCACGGAGTGAAAGCTATAGAAAATAGCGTTATTATTCAGTGTGACTTTGACTGCACGACTGGCGAAAGTTTATACCCGCTTGTGAGCACTAAGCTAAAGGCGAATATTTCATTTGTGCTTGTTTTCCTTAGATCAGCAAGAGATTCCTTAGACAGATGGCTCAACCGTTTGACAAGGTAACTTCACTCTCTGCCAAACCCAAATCAACACTCGTTTGATACATTTCATTGCTGAGCATTCGGTGGCATCCCGATTTGTTGAGCCTATCATTAACTAAACCCAAAAGTCGTTGTTATCCCCTATAACTCCCTATTTCTCGTACCAATTTTCGTTTCTCTTGGAGGTTCGAGAACTTGGCGTTTCCTGTATTTCATGTTTCTCCCTCTTTTGTCTCATAAACCGTGAGAAGTTTTCAATTTTTCTCGCAATTACAATTTGCAAATCTTAATTCCACCACAGTCCGATTTGTTTGGATCACTTTGTCTTTAACTTAGTCAACGTTCGTCGACTGTTGTTTTAGAGTAGAGCCACTGAGGTTTCAAGCTTTGTGTCAGTTTATGCCTGATAAAAAGAGGAGACCGAATGTTTAATAAATGCCATTACCTGCAAGACAGTTTTACTGTTAGTGATCTTTCCATTTTCACCTCATTTGTCCACAGCACAAGCTAAACGTTTGAGTTTCTCCCTTGTAGGAGGATCAGCTTGGCTTATCACTTCTAACTGTTGAACAAGTGGAGTCTGAAGAGTTTCAGAAACGAATTCTACAGTCAGCTGTTGCCTAATTCTGTAAGAGAGGATACTTACCTTCAACTTGAGGAAACTTCCGTTACAAGCGACCTTCATTTCTGACGTTGATGGACCTCAAAACGCACATTGTATCTTCACGAATACAATGATATATAGCAAATGCAATAGAAGAAGCGTAAATGGTTCAAAGCAGAGAAGCCTTCACGTACTACACTGGGCTAGGACTTGATTATAGTGAGGATGAAGGCCAGCTAACAACACGCTCCTATCCCCTTCTGCAATACGAAATGATGAATGCAAAAAAATAAAAGTATAATGGACGAAAAGCAGCAGCCAAAATAGTCAAGGCAGAGTGAAATTTGTAGTTCGTCCCTGAGGGACATGTGAAATGCTTCCATGTCACCGTGAATGAAGCTTAAAAGTTCTGACCGTTTTCTGTGTTGCTAAATCGCGCAGACAACCTATCAAATATAGGCCTGTCCTAAGTTGGAAAAAAACATCCGACTTATAGATCAAGAATAACTTTGTTAAAGTTTACATTGTCACACG
This sequence comes from Orbicella franksi, assembly GCF_964199315.1. Classification (NCBI taxonomy): domain Eukaryota; kingdom Metazoa; phylum Cnidaria; class Anthozoa; order Scleractinia; family Merulinidae; genus Orbicella; species Orbicella franksi. The sequence continues at coordinate 3,929,637 of NC_138148.1, read as the reverse complement.
TATGTTTGTTATGGTTATTTACTTAGCCTTGTGTTCAAAAAATTGGTACCCAAGCAGTATTGACAATTTAAGAAAAGTTCCCTGAAGGAGACATGTGTCAGTTATTGTGCGGTTTGCACGCTGAACGTTTTACATGTGTACCGTACAAGCTTACCTTGACTAACCCGTTGCATTTATTCAGTTTTGTAGCCTATCATGATATAAATAAAGTTGTTTGTTCTTTCTTTCAGTAAACTGATGAAAGTCAATTAAAGAACTAAGATTTGCTGGTGTAATATATTTCCTCGACTACCTGTTCCTTTTTTTTCATCGCCTCGAAAACGCCTCCTTCATGCATTTCACTCATTCATTTATTCCTGGGAGCTCACAAGTCAGCACCAGAGGAATGGTCTTGTCTTTTGTACGCTAGGATTTGCGAACTGCTCAAACCAGAATTCCGTTATCTTGGGTTTGCTTTCCGATAACCTTGGCATCACCTTCATTGCTATCTCCTGATTTCAGGAAAGATAAAACAGGTTGAGTTGTTCAATAGGTTCTAGGCCTGCGAGCAGAGCAAAAATGCAAACGGCGAAGCGCTCTTCACCAGACTCCTCTCCTCTTGCGGACGCTCTCGCGTGTGACTCAAAGGTTAGCCTAACCGCCGGCTAGATAGGTTCTTACATCGCTGCTGTCTCTGCCTTCTGTGAAAAAAACCATTATCAGAACCATTATTTGGACCTTCTGTATCTTTTTCTTGCGAATGTGTTCTTCCCGTACGCAGTTCGCAATTACAAGAGTCCATCGTACTTTGTACTAGTTCCAGCGACCAAGTTATGTTAAAATAATCTTCCTTTTTTTGTACGCCCAGGTTTATTATTCAAAGAAATACGGAAATACATCACTTATCTCGGTGAGATAAAAAAGTTCATCGCGGAATGCTATGTTTGTGTTCTCAGTGTAACTAGACTTTGTGGTAAATTATAGGGAAATAGTAATCAATCCGAAAGAACTGTTCGCGCACGAAGAGAGCTTGAGGGAACACGCGAAAGAAAAAAAATACGGTTCTTTTTGCGCGTTCAACGACGTGAGAAAAATTGCCGGACTCTACTGCCTCACATTCTCCGTCACGCAGCCCGGCCCGTCACGCGTGAATCTGCCAAGAGCGTGGCGTGTTCGTGGCGTGTGGGAAAGATGTAAGAATATGATTGGCCACTGGTGGTCAAGAGCGTCCGACCTTTGAGGTTGGCAAAACGACCGCGTCCGTCAACTTGCAAGAAGTCATCATTCGAATTTATTAATACAGTTGAATCAGAATGTCTGACAAAGGCGACAATCAAGCGGTACTATCTGAAATAACGGTAAGAGTTATTGCTTCAGGAAAACAAGAAAAGCTTTTCCAGTCTTACTTTGCTTTATAAATAAGATAATTCGATCATCGTCAGCTTGGAACTGTCTACATGTTTGGAAGGACTTCGCTCTTCGAGCTCAGGTTTGGTGCGTAATCAAGTTCATTTTGTTCCATGACTTTGATATCAACTGCTTTGTTGTTATTTTATTAGGAGAAAACAGTTAAAAGACGTGGACGCGGAAAGAAAAGAACGCCAACGAAAGTTATCAGAAAGGTAAAAAGGCATAAGCTTGCATTTGAACTTGTTTACAACAATGGCTGCGACCAGGTCGCGGTAAAAAGCCTGGACCTGGACGCGCTTCAAACTTTCGCGGTTCCTTGACTCGGTTTTTTTTTTCATACAAAGTAGTTTTCAAAGCTGTTCTTCAAATGAACGACAGATAAACTGATCCTAGACACAGCAGTGGAAGAAAACCTGCGGAAAAATTTCCTTGGCGAACGCTTCACTTGTTTTTAAAATGGCGCGCACATTGTTTTTCTTCTCGCCTAATAAATCTTTGCTCAGCGAACATCCTCTTACCGCTGTCAGTGTTCTTATCAAGCAAGGAAGCGTTTGTTTTTGTATGCGTTGCTGTATGGCTAGCGAATAAACCATTTGTAAAAAATAGTTAATATATTGGGCATCCTCCCTTCTTTCTCCCAACCTGTCGACATTTGCATCTGTGTAAATATAGAAAGAAATTATAGCAAAAAATAAATTGAAAACACTTTGCAGGGCTGCCAAAGTTGTCTCAGTTATTTGGGAGCTTACATTATCACAATTCTATTGTTATCCAACTTACAGTTTCATAGAGTACAAATACAGTGGAACACATTTTTAAAATAACAGAGTTTTAAAAATCTAGTTTTGCAAACTTGCTGAAATTGATTTGTATTTTCATGCATCCTATGGGCATGCCAAAAATGCTGCAAGATGTTTTAAAAAAGATATACAGTGATGAACGTCTGATGAAATTTTCGGGGCTAGGTGGGAGAGAGGGTTAACTTGTTGACTTATGGCACAGTTCTTCTCGAGTTCAGTTTAGTAGCACCCCCAGGGACTGAACCAAAGGAGAATGAAAGAGCCCAGAACTCAAACTTTTAGCCTTTATCTATAATGGTCTAAAACTCTTGAATGCTCTTATACTGACTTAAGCATCTCTTGGCAAGTGATGCCCTATCTAATCAAATGTGAAGCTGGACAAAATTCATGGAAGTTTCTGTTTGCACGTTGAGTGATTTTTCACAGTTCACTGTACTTTCGTCCTCCATTTCCTAAACTTGAATGATAGTCGATAAAAGGACTGTCATTCTCATTGAGCCTGCATAACTTTGTAGTTTGTACAAGTATAGTTTAACTTTTTTTCTCTATCTCTCCTCAAGTCTAAAAAGCGAAAACAGAATGGGACAATAGAAGATTTGTTGGTAAGTTTGATTTTCTTCTATCAGTTGATTTTTTTCAGCATAATTTTTTTTACCAGTTATTTAGAGAAACCAAACTGAGTTATCATGCAAAATGGCTAAATTTACCTCTTACCCTCAGCTCCCCCTTCCCTTGCCCAGGCCAACAAGAAGAAAGTAGGTCTGCAATGTGTACATATAGGATGATATTGTTGCATAATTCAGAATAGATTTTTAATATATTACTGTAAACTGTAAAGAAGTGATTAAGTCATATGACTAGTAGTAATCACAAAGAAAGTCATGGGCCTATAATTTTTTACAAAATTGACCATTATAATATTGGCTGTTATATCAACTTCAATCAAATTAGTCAGCTCGACATATTTTTTCTTATGCTTTACTTACTACAGTTTGTTGTGCAGAATGTGAGAGGTTTTTAATAGTATAGCTACAATTTGGTTCAACCTTGCAGAAATTAGAAGACAATTAAAAAATTCTAAATTACTTGGAACCAGTTCAGGGTCTCCCTGTTGCATGTGGGGGATCATTCCAGAGATCAAGGAACGACTTCACTGTTATATAATGAAATTTAGGTATTCTTAAGCCTTAAGGTGAGCCTAGTTGCTTGCAGACTAATTTTAGGTTTTCAGATCAATCATTTAGGGCAGTACAATTCTTGTCTCTCCTAACAAATATCAACAAAAACATTTAGTAAAACAGTCATACGCCACAAAATGTTTTGGCTTTGACTAAAAATAACAGAGGCAAATCCTTTGCTATAAACCCATCTCTTGTGTTAAACCTGTAAATGTGGTTTTGTATCTGATTGTGGCTGACTATTTGCTGAGCATTTGGAGGCTGCAATTGAGAATGAAATTTCAACATGCAAACAAACCCTGAAGTATCTGTTGAGCAGCTAAACAACTACAAGGTCTTAGTCTGTTGTCTCTCAATCTCTCAGCTTGATGTAAATACCTTTTTTTTAAGCTCCTATAATGTTGTACATTACTTAATTTAAATCATGGAACACCTGGAAACTAGCGAACAGTTAAGTGTGTACTTGTCCACGTTAAATAAAGTATGTCTATGTCTATGTCTTAGGAATGCAACTTAGCTGGAGTAGGAACATCCAGGAGCAGCAGTCACAATTAAAATTGGCCAATTTTCTCTTGATAAAGGAGAGGCTGAGGCTTTTAATAACAGTGGGAGCCAGTCCCCTCTCTAAATTATGTGCCATGACACCTAAGAAAATGATTACATTGTACCTTGTTACTGTCAACAGGCAAGTGGTGAACCCCCTGTTCCTCCACAAGGAGTGCCTCATCCTACACACTCGCTACCACAGCCTCCATGTAAAGTGCCTCAACCACTACAAACAGTGCCACAGCCTTCACATGTAGTGCCACAGCCTCTGCATGCAGTACAGCTGCTTCCAAATATGATGACTCAGACTCCACGTACTGTACCACCAACAGTTCCTCACCCTCCACATTCAATACCTCAGCCTGCACATACAGTACCTCACCCTCCACATACATTTCCTCAGCCAGCACATGCAGTACCTCAGCCTACACAAACAGCACCTTCCCTTTCACATCATGGTTCTATTGAGGGTTCTTCACATCCATCAAGTGTCCAATTCGCAGTGCCTCCCAATTTCTTTCCTTCACCAATGTTAAACAGCACACTGCAAACTCCTCTGCAGCATGGTGTTCAGCCTTCTTTGACAGCCTCCCAGTCTTCCACCATGAGCTTACTTAGTGCTCTTCAAGATGACAAACTGGGACTGATACTACCCATGTTAGTGAGGATGGAGCACAAGATTGATCAGCTTATGGCAATGATGGGATCTAAATCAAATACTGGAATGACTGGGCTCGAAATTGGAAACCAATCAAATGCCACAACAGCAGGAAGCCAGTCTAATGCCACAACAGTGAGATGCCAATCAGCTGCCACAACAGTTGGAAACCAGTCAAATGCAACAGCAATGGGAAACCAGTCATATTCCACGGCGGCAGCCAATCACATCCATCAGAATGCTGACATTATAGGAAACCAGTTAAATTCCCCTACGAGGGGAACCCAGAGAAATGCAACCATGAATAACCAGACAAACACAAATGTTGTAAGCACTAATCAGTCAAATGTTACCTCAACAGCAACCCCGTCAAATAACAACGCGCTTGCACCTCAGTCTAACACTGCGGCGATAGCAGTCCAGTCGAGTGCCTCAACGATGGAAAGCCAATCAAATACCAGCTCGAATGACACCACGTTGAAAAACCAGGGAGATGGAGACACCGCGATGGGAAGCCAACTTAAAGCCCTTACATCACTGTCATCATTTGTTCTCTCAAATTCACTCCCTGGAATGACGGCCAGTCAACGCATTCGGCTTGAAATGGCCAAGATAACTGAACAAACCTTGCCAGATGATCTAAACTTGCCAATATCGCGCGACGAGCTCATTGCCTTGCAAGCCAAGTCCACTTCTACGATGAATTTTGCCGTGCGACTGTTGCGCGAATTGTTCACGCGAGAGGAGCTAATTGGAAGAAACATTTCTGGAGTCCGAGGTAAAGACAGAGTAGATCCTGCCAGGATTGCAATAATCAAAGAAATCGTGTTCACGATTTATCGAACATCGCCATCAGACAAAGAACTGCTGTGGAGGTATTGCCACAAAGCGATGGATTCGTTTTTGCGTAAGATGCAACGCCCAATTGTGATTCAGAACCAGGAATCTACGTCGTGATTTCTTGCCTTTTTTCGGTGTACAAAATAATCAAAGGGAACCGAGCGTCAAAACAAATGGGTTTATAAGAGAGAAAAACACTAAAAGAGTGACGATAAAGTGATTGTAAAAAGGAATACATCACTTGCAAAAATTTCGAACGATTTTAATTTCGGACATAAAAAGTGTCCAAAAATAAAACCGTCCGAAATTTTTAAGCGTCCGAAATATTTTCAGTACAGTATAAAACTTTGAAGTACCTCCAACGCTCTTAGTTTCCTTTATGCCGGAATTTCTGCTCTAGTTGAGACACTGCTTGACATACGTAACGGGTTGGTAGAATTTGTGATATTTTCTCGTCGGTGTATTCGTAAAACTTGAGACTGCAGGAAAACTATCATTTTCACACCTAATGTTTCAGCCACTTTATAAGCTATGTTTCAGAAAAATGTCCGAAATTGTTGTCCGAAATTTGTACCAAATGAGATAAAAAGTTTCGCAAGTAATGTAACAAGACTGGTTAAGATTAATTTAAAAGCAGATTTAGACGATTGCTAACGCGAACTTGACTGTGAAATTGTTTGGTCTACGTATTGGAAGATCTTTCTGTAATACCCTCTCTATAGCTCTTTTATTATAACCTGAAGTGTATAATTTGCTTCTGTTATAACTCGTTATATTTCCATTTACAGCGTGTAAAACAATATTTATGTTACTTTTAAGTTGATAAACACAGGTGTGGACATTTTTGTTCTTTAAGTTATTGTTGTTCTAAAATTACTGTTGTCAGTTGTTGTCATGAAAAAGGGAAACCATAGTTACGGTTTGGATGAAAAAAAAAAATCAAAATTTCAAGTGCGCGTTTCTTTGGGGCGATCTGGATCAGGATCAGTGATCCAAGATCACTCAGATCATAGTGCATCGAAGGAACCAGTAAATCCATTCTATTCAGATTCATCGGTTTCTCTGATGCACCATGATCCGAGTGATCTTGGATCACCGATCCTGATCCAGATCATACCAAATGAACGTACAGACCAGCAGATCTGCAACTCTTTGTCGTTACTAAAAGGAAGTTTGAGTGACTGTGTGTCTTGGAATATTTATGTGAACGTTGTATTTTGTTTTGTCAATTTAATAATGGAAAAAGCAGAGCCTGTGAATCAGTGACTGGTGGTACCGCGCTTGACTAGTCTCTTTAGCCTGAGTGAACAAAAAAACTGAATGTCAAAAGTCTTCTTTAAGTTTAGTGCGCTTTTTCAACCCTCTCTGGTTCGCTTCAAGCGCGCGACAAGAAACGAGTGATTTTCATCCGCTAGTTAGTTCACTACCAACCTCGACATAATAAGAGAGACTAGAGACTATCAAACCAGCAGATTAAATATTTAAAGACCCTTTTCGTCAATAAAAATACGTTTTTTTCTGCATTTCCGGAGATACTCCGTGCGTACGGGCGTAACGCATGTGCGTACCTCCGGAAATCCAGGAAACAATATAGTTATTGATGCAAGCATCTTTAATAATGAAATCGGCTGGTTTGACAGCCTCTTGTCTCTGTTATTAAAACCACTACAATTATATTGTCCCAAAGGTTGACACATAAACAAACATATTAATTAAGTTACCAAATACTCAACATTACTTTATGTATTGATTTGTGAACCTTTTCCCTTAAAGACATGGGAAATGGCATTTCCGAGCTCCTAAAAATATAAATTTCTTGTGGGGCATGCCCCTGAACCTTGCTAGCACCTTTGGCACTCGCTAAACTTTGTCTTTGGCGCGTGCTCCATGGAAAACGCACGCTACACCCTGTCTCTTTCAGTGTTTGGACACGCAAGGGATCCTCGTCAGTGTTCGCTTTTAAAATTGAGGTGTCCGCTTAAGAAAGCTTAAGACGTCCTTGTCCGCTTATTTTAAGGCATCCTCATAGTACAGGGGGGTTCATTGCAAAATGCTTAAACGACTTCTATGACAAAGCAAACCACGACGGCAACGGCAACGAGAACGCCACCAAACAAAAGGTTTCCTGAGTAGAACAAAATGGCCGTGCACGTGCGTTCCGTTATAAGTCTTCGTACATTTCTTTGCCGTCCTCTACACATCAACAATGTGAAATTACTAAGTTCTGCGTATTTTGGAGAACGAGTGAAAAGAATTTTATTTTCTCACCTCTTGGCTGTGCACGTGGCACAGCTGGTGCAAGAATTATTTTTAAAGTCGGTCATTGACAGAACCTGGATTGTAGAAAGTACCTCTTCGATTTTTTTGTTTTTGTTTCTTTTTTTCAAAATTTTTTTCAGCAGTTTTTGATGTGCGGGAAATTTTTTTTTGGAAATTGTCCAGCACCCCCCCCCCCCCCACCCCCCGTTCATAAAAGTAATAGTCCGTCCGTACATAACAGGAAGGGCGAATGTACCCTCCCCCTATTTGCGTGCTGTCCAATATTTCAATTTTTCTCGCGCGCGAAGCCAAAACGGAAAAGCCAAAAGTGCTCAGAAGAGCCGCTCAAATATCGTATTTTGCTGCCGAAAGAGGTTTGACTCAGTTGAATAAATACAAGTTCAGAATTCGAACGAGCCGCACAAAATGAAGCAATGTGATTGGCTAATTAGCGACCGTCGCCTGTCACTCACTGCAAGTCAGTCTCAGCAACGAAACTCGAACGCGTTGTTCGATCAATCTGCCAGTTTATGAACACTGCGTACGGTCGCAATTTTTATGCAATGTCGGACTCAGCTGTCCATGAAGAACTTGAAGAAATAGAACAGGAAAACACGGTAAAGTATTTCTTCATTGCTCGTAAACACAATTCAATTGTTTTTTTTTGAAGATCGAAATGGGATCGAATTTCACTATGAAAGGGTAATATGAACAGACAAGGTCGCAGTGCAAACGAAGAAGGGTTGTTACGAATTACGCTTAATTTCCTCTCATATCTCCCCAGGATCAAACTGTAGGATGTAAAAGAAAAGGGAAAGTGAGAAAAGGGAGACCAAGAAAAACAGTTGCACAGGTATGTCCTTCAATTTTTAGATGTAAGTAGTAATTTTGCCGAGTATTGAATCGAACGCGGTTTTGTGGCAAACGATGGCTGCGATCGCATCGCGGTGAAGATGTGTTGTTTTCACACGTGTTTTTGACCGCATCTCACAACGATTCGGGCAATCCTGACGTTGTGTTTAACTAACAACTTCTTGATTTAAAGTAATTACTCCAAAAAAAGGTACTGGTATGATATTGTACTCACAATGGCGACTTGTTTTTGCACTTTGCCCGCCATTTTAATATGGCGCCGGAATAATTTTGTGACGGTTCTGCAGTCGCGTCGTTAAAAATGCTTTCAGTTGTCGTCAAACTAGCGCTAGTGCTTTGTGCATGAAAATCGTGAGGAAATTCTTTTATATCGTAGATAATCCTTGACTAAACTTTTGTTATCCATCAAATTCAATGAATACCTCATAGCTAAGAAAACTTTTTGGCGGATGGGTAGCATAGTACAGCATAAGAGGGAGAGGTGTTGATGGTTTTATTTATTTGGAGAATTTTCAAGCGAAATAGGCTTTAATCTAATATCAGTGACTAAAGAATTTGTAGGATAAGTCCTTATATTTTGAAAGCAAAATTATGTACTAAGTAAGTGGTCAGGTCTCAAACAGGATTGAAGCAAAAAGATATTCCAGCCTCCCCCACCCCACCCCCCGACTCTAGAAGAAACCCTCGAGTAGGTTAGCCATTAGGTATCCATGAATGCAGAGTTCACTGGATTTCAAGAATTAAAACATCTACAGGTAAAACTGTAGAATATATATGAGAGTGAATATCCCAGGCTCCTATATGAAAAGGTCGCAGATGCTCATCATCTCGTTAAGGCCGATATAAATCAAGGATTCTGGTCTCGCTTAGGGTGTTGATGATGAAACGCCACTATTTTAAGCTGTCAAAGTATCTTTTAGGGTGCACCCACTCGTAGTACATAAATCCGTGATTGCACTCACATTCATGTAATGCCTACCTATACTAATTACAGATTTATTGTCCAATCTCAGCTTTTAATGTCTCCAATTTTTCTAGTAAAAGTAAAATCTGGAAAACTGCTGGTCTTTTACCCTGGTTCAAAGCTTTTCAGAAATTTAGAGATTTTTTCGTCCATACCCATGTTTGCATAGCCCAAATGGCCAAAGTTAAATAAAACAGGATACAAGTTTTTCAAACTACAGGGCTTTTTAACAGTGCAAATATGGGATGTATCAGTAATTTTTCAGTATAGCTCTTGGGATTTATTTCCCAGTAGATTTCTTTTCTTCTTCTTTAAATTTTTTTTTTTTAAATGTTGCTTTGTTTATCTCTGCATTACTAGTAGCACCCTTAAAATATTTTTTTTAATTTTGCTTTGTTTACCTCTGCATTACTAGTAGCACAAGTGGCCCATCAGGCCAGAGCTTATTTCTGGTTTCAGTAGTATTAAAAGTGACTGAGAGTTTTTCTACTCTCCCTACATGGGATGCTTGTCCACCACTGGTTACTCCCAGCATTAAATTCATCAGTACCCATTTATGCACCCGGCTAGAAAGAGGTGCTGTGAAAGTTTAGTGTCTTGCCCAAGAACACAACACAATGTTCCTGACTAGGGCTCCAACCTGGACTGCTTATCCTGGATGGAAGCAAACTTGTTTTTGTACCTGTGGCAAAATATTACTAATAAAACTTAAACTAAACTTAAACTTAAACTTAAATTAACAGTGAGGCCACTGCACCACTGTGAATGTATTAATGCCCAAATATCTCATAAAGGACAAATCCAAAAAATATCAATCTTTTGAAAAATCACAGCAGTTACTCAAATATTGTCAATTTCGTACTGCAAAATATCCTTTGCACCTCATCGAGGCTCCCTGGTTAGCAATTCTGCATGACCCTCTTAAATTTTCTTCGGTGGCCATGGTAATGGAAGTGAAAGAAGTTGTGATATGACATGTAAATGCACTGGTTTTGTTAGGGATGGGTGAAAAGGAGAAAATTGTCCACTACCAGAATTATTAGTATAGGAGGAATTTGGTGTGTGTGTGTGGGTGGGTGGTGGGGGGGGGGGGGGGGGGACAGGGATTGCTTGCCCCCTGCAGTTTATTGTCAGGAACAGTTTCCAAAGCTGGAAATTAACACTGATGTCAAGTTCATTGCACTCTGATTCATTACCTATTATAGTCTAAAATTATGCTTTTTGCATGATGCCTAATTTTTCGGGCAAAAGAAATTGAACCCCCCTTAAAGCTACTTAGCCCACTGCTAACTCCTTCTAAGTTTTGCGGTAAGATTTACACCTCATCTACATTAAAACATTTTTTAGGCTCCCACAACAATGGAACCTTCTACCCAGCAGTTACCTCCACAGCTAGAATCTCAGCCACCACAATCAACAATACAGCCTACAGAAGTGGCATTGCAGCCTCCACAAACAGTAATGCAGCCTCCTGGAGAAGCAGGTGTGCATGAGCCTTTGCAGTCAGTACTGCAGCCTCCACAAACAGCACATCAACCTCCACAATCAGTGCCTGTGCCTTTGCAATCAGCACTGCAGCCTCCAGATGGAGCATCTCACACTCCTGCTACTTTACTGCGGCCTCCACAAACAGTGCCTGAACCTTTGCAATCAGCACTGCAGCCTACTAAGGCAGCACCCCAGCTTCCACAAACCATGCCTCACCTTTCAGCACATCAGCTTCCTCAAACAGAGCAGCAGCCCCAAACAACACTTCAGCCATCACAAACAGTGCCTCAGCCTTCACTGGCACTTCCACCTTCACTCATATTAATCCAGCGTCAACAAGCAACACCCCAGCTGCCAGAAGCAGTCCCTCAGCCCTTACAAGGAGCACCTCAGCCTTTGCAAACAGGACTGCAGCCTCCACAAACAACCCCTCTGCTGCCACAGACAGTGCCTCAACCATTACAAACAGTATCTCAGCTCCCACAAAGTGTATACCAGCCACCACCAACAATGCCTCAGCCTCTACACACAGCGCTTTATCCTTCACAAGCAATTCTGCAGCCTCCACAAACTGTGCTTAATTCTCCCCAAACTGTGCTTCAGGCTCCACAAACATCACTTCAGCTACCACAAACAGTGATACACCCTTCATACACGATGTTTAAGCCTCAACAAGCAGCACATCAGCCTCAACAGACAGTACTCCAGTCTCCACAAGTAGTAGCTAACCCCACTCCACATCATGGAACGTTTGAGAGTAACCCACCTTCAGCACCATTTCTCCAATTCACAATGCCTCCCAATTTCTTTCCTTCACCAGTGTTAAACAGCACACTGCAAACTCCTCTTCAGCATGGTGTTCCGTCTTCCTTGACAGCCTCTCAGTCTTCCACCATGAGCTTACTTAGTGCTCTTCAAGATGACAAACTGGGACTGATACTGCCTGTGTTAGTGAGGATGGAGCACAAGATGGATCAGATTATGGCATTGTTAGGAGCTAGATCAAGTGCTGGAATAAATGTGATGAAAATGGAAAGCGAGCTGAATCCCGCCATGACAGGAAACCAGTCAAGTGCTGCTATGAGGGGAAACCAGTTGCCTTCTAGTATGACAGGCAAACAATCAAATCCTGCCACAATAGGAAATAAGTCAAATTCAACTTTGGCAGGAAACCGGCTGAATCAAGGAAACCAGTCAAATGCCATCACGATTGAAAATCAGTCAAATACCGATACCAATGCGCCTCAGTCTAACCCTTCGGCAATGGAAACATCGACTTCCTCCACGATGAACACTAATTTAAATGCTAGTTTGACAGAAGACGACACCTTGGAGGAAAACCAGGGAGATACCGACGTCGTGATGGAACCAAGTGCTGAAACTGCCAAGCAGACAACCCCTTCAGGCACTGGCAAGTCTACAGCTCAAGGACGTGCAATGCAACACAAAATGGCGAAAATATCTGAAAATACCTTGCCAAATGATTTAAACTTCCCCATATCGCGTGACAATATTATCGCATTACAAGCAAAGTCCACATCTACAATGAACTTTGCTGTGCGGTTGATGCGCGAAATGTTTACCCTAGATGAACTAGAGGGGAAGAATATTGCAGGAGCGAGAGGAAAAGATCGAGTGGATCCTAACAGGGTGGAAATAATCAAAGACATTGTTTTCCAGGTTTATCGTACTTCGCCATCAGACAGGGATTATGTTTGGAGGTGTTGTCGTAAAGCAATGGACTCTTTTATGCGTAGGATGAAGCGTGAACGGGTTCTGAAGAACAAACTTGCTGTTGTCACTGAAAGTAACTGACACATTTTGATAAACAAGTTTTCCTTTTCTTCAAATTAATTCGATGATAGCGGGATCTTTGTTAGTTTAGTACTTACAATAGTCTATTCCAGTCGTCAGGTTGTTTGGGGAGCAGCGCAAAAATACGTCTAGAGAGAAAAATGGGGGAAGCGAGCCAAGGAACCCCTCCCCTATATTCCCCTCGCCGCTTTTTCTCGTTACGCCGAACTCAACCTGAATCCCAGAACCCTTTCCCCCACTCCCAAGTGAGGGAAAGGGTTCTGAGATCGAGGTTGCGCCCAACTAACGGAATGGCAGGAAAGGCTAGTAAAGTATGAATCAGGTATGCTGATATGGTTTGAGATTGAGATATTGTTTTCTTTAAAAATTATCATGGACGTTTTTGCAGCTGTTGCAGGACGTAGCTTTTCAGTTTTCACACTTTGGAAGTGCTTTGAGTTATTTTAGGGACTGATTACATGGCGAATTTCAGCCCGGGCTGAAATTTCAGCCTGGTTAGCCGGGCTGAAATTTCAGGCCGGCTTCTGAAACAAATTTTCATGAAATCAAATTGGCGATTACATGGAGAAGGATTCAGCCCGGGCAAACGGGCTAAAAAGTCTGAAAAAATCCCATGTAATCAAAACGGAATTTCAGCCCGGGCTGAAAAGCAGGAAATAAGATGGTTACCGCTACGAAGTAGAAGCTATCTCAGTGGAATAAAGGCGATAAAATAGAGAATCCCTCTAATTTTAAAGCTCAGATGGAATATAAGAACATCGTGACAAGGCTAAACAGCACGAGGCTGTCAGGGAGGCCATGAACTCGGCAAGCTCGAGGACATATTTTCTTTATATGCAAGTACGTCTTTCTGGCTAAGAGAGAGGTTTCGTTTCAGTTCCATCATCATTGTAGGGTGTTACTATCCCAAAAAGTTAAAAATTGAGCGCCAACAAAAGGTCAAACTATGACAGAAGCAATGCGCCTATTTTCACGATTCGTGTTCTCGGCGCCATTTTGATTCTCTGGAGACTTTTCGCACACAATTTCATATTTGGCGCCGAGGCTAATATTTCAGTCCGGGCTGGAATTCGTCATGTAATCAGGCCCTTAGAGCTGTAAGTACTCCAACCCTGTCGACGTATGTCACCCTCATCAGCCAATCAGGTCTAAAAGCAACTACTCTCTCTTATTTTCAGCGCATTTTCATCAGTTACGTTTTCCCGCCTTTGCCACATAAGTGTTTTCCCGCTCCTTTTTAATTCTTTGACAAATTTGTAGTACGATTTGATCAGTATTCTTGAGCTTACTGACGCATCTCGTTCGTTTGAACTTGTTCATTTTAAAGGTTACTAGAAAGTAAGCGAAACTGTGGAATTAAACTTGGACAACGCACACACCTGCTGCTGGCTATTCCGTTTTACGTAGGCGTTTTAACCGTTGGCTTTTTGGTTTCGCTGAAATTAACGATTTTATGTTTACAACTTCTCTGGATCAGTATTGTGTTCAATAAAAGAAAGTGCAAGTAAAGAATTTCCAGTCTTTGAATGATGTGTTATATTTCTATGTACCCCATTCCCTCATCCCCGCCTTATGCCGTTTGATTGCCGAACTAGCTGATATGTGAATGGTAATCCAAAATGATCCGTGGCTGCGTGGCACAGTAAACAGTTCAAAAGTTATAAATAGTAATAATTCAGTGCCAAAATAAATTCAATTATATTGCAGACGTTGCGGGTTTAGCCCTTACTTAGTGCTAAGTTTATTTTTGAACAAAGCTAAACTTAGCACCGAGGAAGGGCCAGACCCGAAACGTCCACTATGTAACTGAATTTATTTTAGCCCTGAGTTATTACTATTTATAACTTTTTAGCTGATATATGGGTTCTGATATGGGTTATTGACCAAGCGTGAGGTCAAGGTGACTGGATATTGGCCAAGAGGTTTTTTGCTTGTTTATGGACCGAGAAGAAGTCAACGTCCATAAAAAAAAACAACAAAAACAGAATGAGGCTGATATCCAGCCATACCGAACAGACTTGGTCAATATGGGATAAAAGAAAAAAAAAAAGAAAAAATGATCTTCGGAGAAATTTTTCTTGTGGGACACAGCGCCTAATCCCTTGCGGACAAGCTTTTGGGGGTTGCTTCCATCAAGCAAACTCTATGCCAATGTCTTTTAGCTTCGTTGTGGACCGGGGATTAATGGAAGGGTGATAACTAAGTCGAAAACAGACTGTACTAGACCGTAGCTAGGTTTCGGTTCCGTTCTTTAGTATTCGGCGAAGCTCCATCTTAAACACCTGAAACATGACATACATCAGAATCTCACTCAGGATTAAGCATTACCGCAAGAAATGTTCAGCTGGTCCTAGAGGCCAAGTAGAATGGAAAATAATTCTTAGAAGTACTGTACCTTTATACTACTGGCTTCAGTTTTGTTGCACTAAATTTATCACCCACCCATTTGTGATATAATTTTCTATTGTTGACGCTGAAAGTTTTCTGATG
The DNA here is from genome assembly GCF_964199315.1 of Orbicella franksi. Lineage (NCBI taxonomy): Eukaryota > Metazoa > Cnidaria > Anthozoa > Scleractinia > Merulinidae > Orbicella > Orbicella franksi. Next base: position 3,914,337 of record NC_138148.1, on the reverse strand, counting down.
AAATATCATATTTTGTGGTGCCATGGAAGCAGAAATTTAGAAAGAATATGCAAAGATGACGACAAAAGAATATTTTTGTTGATTGTTTGATTGGTTTCTCAAGATCTAACATGTCCAAGTTAGCTTTCAAGCCATTCGTTGATTTTCCACTTACCCTTGTGACGTCACTGAATGGAGTATATCCGGGTCCTTTTCTGATGAAATACCGCAGGTTGGTGGTGTCATGAGCCAGCCGGACTAAAATATCAACAAAGAAAGTGGCTCGATTCGCCAAAACGAAAATGTTGCCCTAGCAAGATCTGCAGATGATTCCTGATGGTTTCGAACTATGAATTTAGTTTGTTAACAGTGACTTTACTTCGAAAATGGAATCCTTTATCCATTTGTTTGAAACACCATCAGGAAGTGGGACCCAAACTACCCGGGCATCTATGCCAGAGTGCCTGCCTCCCGAGGTAAACAGTGAGTTTTGCGCCCATTTTACCCGCATTTCTGTCCGTTAAGTAAACGTGTGCTTTCTGATCTTGTGCAGGTCGAAGAAGGAAATGTGGAATATAAGGTACGGTTTTCTTTAAGGCTCTGGTGTTGTTGGTAATTTGCAGTTTTCGAACTGAAAAGCAGGCCCCTTCTGTAACTTGCGCGGGAAAAATTATGTTCGTAAACATAACCGACTTTTCCAGACATAATTTTTAATCCTGTTTATCGCTGCGAGGATACGAGAAACATATGTCAGGCTAAAGCGATTATTCTCTTTCTGGAAATGGTTACTGAGTTGAACATTGAGCTTAAGCATATGTCGCCATCTTGTTTGTAAAATGCAAGATTATAATTTAGTGTTAGTTTTGTCTTCGTGGCATCTTTCGTCTGTACGAGACCTGAAATTTATTCAGGCTTATTATAAACTTCTGCCCCGACGACAAGTTAGTCCCGTTGAGATGAACTTAATTTTTTTCTGTGAATTTGGAATCATTTCATGAAATAAGGTATATCGAATATTTTTCTTCCTTGGGTGAAATTAGCTGACGTAGTTGTGTTGGAAGATGGAGAATTTACCCAGGACAGTTGTTATGGTGTTAAGACTAAGGTAACAGGTGTCTCAAAACGTAATAACAACCCTGGTCATTACTAATGTCTAACATTACTGTGACAGCTGAAGCTTGTAAACCCTTCTCCTTCTCGCCTTGAGCACTTAGTCACACAAATGAAGTGGCGTCTTCAGGAAGGTGAAGGAGAAGCAATTTACGAGATTGGTGTGGAGGACAACGGCATGTTTGTTGGTCTCACAAGAGAAGAGCTGGACTCTTCCCTCAGTACACTCAATGTCATGGCATCAAAATTAGGAGCTCACACTACCTTGCTGCGACGCCATGTGGTGGAAAATATCTTTAATGGTCCCAGTAGGCAGGTGGCAGAAGTCCTTGTCCGGCGCGTGCCAGATGATCAACAAGTGAGTAAGATTTTGTGGTTATCAGGTAGTTCACAATTACAGGCAAGCTACTTAATATAGGATGACCATTTACAAGAGAGAAGGGTGGAGAGACCTCATTTGGTCGCCAAAGGCACATGTGGGTATGGGATAGGGTCATCTGTAGATCTACAGGATATTTCTGTACAGTGGTTTAAGTTAGTGATCTTGAACATTCTGTTCCAAGACGCAAATAATAACAGATTATACGTATATAAGTTTGCAAGGTGCATGCTGTGGCCAGCCAGATTAACAACTACTGAAACTGAGGAGTTACACTTAACAGAATGACAATTTGGGTGTCATTGGCTTCCCTTGACAATTGTATTTTGTCAATGTATTTTCAGTTCATTGACATAAGACTTGCAGTGCTGGGAAATGTTGACGCTGGAAAGAGCACATTACTGGGCGTCTTGACCCATGATGAATTGGACAATGGTCGTGGACGGGCAAGGTTGAACCTTTTCAGACATCTGCATGAAATTCAAACTGGAAGAACATCGAGTATCAGCCATGAAATACTGGGATTTAACAGCAAAGGAGAGGTATGCACATAAATCAAAAGGCTATCGATAGTAAGCTCTACATTGTCGCTATGAGGTTGTCAATTGCTATGTAAGGCGAGTTTGGCAAGTAAGATTTTCATCTTGGGGCTAATGATTATATTGCAATGTTATCTAATAACTATTTTGTACAAAATATAATCTTAATATCAGATTACCAGATTGTGTGTACGTAATATTTAAAATGCTATATTATAATGGAATCTGTCTGTTTATTCATTTGAAGTATTATTTAAGTAACAGTAGATGATAGAATCATAAGTTATCTCAGGCTAGGCTAGAAATTACTTAAAGCCTTCATATATAGAAATTTTATTGTGTTGTATGTACTTATCATGGTGTTTTTGTCCAGGTTATCAACTACAGTGAATCGCGGACAGCAGAGGACATTTGTGAACAGTCATCTAAGCTGATAACTTTTATCGATCTTGCTGGACACCACAAGTACCTGAGAACAACAATATTTGGTTTAACTGGCCATTCCCCAGATTTTGCTATGTTGGTAATTGCCGCAAATGCTGGTATTGGTAAGAGATGCACATGTTCAACTGATCTACACCTGTCTTTCAAAGAATACATGTAGCATCTCTTTTACATGGGTTTCTAAAAGTGCTGACTTGATGTTTCTTCTTCATGTTTAGTGGGAACTACTAAAGAACATTTAGGCCTGGCCATGGCTCTGAAAGTACCAACCTTCGTCATAGTAAACAAGACAGACATCTGTTTACCAGCAATGGTAGAACGAACCCTGAGAGTACTTGATCGACTTCTAAAATCTCCTGGCTGTAATAAAGTACCAGTTGTTGTCAGAACAGAAGATGATGTGATAGTTGCTGCTACTAACTTCACCTCTAATCAGTAAGTTCACACTTGAATTGTCACATTTCCATCACTTCCTTAATTTAAATAATCCAGTCATTATCTCTTTACCAGATGATCGCTCTTTTATTACAATCCTTTAAACCCAAGATCTACTGGGCTTAAAAAATGTTATTTACTACTGTTTTTTCCCAAGGAGAGAAAAACACTGTGGAAAACGTCTCAGCTGCTTAAGAACTTTGCTCTCTGCTCCCTTTTTTTGACTCATGAGACATTGAATAAATCTAGAAACATATAAATACCAACAATCATCCGCTATCAGACCACACCCACTAAGCAGCATAATCAGACACTTTGTCATAGTCCCACATACATAAAATGTTATGCAACATTTTCAGCCTTTGACAAACAGACTCCTCACTTTTTCTGGTTACATCCTAAAGGTGTCAGCTACGTGTAATGGGAGGTTTGCTCTTGATCATATTTTATTGCTGACTGAGATAATATCTTTTTCTTCTTTCAACTTCAGGGTAACACCGGTGTTCACTGTGTCCTGTGTAACAGGAGAGAATCTGAATCTTGTCCGGAAATTCTTGAATCTTGTGCCTCCAGCTCGATCACCCTTGGATCAGGAGAAACTAGCTCAAGAATGTACCGAATATCAGGTAAGTACGTGTTTCCCAGCTCTTGTAGACTTGCCGAGAGCATTCATTTGTTTTGACATCCTTAGACTTTGCAGCTAGAAGAGTATTCAGGCATATTTCACCAATCTCTATAGCCATCAGACGAGTATAATCTGTTTGTATTATCGTTATTTAGTATAAACAACATTGTTACATTGCTGTGTGTACTGAATTTAATAACAATTTTGTGTATGATGTGTGTGTTGCAGGTTGATGAAATATTCAATGTTCCAGGTACTGGTCCCGTTGTTGGTGGCACTTTGGAGAGGTGAGCAGTGATACTATTATTGCTCTCATATTAGAGTGTAGCTCACAGAGACAATGCACTTGACTAAAAGGTCATAGTTTTCAAAACCTTGAAAGAATGTGTAGGGTTGTGGCATAAAATTGTGGCCGTCATGCATGTAAAGATGTGGCTGCTAGTGAAAGTTCAGCTGTAGTTACTGTTTAGTGCCCTCCTTCCAATAAGTGAACTCATCTAACAAGTGCTCTCCCTTGAGTGCTGTGTTTTTTACATCTAATAAGTGCCCCTATTCTAATAAGCACCCCATAGCAAAAGTGACATTCAAGGCATTGACATAGAATAGACTGATTAGACAAATAAATTATGAAGTCTACTTTCTCATCTGAATGTAATATTGAACGTTATGCCTATCAGTTCCCCTTGCGCTACATTTCTTGAGCTGCCAAAAGTAAATTGTTGGTGATCATGGCTATTTTGTTTCTTCAGGGGTGTTCTTCGTGAAGGAGATCAACTGCTCTTAGGTCCCTCTATTGACGGACACTTTCGGCCAGTGACTGTGACATCAGTGAAGAGAAACCGAGCTGCTTGCCGTGTGGTCCGCGCAGGCCAAGCTGCCTCTGTGGCTATCAGTGGAATTGATAGGAGTTTACTAAGACGAGTAAGATAGAGCCAATCTCTAGTATTTGCGTGTGGTAAAAATGTTTTACAAGCCAATTGAAAGCATTTGAAAGTTATTTGCTTCACTGGCGATTAGCTGTGCAGGTCAATCTGAGCACTGTGTTGTCTCACCACACCTGGCCCCAGTTGTTCAAAGACTGGATAATGCTCTCCATTGGATAAATCACTGTCCAGTGGTTAAGTGTCCACAAAACAAACTACGCTATCCGCCAAATAGTGATTTATCCAATGGATAGCATTATCCACCTTTGGAACAACCCAGGCATGCAAGTCAATTGGCTCAAAGGTTCACTCTTATAGTGTCAATACTCTTTATTATACAACCTGTGGTTAAGCAGTTGGTGTGTCAGAGTTCGATGACGGTTGGTAGTCAGAGCCCCTATAACTGTCATGTATAGTCTCAGTAGGCAAAACACTTGTCTACAATTGGCATATGAGTTGATATCCCCAGATTGTTGTTGATAAAAAAAAATATCAACAAGTCTACAAATAGTAATGCTAGAAGGTAACCTGCCTTCTCTATGGGAGTAGTGACAACAGATTTATTGCTACAGAAACTGGAATTGTAGACTTTTAGGTACCTTGAAAGGGTGGTTATTACAGAGAGAATTTTTGGGAACCATTATTTGTGTTTACCGGTACTTTATCTTGTTTACATTTGTTACAGGGCATGGTTCTCACAGATCCAGTTCAAAAACCTCGCTCCTGCTTGGGATTCTGGGCAGATGTGTTTCTTCTGTTCCATACTACATCAATAAGCAAGCGTTTCCAGGCAACTGTGTACATAGGAAATGTTATTCAGACAGCAGTTATTGAGGAGATGAACAAGGTATAGAAGAAGTGCCAGCAAATCTTAATAAACAAATTTTTCAGTAACACTGGTAGTGGTTGCCATATGGCTATGGCTTGAACTCTAGAATAGAATCAAGCAGTCACACCTCTCCACGATAGCCACCTTGGGGACAGAGGAAAGTGGCCGTTGTAGAGAAGGAAATCGGGTTTTGTATACACTGTTCATCAGTCACTGATTAATACCCATTATCAAGAGTTTATTGTGGCAGTTGGGACATGCGTTAGTGAGTGAATGTATGTGTCATCCGCCGCGACAAAAAAACCATTCCATTGTAGAGAGGTGGCCATTAGTAGCGGTTTGATTGCACCTGTAGTCTAGGATTGAGCTCTAGCCAGATTCACTGTGTTGTAACTTTACTCTCAATTGGTCTCCCTCCACTAAGGAGAATAATGGATTCCAGTAAAATGTCAGGGCAGCTTGACAAAATGTTGGGGGAAATCCGCAATGTACACCTGTACTTAATAGACAGAATGGTTATGAAACCTGGCAAAGTTCTTTGTTGTATGTTTTTGTTGACTATTTTGGGGATTGACCCTGCACAAAACCTGGCAAAATACAAAAGGTGGGTTATATGTGCTCATACAACTAAGCAATAGAATTTACAATTATGTAATTCATGCATAGTCAGTGAGCATAAAACAAAAGATGAGCAGGGTCAAGGACCTACCAACATCAATTTTAGCCTGTTTGTTTGCTTCTTTGATGTTTACCAGTGCATCTTAACCAATTTCCTCCATTAACTGATGGTACACCATACAACATACATGAATTAACCTTTCATACAATTTGACCTAGCAACATTGCATCTGAGAACTGACCCATAGTTTAACGCTCAGCTGTTGTTTTTCAGGAGTCCTTGAGGACTGGCCAGAGAGCAAAAGTTCGATTCAGATTCATCAAACAACCTGAGTACATTCGCCCAGGATCAAGGATCTTCTTTAGGGAGGGGCATACTAAGGGAGTTGGGCAGGTCCAGAGTGTGATTAAATACAGTCATGACACTGATAGATAGCACTGATACACACAAAGGATCATGGGAGTGGTTACCAGTCCTCGCTCTGTTGATTTGGTTGAGTGAAAATGACACCGATAGATAGGACTGATATGCACAAAGGATGGTGGGAGCGATTACCAGTCCTCGTTCTGTTGGTTTCGTTGAAGGAAAATGTTTGCGTTTTGGACAGACAGTGCCTAGGCTCCTCGCTGGTTATCTGAAGTGACATCTGGTCGAGGGAATGAAATCGCGCGCGGTTAAGATCTCGTTTGGAGGAAGTTTTAAGTATTTTTTAAAGCAGGAGTGGCAAAGATATTTTATGCATGGGTGTTGGAATGACTAGCAAGGCTCACTTGCAAAGCAAACCCTAAGAGAAGTGGTTTGACCTTGTGGAAACTAAGGACAAGACTGCTAAAAACGCTGGTCATCAAGAAGAGACTTTAACTTACAGTTCACTTATACTGTATTGCCCAGTCATACCAAATATTGCATTTGTCTGAAAGCTGCAAAAATATTTCGTGCGTAGAGACGTTTCACCGAACCTGACTGACTGAATTGGAAGTTACTAAACTTAATGACAACTGGAGGGGATGGGAGTGGGGGCTTTTTTTTTCTGTAATTTTCAGACCAGTGTGAATGGTTGGTGTGAATGAGTTGCATTTTAAAGAACGTTCGTAAAGAGTGTTGGAAATCAGTAACTTATGGTCATTACAGAGGTTTTTGTAGACTGCAAATATTTTCCGATTTTATAAGACCCCTACTTACTAGAGCAAGCCGTGGAACAACATTCATAGAACTCAGTGGCATACAAATAACGTGGGGTTACGTAATGGTTATTAGGTGGATTGTGTTGGATAAGCTGAAATATCAGCTGGTACCAGAAAAATTAATAAGTACCTTGCAGCAACCCGACGATGGTTTTAAATTTTTACCATGTATACACACAATTTGGTGGTTTTAACAAGTTTTAATTTTCCTGTAAATATATAAACTAATTAAGTATCGACTCTGGCCGAAGTCTTTATACGGAAGTTTTAAGAATCCATTGATGCCGAACTGGCTTTACCAGAAGAATTAAATTTGGGTTGCCTTAAATTGCTTCTTTCTTTTATGTTAACAGAGCATGGCTCGATTCAGGCTGTAAACTTTTGCATGGGTAAACTATGGCTGGGTACTTTTGCATGGGTAGACTCTCTTATCAAGGATGGAAAAAACATGTCCAGTGCCGAGACATATCGAGTCTGGTTTGACGATTATGTTTTTTTACCAAAGTACAGGCTGTTGTGGGTGTAGAGAAATCGAAGGATTGTTTTCGAAAGTTGACAACTACTAACTACTACTCTCACTATTTCGTGACCAAACGATTCAGGATGGCAGCTCCGCGATCGATTGTTTTGCAGCGATCCGAAGTGAGAAATCAAGTACGGTTTGTTTCGATCAGGACCATTCCTTTTTAACTGTTTACACAGCGGTTAGCCATAAATTATTAACTGCATTATTGAATAGCGACCATTTCGAAAAAGGTGGAAAGCGAAACTCCCGGGGCGAAACTAAAACCGCGCCGACACACAGAATCTTGCTATAGATGTAAACTCGGAACAAGCTTTAAGGTAGCCATGAAGAATTTGGCGGAAATTAGAGCGAACATCACGTATAATGCCGTTTTAGTTGGGATTTTAATCATTTACGGGCTGTTAGGAGCGCTCGTTTTCAGGAAGCTTGAAGCTGTGAATAGCGCTTCATTCACGAACGACGGCCAGCTTGAAGACTCGAGGGAAAACCTTCTGAAAGAGCTGTGGAATCAAAACAGTCTGGAATTCGACCAGTGGTCGACACAAGCGAGAAACAAACTGGATTCATACGAGAAGAATTTCATGTTCGAGAGTTCGAATACAGCTGCGTGGAGCTTGGCTGATTCATGGTTATTTTCTTGCACAATCTTCACCACAATTGGTAAGAAACAGATTTTTAACTTTGTTCAATGAAATACTCGATTCATACTTGATAAGCCTGCAGGTCTTACTGTTAGAGTTCTATATCATTCGCTATTGTTAGGGCTGAATTTTATTGGGTTTTTTTATAATTAAATGCAACTATTTTTTTAAAATTATTTTCTGGGAAACTTTCCGCGGGGATGAGGGAAGGGAGAACTACCTTTACTTTCACCCTCCCCCAGAGAGAGCTTGCTTGCAGGTCGGGAACACGAACTTGATAGTCTGTCCATAGACGTTAATTTTTTGCTGCGAGTTATTTTTGTTCTAGCGTTTGAGAGCGGCCACCCGCTTGCGTTCGGGCTTTTTTCAAATCCTCCGCGGTTAATACTTTTGCTAATTGCGATCACAAAATAGAGGGGTTGGGGACGGATTAGAGCTTGAAAGAGCACTCGAGCAATTACTTTTGGTTCCTCAGCTTTAACAGAGACAAGTTTGCTGGAATTATACAGAAAAATTACGATGCCAAAAGTGTTTCCATTTTCGAGCTAGGGTACCGTAAATCCTCCACTAATCCCCTCTAAAATACCTCTCCTCCCCTCCCCTCCCAAAACTCATGAAAAGACAGACTGTCCCACTAGTGTGTTTTTATCGTTCATATTCAACTCAAATTCAACTCAAATTTCAACTCAAGAAGAATGGATTATAAGTCCGTTTTTTTTAATAGAAGAACTACGATGCTATTTTTCGTACGCAAACCATTTCTATGGGATCGAACCGTGCCAAATTTTTTGTCATGTAAATCGGCATTCATGTAAAAGATACTCCCCCGGCAGGTATAGAGGTTTAACGGCATTTGTATTCAGTTGTTCAGGATAATTTTGAGGTTAATTTGAAATGGTTGTGAAATTCACTTTAATGGCACTTAACAAGTTCTTTGTTACATCCAAATTGCAATGTCGTTGCTCTTTCCATAAAAAACACAAATATATCTATATATCTCAAGATGGGAGTCTAAAAAGGACCATTCTTAATATAAGAGAGCTTTAATAAAATATAAGTAACTATAATTTCTACAAACAGCAAACTACTTGTCTGACTGTAACCTTCACAGCTTCTCTAAGTTCTCTAATTTTCCAACAGTAAAGAATCGGGTTTAGTGACGAGTTTAAGTAAACTAAAGTGATCGTATAGACCTTAACGAGGAGCTCCGATGAGGAAACTTCATTTTGAGGCGACAACAGTCGTCCTACGATGCCATCCAAAACAAATGGTAAATAACAAATAATTAAAGTTGACTGTATCCAAAGACTACTAGACACTGCTTTTCTGTATCGCGCTACGTTCGGCGCGGGAACTGCTTGGTTCGGTTGCTCTGGTTGAATTGGGTTTTGAAGATAACGGAGCTTACAATAGATCTTTGTGTAAGAGAATATCGAGGTCGCTAAGCAGAGGGGTATAAATATGTAACTGTACAATAACGTGATGAGATAATTCCAAAAGTACATTGCTGCAGCGGCAATGGAGACAACCCAAATGATAACGACAGTCGCATACATCCTTTTCAATGTTACAACTTGTCTGTATCTGAGTCTCAATAGCAGGGCGAGAAGTCTGTCCACGCTTATAGCAGTCATTGTCAAAAACGACACTGAACCCAAAAGATATCCTGCGATGAAAGCTGAGGTGAATGCATAGGGACAAATGTTCCACCGTTTGGTCACCACAGAAATCAAATATGTAGCATACAGAGGCTCTGAAATAAGACCAACAAAGAAATCAGTTGTTGCCAGGCTGCAATACAAGACCTTCGATGGCGGATGAAGGGACGACTCCCTGCGAAGGGCGACCAGGATCAAAGCGTTTCCAAGAAATGCTGTAATGGACAGGAGAAGGATTATCACGGAAAAAATCGTCAGCTGGTTGTGTATGTTTCCTGTCGAAGCTTGCAAGCAATACACTTGTTGAAATGTTTGCTGGTGGTTTTCATCTCTAGTGAAGTTTGTCATCGCCATTAATCTGCAAAATGCAGCCAGACTATGCGCTGTGCAGTGTTCGTGCAAGTTGTTTACTTCGTCACGCACTGAAGTTAATTATAAAAAGCCACCGAAATAATATCGAAGCTGACGTATTCCAAAAAATGTGTCACATACGGTAAATAGTGTAAAACCGTAAAACGATATTAAAATGTGCAGATGGCCTGTCTTAAAGCATTAAATTGTCTAGCAAGGAAAAAGAATCGGGTTTCCCTCGTTAGATAACCAGACACTTATAGGCTTTCTTTTAGGCTTTCTATACATACAACAAACTGACTGGCCGTGAATTGCAAAGCTAGGAACTGTTTGTTCAGTTGGACGCAGGCTGAAAGGAAAGGATAGTTGTCAGTCATTAATCATTTAATGAAACACTTAGAATAACAAAGCTAAGAAACAGGTGGAGCGAAACGTTATTTCTTCCCGTCTGTAACATACACTGTATCCAGCAGATTTGTGTGGAAAAATTTGCACTGATCGCTTTAGAGGCAGCGGCAATTTAGAATAAAGCAACTCTGGCAAAGTTTTCACTTTCAGAGCAAAACGTAGCAATTAATGGTTATTAATTGAAGACGAAAACAATAACAAACAAACAAAACTAGTGAGAGACAGTGGAGGGGAAGGAAGTTGGAAAAGCCGGCGATGTTTTCGCCTTGCCTTCTTCTCGCTATCTTTTGCTCGCAGCAACGCGCGCTGTTTCCTTTGCTCGTGTGTTCAGTTTTCCACTCGCGTGCCCAAGTTTCCACCAAAAGCTCCTGCTTCGCAAGTTATGAAATAATAAGTAAATTACAATATTTAGAGACGAGTGCCACGTCAGCCCTGACCATCTATTTTGTCACTGAAGATTTGACAGTGTCCTTTTCATTAGTTTGCTAGTTCAGAAATTTCGCTGGTAGGACCCGATATCCCAAGACACGTTCACAATTTGCTGGACCTAGTGCAACAAATTAACTGAATCAACTTTCGAAAGTAATTTACCGGTCTGTCGGACAATTGAACTAGTTATCGTAGAATGAAAACTAAAAAACAACAACAAAAAAAACAGATTATTCGCGGATTCCTCCAATTTTGCGGTCTACATGACATGACGTATTTTGACCTACCACGCACCACTAATCATATTTAATGCATTTTTAATTCCATAATTTATGATCAGATTACCTGTGTATTTCTCCAGGTTATGGTAGCATTGTTCCAGTGTCCACGTGTGGACGTATCCTTTGTGTCATGTATGGGTTCCTTGGAATACCGCTGTTTAATGTCGTTGCTTCCAGTCTAGTATCTCTCATCACAGGGTGAGTCAGCCGGGCTGATATGCCGGAGAAATTTGAAAACGCAGCTTAATTTCTACGGTTAGGCCTACCGTAGCCGTTACCGTCCGCACTAATCCGTCTCGGACCGTCACGAAAACAGAGCTTTTCGAAAGCGCTCTTCAAACCGGAGGAATTTGAAAACACAGTCTTTGCGTTGTAGTTTGGACGGGAAACATTTTGGAAGCGATGACGTTACGATAATCACGTGGTTTCCCTGCCCGAGTTTTCCTCAAACACAAATCCAAAATGACCAGCGATTGTTGTGTTTTCAAATTTCTCCGGCGTAATGTGGACGGAAACATTTGATGCATTTTCAGAGCGAAAGCTCCTTTGGTTTTCAAATTTCTCCAGAATAGCGTGGAGGCGGCCTCAGCCGATAAGTTGCCGTTAAAAGGCAGAAATCATCCACAGTTAATTATTAATTAAAATTTCTTGTCAACTCTCCTTCGCTGTCATCGGTTCTCGTGCTCTCGCAATAAATTTGAACTTGTTCAAATTGTCACAAAACTCGACGAAAAATTTTCTCGTCTGCCAGGCAGATGTCAACTCTCGCCTAGTCTAGTGTTATAATAGTCGATCTTACGGCTGTAGTTACCGAAAATTGAACTCTCTTACATTTCGGTTTGCAGTTGGGATCTTACTAAGAACTATGTTATTTCATGAAATAACTGAACTACTACGCGCGCGCTCTCATTGGTCGATAGATGTGTTTAGATGAGAGTATGTAAGCACTACATAAATGTCTCGAATTCTCCGACTCCTCCTCGTGTTTAGATGAGGCTATGTAAACACGGAAAAAGTATTCTGTTTTTATTTTCAGCGTCCTTCAATTCTTGCACTCCGCAAATTTGCGGCGGAAAAGACAACACGAAGCAGCAAAAGAGAAGAAAGATGAAGATTCGTCACAGTTTCAAACGATAAACGACAACCAAGAGTTTCATCTCACTCTCAAGAACGTATTTAGCATGGTTACGACATATTTAGCGGCTGGTGCCGTGTTATTCTCGTTGTGGGAAGAGTGGTCGTTGTTTGAATCGTTCTACTACTATTTTGTGACTTTAACGACAATAGGTAAGCATTTCAAAAAGTTGCGGTGTACGAAATTTAACCTGTCGTTATTGCGAGGTTAGATGCAGACTCGTACCCAGTCCAGTGGCGGATCCAGCCTTTGAGCTAGGAGGAGGGTGCGGGGGTGGGGGGTGGGGGTTTGTTTTACTTACCCTGCCGGCTTGTCTTCCTTCAGTCATTTCTTCTTTTTTCACCCAAAATAGGGCGGGGGGGGGGGGAGAAGGCGCCCCCCCGGGCCCCTTCCCTAGATCCGCCACTGCAGTCGCTATTTACGGGTCAGATTGGATATTTGTTTGAAGAAGAAAACGGTCTGGATCGAGTGGATCGAGTGGAGCGCGTGGGGAGTTACGGTAATAGGCAGCAGATAATCCACCCTTGTATCCAGTCTTCTTTTCCCCAAAATAAACACCTATAGTGACCGGCTACGAGCCTGGTTTGTATGAGCAATGTCACGGGAGACATGCAAGAAAAGTTGCAGGGTGTTTGCAGAGGAAAATAATTTTTTGACAAAAACTATCACGTTTAACTGTGAAATAAGATAAAGGAGGACTACTGGGCATTTCCAGAGCAGGGACAAAATAAATGGCAAAATACTTTTTAAAGCAAAAAACAAAACGAACATTCAGTAACAGCGAAAAAAACAACCAATATGAGGTTGTAGTGTTAGCACACAAAAAATAATTTTATGAAAAACATTGCTCCAACATTTTCACTAGCGACAGCACGTAACGTTCCGTGTCCTTTTTCCTCAGGTCTCGGCGATTATGTGCCTCGGAATATGCACCACACGGTGTTCTTTGGCGGGTACATTATTGTGGGTCTTGTCCTGGTTATCATGTTATTTAGTGCCATAGAGGAAGAGATTACAAAACGTTTGGACAAAATCAAGCAAATGGTTGGATTGGTTGAAAATGGGCACAAGGACAAGAAAGACCGCTGAGAACTCATTCCGCCGGCGATTCTGTGTGACTCGAAATTTGTCCTACCTTGATCTCCGTCAAGGTTGACTCGTCCACTTGGTCGATCTATTTGTTTTGCGCGTATTCTCGCGTGACACCACGGTGGAAGATGCTTAATACGTACAACCAACAGGTGAAACAGCATGAAAGAACAACAGACAAGAAGCTGGAAACATATGGAATCAAAACACTTATTCAATTTTGTAAAACCGTGACAGCACATAATGATGACAATACACTAGCCTGCGGGCGGATTAAGGACGACGCGGGGAAAAAGTTGGAAAGTAAGGCTCACGTTTGCCGCTTGAATCGTTCTGAATCAGCCAAGTTTGAGAATTAATTTTATTCTTCAGTGTGGCAACATAGCTACTGTTGTAACTTTTCTTTATTTAATTGGGGGCGCATATTTCTTACAATATTTATACATTTTCGAGTCAAAACTCAATGACGGTCTGGGATTTCTTCCCTGTCTGATAAGAGTATCGAAGCTTCCTTGCTGATGACGTAGCTATGTAGAAATCCGTGTAGTGTCACTGATTGGTTGATGCGCAGTTTTGAATTTTCGCGCGCAAGTAACAACCAATCAGAGACACTGAACAGAGTGGGGCATCGGTATGGAATTTTTTCGGGTCCAGTCTCAGACGTTCCTATTAACGGTAGCCTGCGTAGAAAACGAAAAACGGGGACGAGGGGGAGGAGCGTTTTTCACTTTTTTTACCCCTTCACCATTCACGCCTGTAGCGCAAGCTTCTAACTACAGCGTTGGAAGAACTGCGTGCACCTTTGTTTATTGAATTGATACTGAAGAGAATGAAAGAGTACTTGAACCTTTCAGGAAAGATCTCTCCTCATTTGCGTGTGGGTAGTAAACCGGTACCAGCTGTAGCGAGACTCTACGTCCTCGTTTTCTATTTTTTTGCCTTCTCCTTCTTTCTCTTCTTATCGTCTGTAGCTTCTCCCTGTATTGCCAGCAGAGCTCGCGGATCTCTGATGTCATACCCCAGCCTCTGAGCTTGAATTGCCTGAAGTCTCGACTTTTCTTTTTCCTCTCTTCTTTTAGCCCTGATTTCTCGCATCCTTGTTTTATACTCCTCGATGATTTGCGGCATCTTCGCCATGTTCTCCGCAATTTTTTTACGTCTGTAAAGTTAGCACATAATCAATAATATTAGCTTCATTTCTTTTCTGGAGCAGGGCGCAGAAGGAACTTATTGGGGTGGGGGGAGGGGGGGGGGAGTGCTCCCGTAAATGTTGGATAGGTGTGTGCCGCAAAGGGTTTTAAAACCTGAACAATTTAGGTACCCTATCTAAGGATCACACCAGGAACACAATGTCAACAGGGGCAAAAAGATCAGGAACCCCAAAAACCATATCCTGTCTCACAGCACATACCTATATAGCCAATATATGGGAGTACCCCCCCCCCCCAACTGGGAACTTACAAGGCTAACAGGGTCATTTCAATCAAATTGCAATCAACTAATTGTGATAACTCTCTGAGTTCTTTAATTTATTACAGTGACTGTGCAACTACTTTAACCTGGCCTTTTGGAAGAAATACCTGATTAACGAAAATATCCAATGGGGGCAAATGGTGGTGACTTTATTTGCAAATGGACCAATAACATATTTAAGTGTTTGCACAATGACAGTATGCCAACAATTGCATATGAAGTGAAAGGAAGGCAAGTAAAGGTCTGTTTTACTTAAATTTCCATACTACCCTACTGCTCTATACTGTCCATACTCTTCAGATCCCATCCAAAGAAGCAAATCATTCTCATATTTGAACAACAAAATGTCTTGAAATTGCAAGGGGAGGGGGGGGGGGGGGGGGTGAAACCTGCAATCCCAGACAAAAGACTTGGGACATGAAGCAAGTTCTCCCCTCCCCCCTCTTTCAATGTTGAGGACCCTGTTCACGCACAAGGGACAGGATCGAGGGAACAGTTGATATGATTCTTTACCTCTCTTCCTGCAGCATAACACGCTTGTGTCCTTTTGGAGTTCTGTCAAGGCCTCTATCAGCCATTGGCTTCTGTGGCCAGTAGTAACCTTTGGCTATGTATTCATTTCTTAATTTCGCTAATTTTCTGGCATTGTACAGAGGTTTTATCCACTTTCCATCCACCAATCGACCTCTTGAGTTTCTTAAAATCTCTGCCACTTCGGGATGGACTGAAGTTTAAGGTTAATAAAAAACGAACATTAGTACTAAGATTGCTAAGATGTATGAAATCTGGGGCCATCAAAATCACTCTTCTTCTTCTATCAAAACTCCATTATTGTACCTGGTGTGTGTTCTTCCATAACTGGTGTTCCCATTCCTTTAGTCTGTAGCACATGAGCTGGTGGATCAAGCTTTGATTCATCTGTTTCTGTTGCTTTCTTAGACTCTGTTGCACTGCTGCATAACTTCCTATTCAAATAAAAATAAAAAAATAAGGAAATTTTGTTTAATAAACCATGCGTAAAAAAGCAATTTTTTGATTTGCCCTACCTCCCTTACCTCAGGACAAGACTGCCTCAAACAATTCCCCACCCTTGGGCACAAAGGTCCTGACTTGTCCCAGAGGTTGCCCGGGGGTGGTGGTAACTGGTGGAATTGAACCACGCATTATTTCTTCCCCACTCGAGAACCTAGCCTCTAAAAGGGTTTTCAAGGGCATGGCGTAGGGTCTGAGAGATTTAATATCGAACAGTCAAGAATAGACTAGAAACTCCAAAGTAAGCTGTCCCAAGACCCCAGCAGACGTTCACGTAATTGTAGTCGGTTTTAGACCTCGCTCGGACAACCTTAAATTAAAGACCCACTCAAATTATAGCCTTCATATTGAATTCAAACAGATACAAGAAGAAGAACACAACTGATGTATGTCCACCCACCTGCTAATTCCTACTGAGACTACTCCAGAAATACATTAAATATGAATTATAAGCTTAGTTAAGATTACTAGCTGGCTTAATTTTTTAGCTTAGCTATTGACTTTAAGCTTCTTTTGTTTACACATTCACCCGATACAATGATTTTACATAATTGTATAACTTTCATGATTTAAAATCACTAACCTTTGCGTCATCATTCTTCCAAAAATGAGTCTATAAGGAAGATTTTGAAGCGAAAATGACCGCCACAACAGATTGCAATTTTGGCACATAAAAGCCGCCATTTTGGTCGCCATCTTGGATTTGGATGAGATCATGTGACTGATAGTACCAAATTTGGAAAAGAGTTCCTTATAAGGAACATGCCTCCACAAACTGTCGTTGACCAAAAATTATTTGGTAGTTGATATGGCGGAGGGCGACTTGAATGTTGATAGCATAATATCCCGCTTGTTAGAAGGTTTGGACACTTCATATCCTTAACTTTCTCCTTCACTTTCTCTTGACAAGATGTAAACTTTATCTTTACTTTCGTAGCTCGCGGTCGACCGGGAAAGAGTGTGCAACTAGCAGAATCTGAAGTTCGTGGACTATGTCTGAAGTCTAGGGAAATCTTTTTGAATCAACCCATCTTGTTGGAGTTAGAGGCGCCTCTGAAAATCTGTGGTAAGCTGGCTATCGTGAACTCCAGAGGCCTGTCGCTTCTGAGTTCAAATGTAGTAGTTCTTTATCAGTGAACCGGGTTCACAGTTTGCGAGGAATGCCGAGGACGAATGCTAAGATTTGTCCCTACACACCTTCAGTTGATCGCTGGCCTGCTGTTCACTGCGAGTAAAGACTTATCCCTTTTGAATTACAGAGCTTGACTTTAAAGGCTTTCGCGATTTTCCTTGAACAAATGGCTCTGTTTGCCGAGTAATAGAAGCCGGTTTAGCTTCCATGTGTTGTTGAAATCGAGTGTCAAAGGAGTTGACCTTTCTTCAGGCGCCTTGTTTACGGGATATAAACGTAAGCTTATTTTAATGCCGCAGTAGTCTGGTTTTTTGGTGGAATTTTTAAACCTGGAAAGTTCGCTTAGGGAACTCATGAAATTAGATATGTGCGCTGCCAGGATGTTAATCACGAGCAGATAAAAAACGCGTTTAGAATATTTGCCTACGTTAGATATTTTTGGGCTTGACGATGACTTCGAATAAACAAACAGGACCTACCAACGAATTTCCTTCTTTAGGAAGCGAAATATTTGATACTTTACAGTCGACAGATAGCAGTATACTTAGGTTTTAGTTTGTAGAATGTCTTAGATCTACTACGAACTTGTAATTAACTGTACTGTTTTGCGAGGGAGTTCCCAAATTCGATGTGTCATGGTCTCGTATATTTTGTTCCTTAGTTATGTAATTTATTGTTGGAACGTATTGTGGACCTGTTTTCACATCTAAGCAATAATTACTGATAGCCCTAAACAGTACGTCAAAGCGTAATGAATAGTGTCAGGCCATTATGATATTAATTTAGAGAGAGCTCGACAGGAACATGTAAAAAGTTCATTATTGTCTTCAGTTGAGAATCGTTACCCTGATATTGAAGATGACCGTGTTTCTTCCCATTTTATTTATCATCAGAAATTCTTTAATTGATTGGTAGTATATCTAAAAAATATGAACGCCAAGAAGTATGCGGTTATAAAATTTCTTTTTTATTGCAATTAAGATAAACCCCAAAAGGGTTGCCTTCCTAAATGCAAATTTGTTACTCTAGTAAAATAATTATACGGAAGTGCCATATGCTGGCTTAATTTGGTTGTCAATATATAATCAGATTTGGACTTTTGGAGGTCTCCTTACGATTTTTCATGAAAATCAATTTTTTTAAAACTGTTTTCATACTGAACACCCAAAGTTGGCATCTTATGTGTAAAAATATTTTTACTCCAACTTTTCTGTCTTGTTGATCATTACTTCACAGTTTATTAAACTGCGTACGTAAGATTGGTTGGTACAAAGAAGTTAAGCAGATCTTGAATCACCTTTGCCACTAAAGGCCCAATCCACAGTACATTGTCTTTAATACAGTGTACATGCTTTGTTTTTGTTTCTTTAAACATGTTTAGCTTTAATTTCCTTTTGAGTATAGTGTGCAATTTCAAGAAAAAGAGTAACTGAATCATTCTGAAAGTTTGTAGTCTGAAAGAGAACTACACCATAACATTCATGCAAGAATCTTTTATGTTACATAGAATTTTGGAATGATAATTGGTGATATTGTGTCAGCCTCGACCTTTTAGGACAAAACGTTCTTTCTGTAAACAAAAATATCAAGTATCTTTCTTCAATGAAATTTCTGTCGAACTCCTGTGAAGTCAACAACTTTCTGGTCACTATTTAATTTGTAGAAAACAGATCATGTTGGATGGTTGTAACAAGTTCCATCAATGTACCACTTCAAGTTTTCATTCTTTTGTTAGAAATTTGTAATTCATAGTCCTTATTGTTTTACAAATTTAGGTGTACATCGATAAGCATGATAATGCCATCCTATATAAAGTTTCATTTGTTACAAGTAGATGTCTACTGATTATACTAAGTGGCAGCATTGCTAAAGTTTTGGTTGACATATATGTAGATGCCAATCACTTGATAAGTTTAATTAAGGCATGGTACATGAACACGTATTTACATTTGGTTTTTATAGAACACACGCACATGTGCATTTACGTTCACTTATCTGTGGTTTATGTTTTCAGGTGATTGAACTTGATAGTCACATATCTTCTCTGAAGAATACATTATTTTTGTTTTGTCTAACAAAGCTCTGATCCTAAACTTATTGCACACAGGTGATATTCATGGACAATACACAGATCTTTTAAGGTTATTTGAATATGGAGGATTTCCCCCAGAGGCAAACTACTTGTTTCTGGGTGACTATGTGGACAGAGGAAAGCAATCCTTGGAAACCATCTGTCTTTTGTTAGCATACAAGATCAAATATCCAGAAAATTTCTTTCTGTTGCGTGGAAACCATGAGTGTGCAAGCATTAACAGAATTTATGGCTTTTATGATGAATGTGAGTACATACATGTATTTGTGGTTAGAATGGACTATAAATTATGCTTCTTTACTTGCATTTTTAAATTAAGGCCGGTGTGAAAAGTAACAACTGAGTGACTGTAGTCTCTCAGCCAGCAGCACCTGGCATGAGTTGTGTGCTCAGACCTACACAAGTTCTTTTTGTAGTAGACTTGTGACAGGCCAAGGTAGACAATCTCTGAGTGAATTAGTAGCTTGTAACCATTTTACACCTGAGCCTATAGTTACTGCTGTAATGCAGTGATCAAAGCTGGATAGTTATCTCTCAGCTTATATATTATTGATAGCATCAAGCTAGTAAAAGTACATGTGTCTGTATGTCTAAGCAGGGTTGTCAAAAGTAGCCTGCGCTTGACAAAAATTATCATCTTGACAATTTTGCTAGCTTCTCCACTAGGCTATTCATCTGATACTTTAGAAAGAGATGGCAAAATGAGCTGCCCACTGAAGCAGTTGGTGTCTTAGTCTTGCCATTATGGTATGATTTAGGTTTTTGTGTGTTACTGAAGAGTTAAGTCAAGTTGTGTAGTAAAAGTTTTATTTGTTTGTGTTTTCTACAAATGATAGCCAACTTCGCTTACATTATGTCTGGTTGGTATTATTCTCTGTGCATTGTAAGCATATTTGGATCCCTGTCAAGCAATTACTTTTATACAAGGTGACATCCAGTTTAGGTCATGAATAGCAAAGAAATGCTCAGAGCTTGATACAAGTAGTTTTAGCTTCTGTATTTTTGAAACAATGACAGCTTTACGTGGTAATCTGAAACTTAATTTTGTAGGCAAGCGACGATATAACATCAAACTCTGGAAAACATTCACAGACTGCTTTAATTGTTTACCAATTGCTGCTATAGTTGATGAAAAGATCTTCTGTTGTCATGGAGGTGAGTAAAGAAATGTCAAGTAAGTCTGGTTCGGCAAGTAGTGATACTCTGCCACCTATCCTCCTCATGCCTTATGGCACATACATGTAGGGCTTTAGTGATACTCTGTAGCCTGGAATAAGAGAAGACACTTAAGCTTTAGAAAGGGAATGTACATGTAATCAAGATTTGTATAAAATGTATGTATGTAGTGTCTTGTTAATTCAAATGGATCTAAATTGTGAATTTTCTACCAGAATTACTTGAGCACACAGAGCTGGGATTTTCTGTTCCCCAAGAATTTGCTATAAATGTGTACATCTGACCTTTTTCTAGTCTGCTAACATTCTTGATCTGTGTTTGAGCGCCAAGTGTTAATCGAATAAGAAAGTGAATTTCTCTTTCACAAGGTCTCTCACCAGATTTACAGTCAATGGAACAGATTAGAAGAATCATGAGGCCTACAGATGTTCCAGACACAGGTAAAGAAATGCAATTTGTTTGGTTTAGGGCAACTCTCATTTAAAGATGGCTTGCCCATGGAAGAAATCATTAGTGAGAATGATTCCTATGGCAGATCATAAGGCAACATCACTGAAATAGCTATTTTAATTACAAGTGATACCGTAAGTTCATGATGGCCTAATACATGTTACTTACTATCAGCGACTCCTATAAGTTGGAGATTGTAACTTGTGTTTCATATCCTTTCAGGCCTCCTTTGTGACCTGTTGTGGTCAGATCCAGATAAAGACACAAATGGCTGGGGCGAAAATGATAGAGGTGTTTCTTTCACATTTGGAGCTGATGTTGTCAGCAAGTTCTTAAACCGCCATGACTTAGATCTTATATGCAGAGCGCATCAGGTCAGTTAAACTAATGGTTACAAACTAATCAAGTTACAAAAACCTTGAAAATCTACGGGTGTTGAAATTCTGATCGTGAGTGAACAGCTATTTCTATTTGAGAGCCATTGCAAAGTTTTGGCACACTTATTTGTATATTGAGGAATTGAGAGGATTGAGTCACAAAAGTTTGGTAGTGGACTCTTAAAATTACCCTGGGAACAACACTATAGCCAACCTTAATTGAGTAAAGGTTAACTTACTTTACAATCTCCATAGGTGGTGGAAGATGGTTATGAATTTTTTGCCAAACGGCAGCTGGTCACGTTGTTCTCAGCACCTAATTACTGTGGAGAGTTTGACAATGCAGGTGGAATGATGAGTGTGGATGAAACTTTAATGTGTTCTTTCCAGGTATAGAAATTCTATTATGAGCACATAATTTGATTAAGTGATCCAATTTGAAATTTTACACCCGTAGAAAATCTACTTAGAGTGAGAAATGTTTTTTTGTGCATAAATCATAAACTGGAGCTAAGTGTTGCTTTCATATCCAACAAAACTCTTTTGCTGGTAATTGCATGTTACTCATACATTATACTAAACAATTAGATTATGAGCACAAGATTTCTATTGCATGGCCCGAGTCAACTATCACACATAGAAAGCGGAAGCAAATAATCTTATTGTTTAAGTGTAAATCTACTACCCGTTCAAAACTTTATCTAAATACTCGTCACACACACTTTGAAAATGCAAAGAAGTGACCACCAGTTCATTAACAAGCGCACACTGCTACGCTACTCACTATCTACAACAGAATAGATAGTGAGTAGCATAGTCAATCAGAGAACGGCATTTGTGATAGAACACAAGTAGATTTATACTAATATTTAGCAAACACCTGGACATCAAGTTCTTTTAATCCACTTGGTAGAATAAGGTACTAGTTGTTTTGAATTGTATTTCAAGATGGGTCAGCTAACAGTAATATTGTCAATTTTGTTTCCTTTTTGATTTATAAAGAATTATTGACCTAACCCTGCATGTGTGTTTAGTATGCTATTGCTATGAAAAATTATTAATAGTCAGTTTCCTTACTTCAGATTTTAAAGCCGTCAGAGAAGAAAGCAAAGTACCAATATGGTGGATTAAACTCTGGCCGGCCAGTAACTCCTCCAAGAGGTCCTCAGAAAGCAAAAGGAAAGAAATAGGCAGTGGATTACTTTAAGAACCAAACCTGGCTATTGTACCAAGTTGGTACAACATATTTGATATATATATATAACCCATTGTTTGTGATGCATTTTGTCTTTACAAAAGATCAAATCCTCCTTGGTGTTAAAATATTTTTGTTTTCTTTAACAAGGAGACTGCTCTTCTGTGGTATCAAAGATACCACCATTTACCCATAGCAATGTTCCTTGAATAATGTCTTACTTTCAGTAAGAACAAACTGCGTAACATGAAAACTTTTGTATGCTCTGAGTTCTTTGTGCCTGGAATTATTTATGTGGAAATCTATAGGTTATGTCTGATTTTTTTTTTCAAATGACCTTTTTAAAAATTCAAGTGAACATATATACTGTTGCTGTTTGAGCAAGTTTTGTGCATCGCAAAGTTTTACAATGTACGTAGCACATTTTACTGCACTTTGTATTTTATCCACTGCAAGCTAAATTTAGAGTTAAACAATGGTTATATCCTTAGAATGAAGTCAACTGTTGTAAAAAGATAGCCAGTCAAGTTCTAGCCCTCTGCCTCACTATCATTGGCTGTTTATCTTTTTAAATTCAAGAAGATAGTCTCACGTTACTCTGCCAGTGTTTGGATATTTCCAGTGAAGTAACAGTTTTGTTTTGTAGTCATTTTAGATTGTGGACCCAACGAGGGTTCATAATAATTGAACTTAAATTATAACATGTTTTCAAAACCTACCCTCAAATATCAGGGTGCAAAGTTAAGAAAGCGGACAATTTAGATGACAGTATGATGTAAAATTGACTAGTTGTAGCCTGCAGTGAAGAGAATGAGAGAACACTGTTTGCTCAAATGGGTGAGTGAACGTCAAACAACCCTCACCCTCGAAAGGATGAGATAAATGTACATGGATGTTGCCCCTAGACATGAAATAGAAAATAGCACTGTCAATAGAGATTATTGTTTATAACTGCATTAAGTTTACTTTGAAGAAGAGATTACTGATGTGTGAAAGATATTAATGTTAGTTGTGTGTTATGCAAGTCTGGATGTTTTCAGCTGGAGACAAGAGTGCATGCTGTTATAATTTGCAACTGTCAATTCTCGGCTGAGCTAATAATCAATATAATTTCATTGATATCTTTATTTTCTGAAACAAATAAAATTATTGTTAGAGTAAGTTTAATCTTTATGCTCAACCCTTAAACATATTAGTTTTATAGTCATTATGAAGTTACTTTAAGGTGTATAATCTAACAGCAAAATGCTTTGATTGTCAATAGTGTAAGAGTTACCAAGATCAAACACCATGTCACAGAATAATATAGGGTACTCACGTTATGTTCACCCTTTGAGTGCATCTATTCCATTTCCTTAACAAAGTACACAAAACAGCATGTACATGTATGGTGCTATTTTCCATTCATATCACTTAGAGGTCAGTTGAAAGGAGTGTGAATTGGGTGGAACGTTATAAATGATTTATTTTGTTGTCCAGTTTGTGTGATTCTAGAAGATCTTGAAGGCAATTTATAGAAAGTTTGTACATGGCATACTTTAACCTCCTATGCATACTCTCTTCTGACATATTGTACAATGGTCTATGGCATTTTGCCTCCAAGGGATGATTGTGCTGCATGTCAAAGAGTGACTGCACAAGAGGCTGGGCATACTTGAGCTTGAGACTCTTGTCTTTTTCATGTCAACCAGTACATAATATTGTTTTTTGTAGATCCAACCAGAAGATAATGCTGGTAACAATAAAATTCTAACTTGTGAACTAGTAACAGCTTGTGTGGGTATTTATTTGGGATTGTTCTGTTGGTGTAGGCCAGATGGAAGTCTTATTCTCAGTCTTTTCTTCTGCCCTCTCCGGGGCCTAAAGGTACAGCCTGAGATGAGCGACCCTGGGAAGGAGTTGGGTTTCGCCTTTGATTTAGCTTACAAAATATCATTTCTTTATTGGCTTCCATTGGCTTCACACATGTGAGGCATGTTTCAGTGCCACTGATAGCTTGCTTCCAGGCTTTGTAAAAGATCCTTCTCTCTTCATTCTTCATTTCAGTTCCTCTTAACTTGGTTGGAAAAGTGAGCTGACCATTGGGGCAATTACACCTTGCGTGCATGTTTAATTTGCTTCCAACTGTGCAGGAATAAAATTGAAAGATGGCACATAGGCTTGGTCACTTAAAACATATCAACTGATTCAACAAGTTCAGTTGGTGAAGAAAGATTATATCATTCAACCAAATGGCATGGAGATTGCAATGTTTAAATTTGTGATATAATCATGTGATGAGTAACAAAGACTGGCCTGTTTCTACAATTATTTCCCATACGTTTTAGGAAGTACAATCTGATAGGGGGAAACTGGCATTGCAGTATGAGGATAGTGTTGGAACTTGAAAGTGTCTCAGTCTCTGAAAGTTTTCAGGGGATCACATTGGATCAATATAGCTTAGCAACAGCTAGGTGCCAGGGTGGAATTTGCTGCACCTGGCAGATGCTCCCACAAATAAAACAAGTGTCACTAAGTTTTAATACTGGAGAAAAGGCATATTTTTCATTCTATTTTTGGGCAAGCATTAAAGGACTTGAACAAAGGAAAATAGAGCTGAAATAAGTGTAAACATGGTGCTAAACTTAAAAGTGTCAGTTGCACTGCTTAATGTACAACTCCATAACACAGAACACTTTTTTTGGGACACTGTTGTGTGAAACTGAGCCCTTTTAGTTCATCTTGTGAAAAACTGGTTGTAATTCACATATTTAGGCCAAATAGTTACTGTGCAAGCAAAGGAAGGACACTCGCAAGTTGATAAAATACTTGGCACCGTTCTTTTTTTTTTTTTTGGAATGTCTATTTTATTAACATTAATGTTCGGCACACAAGCTGTATACAAAGGTGTTTCTTACTATTTTAGCAAAGACAGAGAATGTAAGTGATCTTGTGAATTTTAATGTCTTATAATGCAGTTATTATATGAGGAACTCTGTAAAGCTTTTGAGCAAAGACAAATAATACAAAATGATGAGACTATTGGTCCCAATTATGATCCAAATATGGCAGGATACTTGAAGCTTTGCCACAGTTAACAGGAATGGTTTGATCATTTCACTCTGTACAGGACCTTTCTTTGAAATCTGTGTTCAAGCTCGCCTCTTCTCAGCATAATGTAAATTACGGTGTGGATAGCACGTTCAGAATATTTCTACAAGATGAAGATGATGAAAAGAGAATAGAATATTTAGTGGTAAAAGCAACAGTGAAAGTACACACAACTTTTCCTGTCTTCAGGTTAATCCTGTTCCTTGTAATATAGTTTTTGGTACTTTGTTTTCTAATCTAGCACTCTTTAAAACATCAATGTTTACAGACAATTTTTGGTATAAATATTAGATCATACCTGTTTTTCAAAATCCTGGATTATTCTTTGTTCAGAAACCTAGAAAAGAGGTCATCAGATTAGTTGCAGTAGTATGTTAGAACACTAAATCCAGATGTTTCAAGAGGAGTCCTAAGGGGAACATACAACTTTTATAACTTTTATAACTTTTATAACTTGTGAATAGAAAAGTCAACCTGCAATGCCAGACCCTTGAAGTTTGAAAGCTGAGTGGAGGACTTATACTGAGTTTGAGGGGAATTTCAGTTTGCTAAAGTTGACTAGTTAATTTTTATCAAAATTAATATATGGTACTTAGCCTATGTGATAATCTTTCACATAGGGGTAAAATCCTGATTCACTGCATTGTATTCTTTGTTTTAGTGTATATTTTTACTCTTTCTATTTACATCAAAACTCAATTCATAAGAAAATACCTGAGTTCCAATGGCAAATCTTCTCTTGATTTGCTTTTCTATCTGTCTCACTTCCTCAACATCCTGTTCTGGAGTAAAATCTTCTGCTCCTAAACAGTAACAAACAAATTACAACTAAGTTGTTCAACAGTAACATTAATACCTGAAAAAGTATAATCCATTGATCTTTGCTTCCTAAGCCCCACTTCCAATAACAGAAGGCAGCAACAAAGGCTAATATATAGATTTAGCCAAGCTTAAAAACAGAGCTCCAGGGCCAGGTTGTTCAAAGCCTGATTAAGCTAACCCAGGATAAGCAAGAATTTTGATTTGAGTTTTATAACTTTGTGGTGAGGTTTTCTGTATATTGTTTGGCCTTCTGTTTTGAGTTTGAATAACCTCAAACTACCCAAAACAAAAGCAGTGAAGAACATTTGTATATAAGAAAAAATTATTTCTTCAGTGAACTTTTAATCCTGGGTTAGTGTTAACCGCCTTCCAAACAACCTGACCCTGATTGCAAGTTAACTCGACATGAGCCTGCGATCCAGTCAAAAACCAGCACTTGGTCAGCGATCAACTTAAAAAAAACCTGTGACCTCAGTGAGATCTAAACTTGAGCCTGTGATATGGTCATGAGATACTGGTCAGCAGATACCTTGTTTTGACAGGTGTCAATTGATCATAACAGATGTCCAATATCAAAGAAGGATGCTATAAACCAAGGCTGCATGTCTGTCGACCTATTAGCTATAGTATGGCTGCCATCTTGCTGGACTCCATCATTGCCGCAACTGTCATGTATACACCCCCATGAGCAAAACCGCTAGCCTCGATAACCATGAGAAAATCCATTCATGGGTTTACTTTTCTTTCTTATGTAAGTATGGGGCTCTGCTTGGCAGCCCTTTGGCCTGCCAGAGCTCTGCTACAATCATAGCTCCGCTACAATCATAGCTCCGCTACAATCATAGCTCCATGTCCAGAGCAAAGCCTCATCTGTACAGTGATAGACTAACCTTGTACATATGTGTCTTTGGTATTTTTATTCAGCAGTCTTGGTTAACTCGAAACTGGACTATTGAACTTTTGCTTTCCAAAGATACACAGTATAATCTGGGCATTCACTCTCCAATTTCAAACTGTTGGTCACCGCTTAGAATTAAATACCTAAGGTGCATTACAGACGGTGGTTAAGAAGCTTCATAAATAATTCACCTGAGAGGCTACCAGACATAGCAGCATCTAGTGTCGACACTTGGAAAAGCCTCAGAGCTTCTTCCACATGTGCTGCTGTAGCAAAAGGCAATAGCCTCATCTTTGCCAGTGACTCGGATATCCTGATAATTGCCTCCAGTTGTCTGAAAGGTAAATATAAGTGTCACTGCAGCTGAGTGTTAAGTTAAAAAAAACAATCTACAATCATGAACCTGTCATTTTCTTTGCCATCTACTCACTATTATTTTGTTTTACCTGACTGTGATGGGTATGTTGATCTTTTTCTCAGCATCTTTTTCATAATCACGTGCTCCACTTCGCATGAGAACATAACGGTTCTTGAGCATCTGGGCGGCTTCCTCAGACAGCCTGGGGCCACATTTGCTACAGGAAATGAAATTGTAACATGACATACAAGAACTTGACGCGATGACAATAACGGTACTGACATGAACTCTAGAATTATAAAAAAATACCCTCTCAAGGTATTTCATTAAATAATGCATTTTGTTAATTAGTACATACTTGCGACAGTAACCAATGTACTTCTTTATGAAATTCAGGCTCAATTCACCCTCTTGTGCCTGTCCAACTTGAGCTGCATTCAGATGGACTTGCATAACGTGTTTGGCAAGGCGCTATAAAGATCATAAAGAAAACAAATTCTATGAAATGATTAACTTATTAATTTATTCTAATTATTTAATTCATGGTTTTATTCCTAAAATGATTATGATAGATGCAATGTTGCTTTTAAGGTCTACCACAGGAACAATTTTTAACACCTAGACCCTAAAGAATAATTATTATTAGTAAAAGACGCCTGTGTTCTCTATACAAGTTGTGAAAATATTTGAACCCAATTGTTATGCTTAAAAAGTTTTCCATATCCTGCCCCTCCAAGAACATCCCTGAAAGATTTTAATCTTTTAACAATGAATTTGTCAGATGACCCAATTCAACTAATCTTCTGTCTTTCTCGTGACCTTACATTAAATCCTCTGACTAGCAGCTTACCATGTCTTTGCTCTGTTCATGTTCATCCTTGACAATGAAAATCATGTCAAAACGGGACAATATGGTTGGCATGAAGTCTATGTTCTGGCAAGGAAGAGGAAAATAAGTTAGCATGATTACCAATACCTGCAAGAAGACTTTTAGAAAAAGAAAAAACAGAAAGGAAAGAAAAAAAAAAAGACATTGTAAAAGTTGCATTTTTTTTTTTTACCTCTTCTCCTTTAGTTTCATCCCAGCGACCAAAGACAGAGTTTGCTGCTGCCAACACAGAGCATCTTGAGTTCAATGTTGTGGTGATACCAGCCTACAAGAGTTAATTAGATCTCATTTGAAGTCAACAGTGAATCAAAAAAAAGCAATGCTGAGTAGTGGACCTCTCAAGAGGACAATGCTTTCAAAAAAGTTTACCTTAGCAATTGAAATTGTTTGCTGTTCCATAGCTTCATGGATAGCCACACGGTCATCTTCACGCATCTGTAAAATGCCACAAACAAAATGATAACAGCTTTCAAATGTGAAATGCCAAGGATGTACCAGGTGAACACTTCACTGTTTCTTTAATGTCAGTGGTAACTTGCACACTAGTCACAGACTGTTAATCCTCTATAACTCCGAAAGGAAAATGAACTGAAACTCAGAGATGTAGTTAAGAGCTGGCATACCAGCTCATTTCACCATCTGAAAGAGAGCTTTTGAACTCAGCTAAAATTAAAGTAAGCTGCGCTTTCCACATGTAACAGATCAGACTAATTTTTTCTCAGCTACAGTATACATATATATGAATTCAAAGCAGCGTTATATCACCTTATCAAACTCGTCGATGCAGACGACACCACCATCAGCTAGCACCATAGCTCCACCCTCCATGATAAAGTTACGTGATGCTGGATCCCTCATTACTGATGCTGTCAATCCAGCAGCACTGCTCCCTTTTCCCGATGTGTACACACCAATAGGAGAAACCTTCTCTACAAACTTCAGCAGCTGACTCTTAGCAGTACCAGGGTCACCTAGCAACAGCACATTGATGTCACCACGACGAGTGAGTCCATCAGGAAGCCTACAAATGTGTAAAATGTAAGAGAAAAGAGATCAGCGGAAAGCTTGCACAAGGTTTAGGTACAGAGCAATCCAAGGGAGAAGGAGCATGCATGCCTAGCTGATGCTTGAGCTAACTCTTGTTGTAACTCCCATGGCTACTCTCTGTTGATGACAAGCGGTAAGGGTGCTGATCACAAGTCTTACTCAAGCATTTATTACTTCAGGTTCACTTGTATCCATTTGACACTGCTCCAGGGTGAAGACTAGCAAGTGTCAGAGTAGAATGCTAAGCCCAAGAACATAACAGAAGGACACCACCCAGAGCTGGAATCTAGGGCTCTACCTTGATGGCAGACTCAAATGCACTAGCTAACCCTTTGGTAAGCATGTCATACACAGACAAAAAACATCTGGCTACTTTGATTAATATGATCTCTTTCACACAGAATTAACCTTGCATCAGATACTGGCAATTTGTGAATAATGACATATTCAGACAAACCCAAACAATCCGTGTCAAGATTTTTTTTCAAACCTTTTGCGAGACCCTCCAAACAGCAGACATGCAATAGCCTTCTTGACATCTTCACTGCCGTAGATAAATGGAGCTATACTCTTTGCTATTGTCTCAAAAGCATCAGGTCTGCTGGCAAATCTGTTAAACTCTTCCTCTTCAAGAGGATTCAGTGGTGCTCCAGAGCTGCGGCCAGGGCCTTCTGTATCAACCTGAATGCCAACCACGCGGAGGTATGGCTTCCTGATACCAACACCCACACCATCACGGTCCTGAGAAGAAAACTAGATGATCAGTAGATAGCTTGGGGCATAAGAATCAAGATATTTCTAAGCCCAGCCGTTTTTTTTTTTTTTTTTTTTTAACAGAACATGCTACTGATAGCAAGCTGCTTCCAATTTTATTCCTTTTCTTTGACTTTGACTCACCTTGTCATTTTTTTGTGCAACTTTCTTGATGGAATATATTCCCATCACAGTAACTCTATTACCAGGGACTACTTTTTCTGTCAAGTACCTTTCAAGGAGAGAGAGAGAAAAAAGCCAGTGTAAATATCAACCAGAGTTTAGAATAGTACAGTTTTGTTTGCCACGGTGATAATCAAGGGTAATCAACAATAGTTTTAATTACCTGTCACAGTATAACTGCATATGACGTGGCATTTCTCCATTGGGCACAGCATCTGGAGATTCTTGCAGTTTTAATACTTGGAAATCAACGCACTTGCATTTATCAGGCATGATGTAGAATGGATCTAAAGGACAAGGTGGACGGCCAGCCTGATCACTGTTAGAGAAATATAAAAATTAACCTTTCAATCCCTATTATGAGACATGTGCTTCTTAACGAACTCCAACAATGTGAAGCAATTTATTATTGTAATTCTTGTGTCTGCATTAACTCCATATCAAACTCAAACTCAAAATCCCTAACTTAACAGTTTCAATTCAATACCTGGGGCATTTCCGAGGCATGGCATATCCTTCCAGACCAGGCTTCAGAGGAATGTTGGAGATGGTGTTACGGCAAGAACGGCACTGGATGGTAATGTTGGTTGCCTTTGCACGGATAGCTGAAGCACTGATAATAATACCTGGAATCTTTACCAGTTTTGCCATTTGCTCAGACTAAAAATGGACCAAATCGTACATTGAGAATAAGAAGCAAGATGCCAAACTTCTCTTGCAAAGTATTTCTAAGCCAATTGTATGGTCCCAGAAAATGTTCAGACCTACCTAAAGAAGGACTATTGGAAACTTGTCAAGGGAAAGGGAGTCTCAAAGGTCAAAACGTTTTAAAGAAAAGTGTGAAACAAGACATTTCCAGAGGGATGGGAAGAGGGGGTCAAACTAAACAGCCTCTATGGAGAGGGGGGGGGGGGGGATACGGATATTTTCTGTCACAAAAAATTGCAAACTAAGTTGGTATGAGAGGACTATGGTATTATAATATTGTGGTTCTTGGCTCTCTGATTGGTCGAGCTGTCAAAAAAATTGTAACAAGTGACTGGCAAGGTGATGCTCTTTCCTTTAAAGATGAAAATAAAAAGTTCTAGCCACTGAAATAACTTGACAGTTCAATACCCTAAGCTCTCTGACACTCATTGGGTTTGCATCAGACTTGAGAGTAATCTGAATGTCTTGTACTTCCTCTTCTCCCAGTGGACGTGGCTTTGTAATCTCATCTGCCATCTCTCGAGCTGCATCTTCAAACTGAGAAATAGTTTACAACATAATTTAGATGTGTACATGTGTTTTTCAAAACTATTGCTGATCAAAATTTGCTTTGCCCGCATATTAGCAAGGGGAAGTATATTTCCAGCTAGTACAGAAATTCGGGGTTCAAATGGCCTTTGGAAACATTCTTTCGAATTTATTTTCTGGCGGAAAAAGGAGCTGAAACGATCCGCAAAACCTCACTTGAAATTAAGCTTAAGATGCTACTCACCAGAGGCAAGAATTCTGCAGGACTCTTGGTAAGTTTATCAGCAAGTTGCTCGTCAAAACTCGTCAAATCTTGAAGATCTACTTCAAGATAGTACTGTCCTAAGTTATAATGTCTTTTAAGCTGATCACTGTGAGAGAGAAAAAATAAAACATCAATGAATAACATTTGGTTTTGGGACAACATGCTTGAATAGCACATGCTTGAAAATTTTACATCGAGTGACAATAAAACGAGTATGAATGCTATTTTTTGGGGATCCTTTCTCAGATTTACTCTATTATAGCCACAGTTTGGTGTCTTTAAGGTTTTAAAATGTATCCTTTCCACTTAGAGAAAAAAAAAACAAATTTGTTATCAAAGATTCTTCGATCGAGCATGCTAGCTAGCGCCATTTTGTTTACCGGTATGGATAGCTGAATGTTCCTTCGTGAAATTCACGAATAAATTCCCTGAATCTCTTCTTAGCACTGATTCTGTTAACTTCTCGCTCATCTGCTTGCTCCTCGGAGCCAAACGCATCGCTGAAATAAACTGGACGCTCGTCAAACCCTGACATTTTCGCGAAGGATTCACTCAACTGACTACAGCTTGTTTCTTCCCGGGAGAACAAATTTGGCGGGAAAGCTGCACTGTCTCGTTACGTGATTGGTTTGTGTAGAAGTCACGTGGAATGTTCGTCAGGCACGAGGGGCATTTTTCTTCTTCTCGGGGTGGGGAACGGTATTTTTCTCCTTACAAATGAACGTGTTCTCATTTTATTTCACATCGCGTGTTCTAATATGGACTATGTATAAACTTGTTTTATTAATTTTGACAGTTTTTCTGTTAGTGTATCTCCATGTACATCTAGAATAAAATATTGACCATCGATGAAATGAAGGCAAATACTCGACTCTCCCCTCCCTGGCTACCTGTTTCGTTTCCGCGCTCGAATGTACCGCAAGTGAACATCTTTCACACTTCTTTGTCTTCTTTCCACCATGTCAGCACCAAAACGCCAGAAACTCGACGAAGAAGAAAGAAACACAACTCTTCCGTCCTTGCGCAAATCTGGGTGGACAGAAGTGGAAGGCAGAGACGCTATTTACAAGGAATTCCTTTTCAAAGATTTCAACCAAGCGTTTGGATTCATGACACGTGTTGCTCTGCAAGCCGAGAAAATGGATCATCACCCCGAATGGTTTAACGTGTACAACAAAGTGCAGATTACACTCAGTACACATGACTGCAGCGGCCTGTCGGAAAATGATGTCAAACTGGCAAACTTCATCGAGACTGCTGCTAACTCGATCGCAAAGTGTGATGGCTAAACGTAAAAACCGCGCTCACCGAACTTCTGAATAGTCGCACGCTTGGGAAAACATTTGTGAACTTTTTAACTGAGTCTAAGACTGACTTTCTTGAACAGGCAGTTTTTAGAGCATTTTGAGGGTGTGTAATTTAATTTTCACGATACATTTTGTACAATTTTGCTTGGGACCTTACTATTGTTTGTATAAAAGATCAGCAGGTTTTTTCTCATTACATCCATCATTGTATTATATGGTAAGGGTTCAGAGAGGTTTGATATTGATCAAAGCAAAGATATAAGCAAAGGAAATGGCCGTTGTTCATTGCACTCTAGTTTCGTTTTCCTTAGGAAGAGGCGTCTCGTCAAGCCTAACAATTCCATATAACAAGAAAGCACTACAGACACTCTCTGATTGTCATTTACTCTCAAGAATAGTTGCCATGTTTTCCATGCCATAAATGGGAGGTGCGATGGCGTAACCATTAGTGTAGTGGACTGTGGGTGTTGTATTCTTAGACAAATGCCTCTTGCTTCAGGTGTATAAATGGGGAACACTGAATCAGACATTGGGGGAAACCCAGCACTGGACAAACACCCCATCCAGTGGGGGAGGGGAGGGGAGGGGAGGGGAGGGGAGGGGAGGGGAGGGGAGGGGAGGGGAGGGGAGGGGAGGGGAGGGGAGGGGAGGGGAGATAGGAATACTCCCAGTTGTTTAATTCTATGAAAAATGGAGTTAAGTGTTGGCCTGTTGGGGCAGTAGCTCGAATGTGGCCTAGCTTTCCACGACCAATTTGTATTGCAGTTCTGCCCATTCCCCCAGTCCCAAATACTGGGCACTTGAGATATAAATCTCTCCTGTTGTGGTACATAGGTGCAGAAGTTAAACACAACTCATTTTTTTTTCACTGAGATCCCATTAGGAAGGTTGTGCATGTTCCCTGTCTGATTTTAAAACCTTTTCATGGTGCAATTTCAAAAGGTCAGGGGATTGGTTTCTGGAATTTCAACACTAGTCATGCCATTTGTTATTTGTTTTATCAGCCTCCATGTCACAGTTTCATTACTGTTTGATATGTTAGAATTTTTCAAAACTAGTACCTCTTTAATTCTTAACTCTCTTTCATTCTAATTTAATTCTCTTTAATTCAAATATATATACTGATAGTTCCAGTAGTGCAGATTGACAGATCTGTTAGCATTCTTTTTTAATAGTGTTATCATTTGGAATTTTATCAACCTGTATCTCACTACAGTGGAACCCCGCCTTGCGACCACCCAGTTAATGCAACCACGTTATTACGGCCACTTTAATCTGACCTGAAAAAAGCTCAGTCAGTCATTTTCTTATTTAAAGAATCCCTTTAATATGACCACCCTGTTAATGTGACCAATTTTCCATGGCCTGAAGGTGGTCGTATTAACAGGGTTCCACTGTACAAAAAATCTTAAAATAATTTCAAGATTCTGAGATGTGCTTCAATTCAGAGATTCCGAGACCACAATGCCATTTTTTTGAGACTGATCTGCTTATTTTCCATGGACCATTCTAATACGCCTTTGTGCACTCAATAATGAAACTTTTTTTATTGGAAAGTTTACTTAAACTTTCAGACGAGAATAGCTGAGTTACATGATCATTGGCTGACAAGAAAACTGAATTTCAAACTCTTTAATTATAAAAATGACATTTTATATAAAAAAAATACATTAATTACTATTAATACAATGTTAGAAGAGGCAAAATTTTCTCACATTTCCATTACCTTGCATTAAATTTGGTATAAATGCTAAGCTATCATGATCATAAAAGTGAAAAATATGGATAAAGAAAAGATTAAAAAACCCTCAAGGGAATGCTAAATTGTATGAGAAATTAAGTTGGAAAAATTAGATTTTCTTGGATATAGAGGTTTTTTGGTCAGTCACATATAAAACTGAACAGAAAACTGTTTTCATAATAAGACTGCCCTTCAAACCATATGCAAAATAATACAATGTCCTTCATTTAAAACAACGTTAATTAACATGTTTGAATGTAAACATATAATGACTAAGATAGTTGTTACAGTTGCTCAAGTGATCAGCATAACTTAAGCAGGCTACTTAGTTTACTATTTCTCAGTTACGACAAGCTCATCAAAACCAGTCACGTCATCCATTTCTCTGGTAAATGACAACATATCACAGTTTCCAATAACAACCTCAGCAGTAGTAAAAACTTCCATGTTTCCCATAACGTGGCCACCCACCACATGCCCGTCCTTGTCTGAAAGGGAAGCGTGAAGGTGCCCTTCGTCTGCAAGTGTTCCAACAAGTGAGACAATCTCATGCCTGCCTTTGACCTCCATTATCTAAATAGAAACAACATGTCCAATGATAAAGGCATGGAAAGCATTGGTAATATGGCACTTAACCCTTCCACTCCCAAGATCTGAAAGTTAATTCTCCCAAGGTATCCCATACATTTCCTTCTGGTTAGTTCTGAGAATTTCATCTTATAACAACGCCACATCCCCTAGTTCTGTTGCAGGACGAGTTTACCAACCACTCACTCCTGGGAGAGTCAAGACAAATGAGGCTGGCATGAGTCCTCTCCTTGAGAGGGGGGACTCCCATAAATAAAGGAGGGGGATGCTCATCATGCCTTTTAGGGGCTAAAAAGCAGGTTTGGCACCTGTTAGAGTGTTCAGCCTCGAAAGGTCCACGGCTGGAGCTTCTGTGGTACCTTTTAGAGTATTGATATGAAAAAAAAAAGACAGGACAGTGGTGATCATACGTTCTTTTAGACTTGGTACACCTTAGGGGTGAAAAATACTTGAAGCCATGCCCACAAAACAGGATCTTGGTACCTCTTAGGGGATTTTTCAAAATTTCTAATAAGCACCCTGTCCTTTTTACATGGGAGACCCCAGACCGCAGGCTATTGAGCATGTGGATATAAGGAAATCTCTCCCAGCCGTAGAAGATTGTGGAACAAATGAGCTAATCGAGCTAGCTTGCATAGTAGGTTTAGAAAGGGAACAGATTAATACAAAAGGAATTTGGGCGCGAAGCGCGCCGAGAGCGCGCGAGCCACGTGTCTAAAGCGCGTCTAAACAAGCAAGCCACTTCAATTCTTTGCTAGAAAATTAAACGTAGCCCTGCATCCTGTACTTAATAGCCGATAAACTTACGACAGAGGTACCAGGAGTCTCTTAGACATGACAGGTGGATGCAGTTTCTCACCTCATTTGGAGTATCTCTCGCTGCATTAGCCAGCCGCAGGGTAGCTTGCGTCACACTGCCTACACATGAAAGAACGAACGGTGCCTCGAGGTTTTTGTCCCTGACGTACTTTAGTAAACATTTTCTCACTTCTTGTCCAGGTTTTAGTCGCAGAGCATAGCAGGATAACGTGCTACGAGGTTCGTTTCGAAAACGTTTTTTCTTGCTTTCATCGGCCATCTTGGAAGAGGGAAAAGATCGCGTGACGAAGCGTGACTAAGCGCAAGGCCTGAACCGGAAGTTGGTGACAGTTGCGGAAATGCCCCATTAGCCGCACCGAAATAATCTTGATCCTTTAAAAATAATTTCACTCTTCTTATTTCATGGCTCCAACTAGTGTTGATGAAAGCTGTAGTCCGTCAAACTGGTGGTACAGTTCTTCCACTTCACATTTTTCTGCATTACCAGGAGCTTCTGGCATTAATAGTGTGATTACCGCAGTTTCGAAGCGGAGAGGTTTCGAAACTCGCCGGCTTAATTAAAATTTCACGGTTGCTTTCCGGGGGAGGGGGGTGGGGGACTCCTATATGAAAAGGTCGTGGATGCTCGTCGTCTCGCTTAGGGGTATAAATCAAGGATTCTGGACTCACTTAGGGTGTTCATGACTAAACACCACATTTTTAGCTGAGGATGCACTCCAAGAAATAATAATTACAAAAGCTCTTATTCCGTGTTTAGGCTCGATTTCTGCCTGTCTCTCGAGTGTGGTCTTCCAACGCTAGCTCCTTTTCCCTGCTCTTCGGATTTCCAGTCTAGTAGAACAGGTTGAACCCCCACTTGCGTAATTATCGCATTTTCCTTCCTTGGTAGATTTAATACGACGCTGAAATGCCAATATGCCGTGTAAATGAACCCGCCCTGGTTAGATTGGGAAGGGGTCGAGTAACAGCTCTTGTCAGGTCTCACATGAATGGCTTGATACCCTTTATTAAAGATGACAAAAGAATAAACAACAGAAACAAAGCCATTAGCCCCGAAACAATAACAGCTGTCTAACAGCTGCTAACAAACGAAACAGTTACAAGCATACGAGAGCTGCTACACTTTTACGAAGCCAACGACGAAGCCGCGAGAAGAAAATTTTCTGGACATCCGGCCGCAGCTTTTTTAATTTTGCTATATCATATCTTATACAGTCGTAGTGCACCTGGCACGAGCCGCCCAAAAGACATGAAAATACAACAAAAACAGAACAATAAAGTCAAACTTCACCTCATAGGGTTTATTTACAACTACTTTTGATAGTTTTTCCCTTTTAAATATAAAGTATCATATTTAATCAGTCCGTTACTCAGTATCTACTCTCATAACGATTTCTTACATTCGTAGATCAACGTAGAAAATATCAATTCAAAAATAACACAATTTGACACGAAAACTCGTCCACCTTTGAAAGACGTACCTTTTCACATGTTTTATAGAACGAGTGATTTGAAACTCCACGCCCCTACTGGTCAGCAAAAAAAGACTGCATATTACATTTACAGACAAGTAACCTACAGTCAAATTCACACTAAGCTCGAAATGAACCAGTGAAGCTACTTTCACAACCATTTTGAAGGACAAAACGACAACTGTTACGTTGTGCTGTTTGTTTGTTTGTTTGTTTGTTTGTTTTTTTACAGAGAAACGAATTTCAGGCTGCTGTAGAGACTACTCATTTACTAAGTTTTTGCGCGACCATCTCTAACAATCTGTTCGAGTATTTTTCCAGTAAAACTTCATGTATTTCTACATCCTCGGGTATGGACGATATAGAAAACGCCGAATTTCTTCTCAAAGAATTCCCTTTAGGTAACAGTTGGTCCAAGTTGCCAGTGGAGAAACTTAACGCGCCGCCCAGAGGCCTGGAACCTGAGCCGGGCTTACCCCTGGGAAGAGAAGAAAGTTCCCACTGCCGCCGTCGAAGGCGCGACTCGTGTATTTGATCCTCTATGGCTGAAAATGTGCTTGAAATGTACGACAACACCTCATGGCTTTCGTCCGAGGGTTCGTCATTCAGAATCTGCAAATGAACGCAGGCAGATTAACTTTTGTTAACGATTTCGTAAAAAGTTATAATTGTTCGAATCATCTGCTCCCGTTTTAAACTGGTATTTCAACCCCCATTTATGATTTCAAACTCTCAGTCTTTTACTGGAATCTTGTTGGATTCACATCACTTAGGTCCAACTGAAATTCAGTAAGGAAATAAAGTGGCTCTGCACCCCTACGAACACCTATTTTTATCCAAAATTAAATCCCTATTACGCATATATGAACAATACACATTTTACTCATTCTGATGCTGTAAGCTAGTAATTATTATTTGAGACCTTTGTAATTTATATACGCCAACTAGCGGTTCCACCATCATTTGAAACTGAAGATGATGAAGATTCATCCGAAAAAAAAAGATTCTCAAACTTAAGAGTAAGTACTTTCTAAAAACTACCATTACTCAACCTGAGCTGAACAAGCACGATGTTATGTTGCTATGGCAGCTACATATTACTTTATAGGGCTTACCCTGGACTGGAGGTCAACGACTTTTTGGAAAGCTTGAACAAGGTTTTCCAGAGTCTCCTGGCATGTGCTTTGATCGATATCTGTCGCGCTAGCACTATCTGCAAGGGTACACAGTCAAAACACTTGAGTGCATTTTCCAACAACAACAACAACAACAACAACAAAAAGAATTAGATGCAGACAAACAAGGTTTCACTGATTTCGTTGTTACCCGACAAAAAGTCAGGCTCTTATTTAATAGACTTTGAGATCAGACCGGAAAAACTCCCTCACTGATGACATCACTCCAAATCATGTGCTGTTCTGATTGGTTGTTACTAAGAGCCCAAATCCCAGACTTCAAAACACCAACCAAAAAATCAAAAACTGTAAAATAAAGCAAGGAATTTCTCACCGTGGTCCTTACCAATGGGTGACCGTCTGCTACCGGAAGGAGGAGGACTGGCACTCAACAGGTTCGCCTCAGACATGCTCAGTCTGATTGGTTCAGGTGGCGGTGACGCAATAGCCGCTGACAACTCAGCTGAAAGTTCACTGAGATCTGGCATGAAACTCGACCCATTCCCACTCCGAGAGTTTTTGACGGGTGACGTAGTCTTGTTGGTCGTCTCCACGTCGGAGCCCAGGCCCCTAGTGTTCGGTTTCTTTTCGAGAGTAGAGCCTTGAGCCGATCTTACCTCGTTACCAGACCCTGCTGAGCCAGGAACTGGCTTTTTGTCCAAAGTTGGTTTTAGTTCGGTTAAATTGTCATTATTGTTCAGAGCAGCAGCTTCCAAGCTTGTATTTTTGAATGGATCTACATCACTCGAGGTCCCATTTGAAAGATGACTATTATCCTTCAGCGTGCCATTGACATCGCGAGGTTTTCGTTCTAATGGTTTATTTGTTGGAGTTGTTTCCAGAAGCCCAGCGCTTGACTTGGGCCGCTTTTCTCCAGTTGTTAATTGATCAGGAATGTCCATGGTATCGACTGTTCTCGATGGAGGCACGCTAGGATCTAGAATAGACACTTCTTGAATATTGTGAAGCCTGTTACCTATATCACCTAAAGATCTCGATTTTTCTCGCCTCTCTTCATTGGTCACCCGCCCTTTTTTCTCTCTCAAAGGAACATTTTTCGTCGATGAGGAAGTCTCGTTGGTTTTAACGCGGGTTTGAGAATTTTTCAGCGCTTGCTCCGCTGTGGGATTGGAGGATCGTCTCTCAGGTTGTGTGGGTTTGGTCGGCTTTTTCTCTTTTTCTTCCTTCACAGTTTTTAATGAGCTTTCACCATGTTTTGTTGGTGCTGAATTGGAATTCGTCGTTACTAATTCCGCAGTTGGCGCAGACGATCGTTGTTCGGCTTGTTTCTTCTTCGATTTCTCGTCCTTGTCTTCATGCTTGGTGGTTGTCGTTTGTGAATTTTTCGTGACCACATCTTGAAGTGTGAAAGCTCGAGGATCAGAGTACCTCTTATGCTTCTCCTCTTTGTCATGTTTGGAACTTCCACCTAGAATCCCTAAAGACTTCCGCCACGATTTCCCCTCGGAACCCCTACGTTCAAATTTACCCCCAGGGGCAGATTTTGCGTCGGATGTTTGCTTTCCCGGGGGAGGTGTGGCCCGTCCTTTCTCTTTGTCTTTTTCCTTAGTTTTCGTTTTTTCTTTTTCCTTCGCGTTTTCTTTTTCTTTTTCTTTTTCTTTTTCTTTGTTCTTGGACGACTTTGACTGACTAAAGAACGCAATGAGATGCGAGGCAGAACGCTTAGATTTCTCAGAGTCATCATCTTTTGCTTCATTCTCTTTCTTAGCTTCAAGGATTTCTCTTTTCTCCGAGCGTTCTTTCTCTTTATGATTCTCTTGTAAGCCTGCTAATCGCGTCTGTAAGAGATGATAACAGTATAGAACAGTTACTGC
Organism: Orbicella franksi; assembly: GCF_964199315.1. NCBI lineage: Eukaryota > Metazoa > Cnidaria > Anthozoa > Scleractinia > Merulinidae > Orbicella > Orbicella franksi. Next base: position 3,873,348 of record NC_138148.1, on the reverse strand, counting down.
AACGAATGTCAGTCGATAATCCGTGATTTAAATAAACGTCTGCTGACTCAAAGTCGACAGTAAAAAGTAACATATGATGACATAGCTCTACAGAGATCCGTGCAGCGTCTCTTATTGGCTATTTCTTTGCACGGAGTATCAGCCAATCACGGATCTCAGTCGGGTTACGTCATCAGTATGAAAGTTTTCCAGTCCAGTCTCAAACGTTTCTCGAGTCGCGTTCGTTAAACACGTCCTCCCTTACCTCAAGTAAGTTAGTTATGACGGCTGGCTTGCTATTCGAGTCTGTTAAGCTTGATACAGGTGTGCTGTCTCCATCTTTAACAGCAGTAGAAGCGGCAGCAACAGCTGTAGTGGGTGTGGTAAAAGAAACAGATGTAGAGACGGTGTTGGTCTTGGAAGCTGCAGTAACAGCTGAAGTAGGCGTCGACGAGACAGACGTGGCGACGATGCTGGCTTTAGAAGCGGCGGTAACAGTAGTAGTGGGTGTAATCGAGACGGAGGTTTTAGAAGTTACAGTGACAGATGTAGTGGAGGAAGACGACACAGTGGTGGTGATTGATGTTGATGTTACGGTGTTGGTGTTAGATGCCACGGTGGTGGTTGGCATCTTCCTTAGAATGTCTTCTTTAGCTTTCCATCCCAGCTGCAAAAAAAAAAAAAAAAAAAAAAAAAAGTAGTCATCACTAATGGAGCCACTACGCTTCCTGTTTTCGATCATCGTCTGAGGAACGAGGAAACAACTAATAACACAGCATGAAGGCAACGTGGCCAAGTGATCAGCGAGGCGGACTCGCAATCCAGCGGTCCCGGGTTCGAGTTCCGCTCTGATTAATACCTGGATTTGTTTCACGGTAGTCTCCAGTTCAAATCTTCGGCCACGCTTATAAATAGGCAAACTGGTTTGCCTCCGGCCAGTTGGGATTCTCAACAATGTTATGTTCAAATTGAAATATTTGTTTCAGTTCTTTGCTCGGCCCCGATAGCCTTTGTGCTATAAACACTGCTGAGGGTAAATAAAGGTTATTACAATGACCGTTTTAAACCAAGAGGAAAACTGGCCACAAGGAACCTTTGGGCGGGTCTCCGGCGCCTCTCACCCCAATGTTCTCGCGACCATTTCTTTTTCTCGCTCGCTTCTTTGCAAGAAAGTAGAGACTTCTTAGTTGTTTCAAGACACAACAGAGAGCATTATGATTGAGACAGTTATGAAGCCATGTCAGTAGAGGACTGTTGTACTTACAGCTTCTAGTCGCTTACGAGTGGCTTCTACGGCTTGCGCCATTTCTTCCTTTCGCCTTTGAAGATCGTGTTTGGTCTGAAACAAGGCATAACGAACAACACTTTAAACAAATCAGAACGCAAGCTTTTCTGTAACTAATCTATTTACGAGTTTCTTTGGTTTGTCCTGTCGAGTTAAGTGTCTTAAACAGGATAGAACTCCGAACATTCAACCAACCTGGCATTTGAAAGACCTGAAAGTTAAAAAATTCCTCCTTAATTTCTTTTGCCAAGGGACTAAAATGCTTCAAGTAATCACGAGATTCAAATAATCGAGGGCTCAAAAAATTTGTAAATTCAAGAGTCCACTGTATAATTTGCCATACACACTGTGCTTAAAAACAAAATGAAGTACAAATATAGACCCTTTTCATAAATGGCTGCCAATTTAAAATTCTTTTGTAAGTATTTAAATTAGCCTCACTAAACTCGTTTGGGAGTAAAAATTCTTTTGAATTATCAACTCAAGAACGAGGTTAGTCAGGCTAATTTTAATACTTACAAAAGAATTTATAATTGGCAGCCATTTATGAAAAGGGTCTATGCAGTGTCACAAAAATAGTTGAAGTGCTTTGTTGCATGTTTTATTAAAGGAATGTTTGAAACACCACTGAACATTGCAAAGAAAAAAGATGAAAACTTACATCATCTGCACGATGGTCGCCTTTTTCTTCATCCAGGTTTGTTGATATCGAGCCAACCCTAAAAAAAAAAAAAGGCTGGTCCAAAGCATGTAATTTTGAAATAGCCCATTTCTGAGTTGACCAAAGCCTCTCTATCAAAGCGGTTATTTTACCTTGAAAAACGTAGCCTAACTTTTTTTGTTACAGTTGTCTAGTTAAGGTGACTTCAAGTTGCGTACCTCGGCTTCAGCACACTAAAACAACCGTTTACATTTATTTGAACGTAATTTTTTACACATCCTAAACAAATAGCTCCAGTGTTGTTAGCACTTTGAATTTGGTCATATGGCGAGAACATTCCTCTATGTTGATTAGGTATTTTCTGTTTAATAGTTATAGTACATTAATAATGTTTTAACACATCGAAGATGTAGCCTACATATTTGCATACCGTCCAGGTTGATGCGATCGAGACAAAAACCTGGCTGAGATACTCAGCCTGGTTCGCATCAGTTTTTCCGTGTCCAGGGGCGGCGGCTCGGCTGGCTGCTCGTCCACTTTCTGCGTCGGAGAGCTGGTACCCAGGCTTTCAAAGTAGCGACCAACCAGCTCCTCATCTTCCCCTCCCTCAGACTTGTTTTCGTCTTCGCCAAAAGGCTTTGACAAGTCTTCCGATGGGCTGATAACTTCGTCATCCTCATCTTCACTGGAAGCTACGCATTGAACAAAAACAACAAACTTAAGATTCCACAGCCTCAGATTTGAAGTTTTTTGGCCCGTAAGGTTATCGCATCTCCCCAACAGGGACGCACGGGAGGTGAAGACGGGGGAAGGTGGGGGTGGGGGCTTTAAACACGCTGCAAGACTTGCACATCACGCTGTCACCATTCAGTGAATTTTACTGATTCGTAATAGCAGATAACGTGTTTAAGAAGCATTGTCTTCGCGCGGCGTTGTTCTTAAGTTTTGAAATGAAGGGGGTTTTGATCACTTAAACATTGGGAATGCCTTTTGTGGAACTCTAAAAAGGAAACGGTAATAAAACGTTCTATCATCTTACGTGATTTTCTTTCCTTTTCTCCCGCTTTATCTTTGCCCTAAAATACAAAAAAAAAAAATCAACAACAATAAATGCGCAATCAACTCAACACATCACTAGTCTAATATAATATTGCTACGAAAGCAAACACAGTTCAAAATAATTTTTCGCAAATATCACAAAAAATCTACCACTATAGACCCTTTTCATAAATGGTTTCCAATTATAAATTCTTTTGTAGGTACTGTATCAAAACTAGCTACTCTAACCCGTTTTTGACTTGACAATTAAAAATAATCTTTACTCCCCAACGAGTTTAGTGAGGTTGATTTAAATGCATACTAAAGAATTTGAAACTGGCCACCATTTGCGAAAAAGATCAACAGCGGACAACAGCTTCATATGTACCTCCACTTCTTCGCCCTTGGGGTCCTCTACTGTTAAAGACAATCTTTTAGGCCGCTGGGCGGCAGACAGCTGAAACGAGCTGTTGAAAGACAAGACTTTGTTATGGTGAAAAACAAGATAACGCCGGTAACAGCTTACATATTCTGCTGCGCCAGCCACCAGTTACCTGGTTTTTTTTTTGGCTGGCAAAACAATGAAAGCTGGACGCATGTTTTTAGTTTGCTCTAGAGTGAATTAATCACGGTGCGAGCAATGAAACGATTGTCAATTGCTTTAGTCAAAGCATTCTTTACGTCCACGATTTAAAAAGTAACTCTACTTATGAAGCGTGTAACGATTGCAAGTTTTGATTTTCATAACGTGGAAACAGACAAATATGTTTTAAGTGGCAACAAACAAATCCGCAAGACAAAAATTTAAAAGTATATATGACAAATTTAGTTAAACAGAGGCTACATTAAACGATAAATTTCTTAACTTCATTTATTCCTTAGAAAAATTCCATTAACGACATTTAAATTTGTTATTTAAGTCAAATGAATGTACATTTTATTGGAATTTATCTGTAAGTGGACCTTCTGAAACAAACGAAAGAAAAAGTTGACAGTTAAAAAAACTGACCGAGTTTCTTTTAGAATGAAACTTTACAGAGACTCTTTGACTTTCTTAAATTGTTTATCCGTGACTAAAATTTTATTTTAAACATTTCACAGTCAACAGTCTTCATAGTGCACAGAAACTCAAAAGTGCTTGTCTGTCTGTATCTTTTGTAATACTTTATAAAGTTTTACTGCTAAGTTACTTTCAGTAACCCATAAATAATTTAAGAGTTTATTTGGTTACCTGAGAAACATTTGTAGCCGTGAAGGCAGATAATCTAACGACGGAGACCTGTTAAGCGGAGCCGGTTTAACCGGATTATCCAGCTTAACAGGATCATCCTGTTCATCCAAATCGTCTTGCAGGCTCTTGTCGACTTGCTGAGCGATATTGGGGCAAGACTGGTGATGAGTTACCTGCAGAGCCTCGTAATGGTGCACAATCTCTTGGACCCGCGGAGCACTGGGTCGAGCGAGTGTGCAAAAGGAAGACAGTCGGTGTTAGTTACATTAATTGTTAAATGCAATAAAATGGGAGGGGAGAGTGGGGGGACTGTTGTAATAAAGCAAAGACCACGGATTAGGGCTTGTTACTCGGAAATGTTAGAAAATTATTGGTAAAAAGATATGGAATGTTATGAAGATGATTTTGCGGCGGCCATGATGAACGATGGCGCATTTTTTTTGTTTTTGTTAGAACTTACTTAGCTTTTTGAGACTTCTTGAAAATTGCCATATACTTGAAATGGCCTCTGGAAGGTCTGTTGTTAGAACTGTGTAATGAAACAATTCATATTACGATATTAACTCTAAATTAATTTTAATCTCACTTATCATGCGACTTTATGTCATATTAAGAACTTTTAAGTTATAGGGACTGCAACGAAGTTTAAAGTGTTGCACACGTTTAAGATAAACATAGTTTAGAGCGTTTTCAAGTGAATTCGAATTGAAGTTACGAAAGTCGCGCACTGTACTCGAGCCTACAACAGCAAAGGTTCTGCCTTTCATGGCCTTTTCAGCCAAAAAAGAATACCATTAAATCAATAATAGCTTCCACTACGTTTCCCGCGCTTTGCACCCGTTAACTTTCCCGCGCTTGCCGCCACTCGCGTTAGCAGCCAGTCACGTGTTATATGGATTATTGAAATTTCCCGCCGTAATGTTCATTCTGTGATTACTTCGGAATTAATTTTATGAATGTCACCAGAAAAACGCCCTAAGTACAAGTACTTTGTTAAAATTCAATCAAGTAAGAGTTTAATAATTACTATTTGGGCGGTCAGTGTTCATGATTAAAACATTTAAAAAAAATTATTATTCATTTAGTCATTTTACTCCAGATCCAACATTATTTTTAAGGTTTTAAGAGTTAAATAAAGTTTAGATTTAACTTTTGGTACTTTTTACCCTTGCATATAATTTTACATCATAAGACAAAAACGAAGTATTTACATTCTTACATTATTTGTTACCAAACAATCGATTCAGTTAAGAAGAGCTGAAAGTTAAAAACAAAAGTGAAATCGAGTACATGTTTAAAAATTTATTTCTTCATAAAATAATAGAATTGCTACACTTTCAAATTTAAAATATACTGGTTTAAGTTCTCAAAAAAACTCTGACTAGCTCTCGAGATAACAACATAATTTTTTTTATATATATAAATACTTTTTTTATATTTTAAAATAGAACTAACTTTAAACCTTATTCATAACAAGTTCGAAAATAGCTTTTTATCTATGTGTTTATTTCTAGTTAAGTTGAAATTAACATGTCGGCAAAACAATAACCATGCAAAGTAAAATCTCACTTTTATTTTCAAGAGTGAAAAAGTTTACAATTGAAAAAACCCTAATTTCCTTTTGCAAAATTTAGAAAGACAAACCACATAACATGAAAGTAATGACCACACCAACAGGGTTTCATCCGCAGAATTTAAAGTTAGACTCATGCGTCAGAGAATAGACTAATAATAAACACCAATTGTTTCAGTTTAAGTAGACCCGATTCAAGTTTCTTTTACAGAGCTTAATTAATATTTCAAGAAGTTGTTTAAATATTCAAACCGTTCCCTGCAGAGTTGGTTAGGTTTTTTTTACAACTTTTCCACATTTTTTTTGCTGGTTTCCTAATTGCCCAGCCAATCAATATCCAACTTTAGTGTCGCGACGGGAGGAGGGAGGGGGGGGGGTGGGGGGGGGGGAGGGAAGGTGAAGACAAAGTACTCACGTGCAACTCACGTGCTCAGAAATTGCGTGTGCCACTGCTGGAATTTTGATTGACTGGGAATTTTACAAGAAAACCAATAAAAAGCCAACGGAAAGTTAAAAAAAAATGTTTTTGTGGCTGACAGCAGTGCAATGACTGTAACCTTTTAACATTTAATCTTATGTTTAAGGCGAGGGCTAATTTATCATTTTCATCTAATTACTGTATCCCCGTAATGTTGTAATACCCAAGTAAACTGAGACTAATAAAGACAAGACCACCAAAAGTCACCTTCTTGTTAAATAAGCCATTAAACCAAAGACTTCTCTCTGAATGTTTGGAGACGTTAGAATTTCTGTTGCCAGGACCATTCTTGTTTTCCGATAGGTTTTTAATCTCGACTTTACAGCGTTCAAACTTTATATTATCAACAGTAGAAGAATTCAATTTAAAGCATGTTTTAGTAACGGTTGGGTTTAAGTTAGAGTTAGTCACTTCATTTAAGCATGACTTTGCACAAACACTTTCATTTAATTGTTTGGAATTTAACTTTTTGTCTTGTCCAGAAGGCGCTAAAACGCTGAAAAGCTTAGTCGAGGGAACCTTTCCTTTCCTTGGATAAAAGCTTTTAATAACATGGCCGTCTGAAAAGGACCCTACACTTGGCTCCATTTCCCGAAGAGCTCTGAGTAAGATCTCATTCAACAAGGACCGTTTTTCGACCTTGCAACCTAACTCTCGCATCGAATAGGCATACAAAGGGCTCTTGGAGTCGTAACAGGCCGGCCTCATTTCCACTCCTACGTCTTGGGGTAGGTCCTTAAGGACGCAACTTGCCCCAGCACCACATGGATGAAGGACCTCATTAGGGACATAAAAAGGATATTTTTCTGACCTGGCAACTTCACTGTCGAAGTCATCCTGGCTTGGAGGAAGGTAGATAATCACTTCTTTCATTTCTCCCTCGTCCAGCTCCTCAGCTTCCTCGAATTTGAGCTCTCCGGCTTCTGACATCACAACACTACTTTTCCGTGAGACCTGCGCCATGACGTCACTGCCACGTGACACGGTGACACCAGGTGGAGCGGTTCCCTGTAAGGCAGGAAAGGTACGCCCTCAACACGATGTTAACCTTACTTAGCCTAGAGTTGACACAAAATGCCCGGGCAGATTTCAAATTTTCCTTACAAGCAAAAGCAATCAAACTTTCTTACTCCTCCTGAAATTGGTCAGGTAACTTTTTGGTGTGTTAATTGTTTGGTCATGTGACTTGAGCTTTCTACGGCTACCACGTTTTTTTTTTAACTGTAAAGATACTAACCTCATTATAATCTTCCTCCTCGCTCAGTTTATCCAAAGCTGCTCGACCATCCGCGGGAAACAGATCATCATCTTCCTGCGAAATTAATGAGAGCTCAATCCACATATACATAAATAAATTACAACATTTAGAGAGGAAGTCACAGCAGCCTTAGCTGGTTTTAATGCAGGTCCTCTGCCGTGGTTCATTTGGAATTTAGAGATGTTGGTTTTTGCGGATGGAGGAAAACCGGAGAAAAACCTTCGGAGCGAGGCGTGAACAAACAAAAAACTCAACCCACATATGACACCGGGCCGGAATCCAACCCGGGCCACATTGCTGGGAGGCGAGCGCTCTCAATACTGCCTCATCCCTGCTCCCCGATAACAACATTGCTTCATTCCTGTAATCTGAAAAGCTGCCTCAATCGGCAGACTGTAGCTGTTCAATAGCTAGAGTTTCACGCGAATGCGCTTTACCAAATGGCAGTTTTATTTCAAGCCTATTTCTTTCCGAGAAACTTTGTTCGCTGGGATCAAGAATAACGTTCGTTTAAAGCGCGGGACTCAAAATTCAGTCGCGTCTCCACAAGGTGTTTTCACAAGGTTCTAGAGTTTACTGGACAAAAGAAATTCAAGCCAAGTAGATCACTATCTCTTTCTTACCCCTCGTGTAAGTGAGCAACGTCTCTCGAGAGGCTGCAAAATAACAAAGAACAAACAAAAAATATCAGTAAGAAAAGAGTTGGACAAACTGCAAAAGGTTTTGAATCCAAACATGTGATGAAAAAAGCTAACGGTCGCATGAGCAGGACTTAACATTAAATTAAAACGAATCAATTACATACGCTGTTTGCCAGAGCTCTGACTTGTTCCTGCAGTGAGATGGGTTCTATTGTATAGCGCTTCCGATCTGCAAAAAGAGTACACGATTCAAAAACAAGAGAACATGTTTTCTTCACACAACAGTTCTATCTGTCGCCAGTTGGGACCAAAAGCTGCAAAGCAAACTACAGTTTTTCGGTTGATTTGTGTAAAAAGTAGAAGTTCAGTTCTGATTATTTTTATGAACTGACCTTTCCTCTTCATCTGATATTTTCTGCATTGCTAAGCAACAGTTATGAAAAGGCGTGTTTAATCACTACTTGGAGATGGCTCTGTTCCTTATTAAGTCAACAACAATTTGATTGTTGCATTTTGTTTTTACCTGCTGGTTCAAATGAGAATGGAATTGGTTGTATCGTGCCATTATCACCAGCCACATGAATACCGCCATTTTGGACTCGCTGCAAAAAAGGAAAAAAAGGTTTCAATAGAAACAAACACTCTCTGGGAAAAAATGGAGGGGTTTTTTTTCCGGTTGGGAGCACTTGGTAATGAGTTTGCAATCTGTTTTTGTTCCGAAATTTCGAAATACATTTGTTGGTAAAAAAAAAAAAAAAATTGGCAAGTTCGGGGGTCCATGTTTTTATGAGTTTGCAAGGGATTCGTATGACGCTTCGCATATTTTCTAAATTCGGCATGGTAAATTGATCTATGAAAGTGGTTTCTTATAAAAAAAAAAAACGAAACAATGTTGTAACTGCATGATGTCGTCAAAAAGGTGCATTAGAATAATTTATCACAGCGGTGTTGTAGTAGCTACTGAAAAAGCAACAAGTCAGAACTCAAGATAAATAAATTCCACGTGCGCCAAGGGAGGACAAACGCGAGTACGCCAAGTTGCAATTACTTTTGTTCTAATGGCAACTTCAACCGAAAACAGTTAAAAGACGCAAACTTCAATCACCTTCGAGCAAACAGTGCACATATGTAAATGTGGGAAGCCGCGTATATTATAACACTTGAACCCCTATCTAAGACAATTCCACATCTGAAGAACTAAGAACCAGCACTAGGGAGGGGTGGGTAAGTAGCTCACCTGTGCCCAGCGCCCTCCAGGTTGACTTATTGGACCAGTGTTATCCTGCTCTGGCGATAAACTAGTTTTTTCATTTCCTTCGGCGACCAGCTAAAACGGAATAAACGAAGCTTTTACCAAAATGTTACAATCTTGTTTACAAAAGGTGTGTGATTACCTTTGAAATTCAAGCACAATTAACAAGTTATATATTTCCAAATAATTCTGTAAGAAAAGGATGGAGAAGTGTAAAGACATTTTGTGTTTATTAAAATAACCCACCTGCTTTTTCGCCCAGGCAGGCAACTGACCCACGCTAAATCGGTAATCTTTGACTGGGGGACTGGGCTCTAGGATATCAGAGAAAAAAAAAGAAAAGTGCAAAGTAAAACAACAATGAAATGAGGGACCGCACGCAATCTTCTTTTGACCTCGGTTACTGTAACTCACGACTGAGCTAGATACGAGCTATATATACCTCTAGTTGGCCTGGTAAATGCCGAAGGTTCTGCTGGGACAAAGTCGTTCTCCTCTGGTGATTCAATTATGGATGGATGAGTCATTTGGTATGTCTCGCGCCTGATGTTAAACAAATAAAAACAATCGTTACAATATGAGAAAAAAAAAAACTGTTAGTAATAGCTCCTCTCAGGAGATCGACAAGCCAGGCAACAGCAGGAGATTGATCCTCTCGACAAGACTTGAACGCTACAATAAAATATGTATCCCCGCAAGGAAGCTATAATGAATAGACTAAGAACATCAAGTGTCATTTCGACGCAAGGAATCTCGTAATGGTGTCCAACACACGGATGTTTGCAGAATTACAGTAATTCATCACTGTGGAATTACTTTGTCTTTTTTGACTTATCTCTGGAGGTTTGAGAAACTGGTCAGGCCAACTAAAAATAATACCTGATAGGAGTTCCAAACTGGATTTTGTTGTCTGGTTCTTGTCCAAGTCCCTGAAGTTTCTCCACCATATTCTGACAAGAAAGCAGAAGTATATGATCAGCAATGGACCAATGTCTCAACTCTATCATGCAACCAATAGAAGCTTTGCATTCTAAGTGCAAAATTAGATAGCAACGAAATTTGCTAACATTATAACCACATTGGATAGGATATGATGAAGAGTTTTCGATTCCTATAAAACAGCTCAGGGAGTTTGGCTAAAAACAATATTAAACAAAGTCGTAGTAAGTCAATAAACCTGTTACCTGCATATATGTTGTAGGTATTTTCCACAAAAAGATGCATCTGCAAACAAAGAAAAAACATGAATGCCATACATTTTCTTAATAAAATTAATTAATTTTAAAATTAATAAAATTAGCAGACAAAAAGACATGAAAAGAACTAAGAAAACACTTAAATTGTTCTTCTCTCCATCTACACGTACTATTGCTAAACGTGTGTTTATTCAGTACTCTGTATCATCACTCACCCATCCCCTCCAACAGAAATAAGATTCTTGCAATCAACAGAAAACTTCAAGCCAGTCACCACCTCTGTAAACAAAATTCCTTTTCAATGAATAGTGACGGGCGAATAACCATAAGCCTTAACAAAAACACTAATGAGCTTCGTGTCTACTAAATGTTAAGCGATTGCCGCGGGTTAAAAAAACAGTGACGTGTAAACGCGATTTGGCTGACACGCGCGTTTCAATGTTCGCCCATTTTCCCGCGCTTTTTTCGCGCTTCCATCGGGTGACACGTTATTCCGCGTTAAACCGGTTTCAGTCACGTCTTCCTCTGGTTATCACCGGTTGACGGTTGCACGTTTTCGCGCGTTCAACACCGATTTCAAGAACGATTTCCCGCGCTTGAAATGGCTTCGCGTCAGATTTGATTGGTTTATTGAACTTTTCGTCGCTGTAAAAGTAGCTGTGAATGCTTGCATTGTTTGGCTTAAATCTTCTACTTTACACTTACCAGAATGACCGGACATGCTGGCGACACATTCACCAGAGTCAAACTCTGTCAGACACACACTCTTATCTGAACAGCTTGTGGCTGCGTATGTTCCTGACGAGTCCAGAGTTATCTAGCAGGACAAACAAACCAGTTAGCATGCTTCGTGTCAACAAAATTTAACAGCACATCAGCACAAACCGAGTTACTACACGCTACGATCTGTTAGCCCAAAGATTTCCTTATCTTTGGGCTAGAAGCTCAAAGAAGCTCAACAGATTTTCAAATATCGGGACGAATTGGTTTCGTGCAAACATTTTGTTATCCCCAAGTTTTGGGTTAATATGGGTCGACAAATCTTATCATAACGTGAATATTAATCTTATGCATCCTAGATATAATTTAATTTGATTTAGAAGTGCTTGTTTCTGCTGTACATAGTGAGAGTAAGCATGTACAACGACTCTTGGAGCAAAGCTGATAATTCCACGACAACGTGAACATAACTTTTTACACCCTATGTTCACAGATGAACAGAGACTAAGTCTTCACAGATGACATCTTTAACAACTTTCCCGACATTTTTCAAGCTTTTGTTTAGTCGTAGACCGTCTCAATCCTCCCCAGTCTTGACTTCCTTGGTGTTCTCACATTATCAAGTGTGTTTCTCTTGGAAGGTAATATTGTACCCTTAAAACATGACTTGTTACATCACATCGCCCTTTGATGAAATTCAGCCGAGTTACATACCCTTACTAATGTTCCGTCATCTCCCGGTGTGCCTTTGTAGTTTCTTGTTTGCTTTCCGCTGTTTACATCATAAACCCTTGAAGCAAAACAAATCCAAAATGATAACATGATCACTTGTAAGTGGAAAACACTTTACTCACTTCTCTTCTTTGTTCTTTCATAGATTTTGCGTTAGTTTCATTGATCTACTTTGTCAAATTGCAGATACAATTACTGTCATATGAGTGGAAAACAACTGTTAAACTCAGCTCCTGGATACCTGACATTTCTGTCCTGACAAGCAGTCGCCGCAAGTTTTCTAACGAAAAAAAAATAAAGCAAAAAAACGGTTATAGACGTTAAGCTGTTCGTGTTTCATTTAATTACATGCAAAAACTCCACCCATAGCAGAGGGTGGCTTAGGGAGTGGGGGGTACCAAACACGCATCACGGAGAATCACCAATCTTGCGTCACGTAAAAAGAAGTGAATCATAGCTGGCTGCAGTAAGATCATTGCAAGAAAATGCAATTAGAAAATACTTACCCCGACGGATCAATATCCATGTCATACAGTGTTGTTTTCCCGACGTAATTTGTGGTCCTAACAAACTGAAATTCTGGGTTCTGCAAAATCCAAGAATTTAAAAACGACATCAAGATTAGATATGGAATCTAAAAGAAATTGCGTTAAAGAAAATTACCATAAGGTTTACTTGGAAAAAAGAAGGCAAGGAGGGTTCCAGACACAAAAGGGCGGGAAGCAAAAGAAAGAAGTAAAATTCCAATTAATTAATTAACGGTGCTTTCTAGTCTGTATCATAGGAGGAATTTGAAAACGCAACAATCACCGGTCATTTTGCATTTGTGTTTGAGGAAAATTCCTGCCGGGGAGTCACGTGATTATCGTGATGTCACCATTTTCGAAAAGCTTCATTTTCAAAATGTTTTCCATCCACACGAAAACGCAAAGCCGGTGTTTTCAAATTCCTCCGGTTTGAAGAGCGTCTTAGAAAAGCTCCGTTTTCGTGACGGATTAGTGTGGACGTTTGCCCCAGCCTCCGTTTTCAAATTCCTCCGATCTAGGGTGCTAAGGTGGACGGGGTCTAAATGGAATGAAAATCGTTATTCGTTACGAGCCGTTCTCATATCTTTAACGTATTTTATATTCTTTTACCAACAGTTTCTTTGATTCTTACAGCTACATGTACGAAGTTGTTTCATCAAGTGATCTCAGAAAGAATGAAGAACTTCAGGTAGCGAGAACTTCTGACCCCCTTGTTTCCCTCTATAATTAAAATTGCCCTCATACCTGTTGAGCTGTTCTGAATATAATAGACTTGTCCGCTCCACAACTCAAAAGCTGTAATTCATCAGATTCAGACACTGAAAACAAAAATGCCAAGATTTCAGCACGAGGGTTCTAAAGCTAAACAAGGCTTTTCTTTGTGTAAAGTGAATGTTACACTCTAATCACCCTGAAACGATAATAAATTATTTTGTAACTAATCTTAATTAATAAACACAGCATCAGGAGCGGGCATCTGGTTTATTGAGGCAGATTACAGCGAGCGTTACATTATCATAAAGAAAATACAGCAGTGAATAAACAGAAAAAATAAAAAGTAAAGTTGAAAGAGATGCCTTCGAGTGGCTCTTTTATAACTTACAAAATCTTAAATGGCCTATTAGCCCCTACGGATTCATCATACCTGCAAGCACGCCTAAAATACTTCTAACGTTAACACGAAACATACATAATGAACATACACTGTACTCCAGTGTGGTTAGCAAAACGTTACAAAACATAGATTTACTTACTGTTGAACCTGATGGAGGTTATTGACGCTGAATGATCATCCAATGTCTGAACAAGAACGAAGTTATTCATCATATCAAAGACGTGAATAAGTCGATCTCGCCCGGCTGATGCAAGTAATTTATGACCTACAAGGAGAAAGGATTAACAAAATGTAAACATAGAGCGGTTTTCATTTGAGTATCAAAAGCACTATTTATTTGCTTTGGTTTTGTTTACTACGCCTAGAGATTTGTTGTAAAAATCTCGCACAATTTTCTCAACCAATCACAAGCAAAAACCAAAACCAATAATGACTCGCTCGCACATGTTTTCCCGCGCTTCACGCCAGCTACACGTATTTGCTTTGAGTTTTGATTGGTTCATTAGATTACCAGTATCCTTTGTGATTGGCCAGAGTGACAAATGTCACGTCACTCGATTGAAAATTGCTCAAAACAGAATCTGACAAATAATCAAACCTTGAGTTACTGTAACACTGGAAAACATTTACAAACTTCCATTCCATACCCGAGTCTGTGGGTGAAAACTCTACACATAACACTTCTGACTCGTGTGCCTCAATTTTTGCAGTCTCATCAAAGAACATCAAGTCATACACCCTGAAAAGAACATTTATAAGCAATACTGAGAAACTGACTTTGTGGTAAAAGAAAGCCTCCCAGGTGAGTAGGAATATCTTGAAATTTGTCCTCGGTAAAATAGACGTCTGGGACTGGACCCGACAAATTTCATTCTGATGACGTAGATTTATAGAGATCCGTGCCATGCTTCTGATTAGTAGTTTCCAGGTTTTGAATTTTCGCGCGCAATTAACAACCAATTAGAGACTATACGGATCTCTGTACGGCGAAGAAATTAGCATAGAATTTCGCAGCAGGGCAAGAATGCGTAACCATGGGGGATGAAAACAAATATCTGCTGGTTCGGACCCGGGGTTCGGATGATTACACTGTAAGAGGCAGGTCGGTGAGTAACAGTCTATGTTAGGTCTGTCCACCCAGCGGAAAACAAATTGTGAAATGTGTTTTCTTTTGAAATACAAACCTGACATTCCCTGATCTGTCTCCAGTAGCCAGTGCCTGTCCATCCGGACTAATACGAATACATCTCACCCCAGCATTCCGTGTGTCACCGGTGGAATCACGCATGTTCTTTATGGCTTGTGAGAAAAAAAAAAATACAAATCACTAAATGAAGATTTCCGAGAGGGAGGAAGCAGTGAAGAAAAAGGGCATCGATATTTTTTTAGAAACATGCATAGCAAACTCTTCCCTTTCGAGTGTGCAATGAGGCATGTGAAAGCTTGGGACAAAGTACATTTTTTGTCCTACATTTTTTTTTTTTTTTGCTCTGTCTTAGGCCGCACGGTTCACCCTCATGCTCTCTAAAAGGAAATAGTTGTTATGGAACTGAACAGGAAGGTAACGGTTTAAAGGAGTTTACTTGGAAGTTTGTTGTTTGAAAAAGAGTTATCAACTTACCTGGACTGATGTCAGTATCTTTCAAGTTGGCTACTGCATCTTCCATATACAATACTCTCATCATCTCCTGTAAGTTTACCACAAGCAAGAACAATTTCTTGAGATCTGCCTGATCATAATGACTGATAACAGGTAAACTACGTGTTAACTCAGCAACTTCATGAAAACATTGCACAGCGAGGCCTAAGTGAGTAGGTTTTGGAAAGAAATACACCAACACTGGCGTCTTGCGAGAAGAACGTTCTATTAATACCAGTTCTATGATTTTCACCAGAAGCAAAGCGTGTAGTGAAAGAAACAACATTTGGTCATTAAACAAGGAGCAAGAAAAAAAGATGAAGACTTTTTTGAGTGGTGGTGTTGTACATTGACTCAACCTACCTTGCTGTAAACATTCCTCTCAAATAAGATACTTGTTCCTGGAAAAGACACAACACATTAGAATGCAAAAGAAAACACTTGGATTTGAACCGACAGGGATTCAAGGTACAATCACCAAACTTCTGATATCTAATGTCTTTACATTTGTGGAAACGTCCCTTAGACTGATCCTGCTAAATGTACTAGTTCTCACCTTCTTCAATGTTCCACACTCTAACAGTATCATCAGCTGAACAAGTTAAGAATGAGCCTGGAGGAAGGGCTGCCTGGCGATTATCTGACACATTAGGGTACACCTACAACAAAACGTCAGATTTTAACAAATCAAACATTGTCAGTGGCACAAGATAAAAGCAAGAAGGTGACTTTTACAGACTGAAGTTTCTTTTGAGTTGGGACGATTTCAACAAAAAAATGGTGTGCGCTATTCTTGACCATGATATTACTAAAATACTTAATTAAAATAAAACCCCTGATCTGAAGAAGGAAATAATTCCCCAGGTCTGCATTACCAACAAATCTGTTGGTACAAAGGAGAATGTTTAAAACAAAACGTTTCTAAGTGTCATCCAACCCTAATGCTTAAAGTTAATTGAAAAAAATACCTGTAGTTTTTTACAAAATGCATTTCAAAAAGTTGGTACTCTTTTTATCTTTTCTTTTATTAATGTAGAGGTTCGCGCATAAGCAAGAAACAATCACAAACAATGTAGACTCTGAGAGAAGAGCTTCACAGTCAAAATGGAAGATTTGTGTCAAACTCTATGGCTGGGAGATGACTTCCTCTTAATTCTTAATTTTCTTGGACTATTACTTAAAAATAATAAATATCAATAAGTAATAATTAATATAAGCAATAAGTAATAAGTAATACTAATAATTGTGTATACAGTGTTTACCTCCACTCCCCACACACATGTACTATGATAAAGAGAAGACCATGTTTTTCCAATTTTTTTCATGTCTTTCACATCCCATGTGTACAAGCTGTGGTCATTGTAAACACAAGCCAACTGCAAGAACAAATTAACACAACAGTCACCTCTCATCTTAGAGAATCCTTCACATAAATAAAATATTCTTGTTCAATTTAGCTTAAAAACATATAATCAATCACCACTGAAAATAAATTTGATTTTAAACAATGGCTTGAACATGTACAATTTATTTCAATTCATTTACATTGTGCAACAGCCATGCAACTGTTTTCCAATGGATTAACTAAGATTCAACTTTGAAACTGACAATAAAAACACATCATGCTCAACTCAAAATGAAACTTAACTTGGGACACTGAGAACTAAAATTGGAGATTTGCAGGCACCTATTGGAATTTCCAGAGGGAATCAGCAAGGACAGAGGGCTGCTTGTTTAAGAATACAGTAGCTATAATAAATACAGTTAAGAAATAAAATATAAAATCAATACATGCATTGACCCACCCTATGGTTAACAGTGTCAAGGGCTACAGCAATTGCATCTGGATAAACTGCCTTCTCTGGCTTTGATAATGGATTACTAAATGCAAAAGGTAACAAAAATGGACGTAAGTTATTTTTCAAGGACACTTTGGACAAGAAAGTACTTTCATACTTGACTAGCCTAAATATTAAATATCTCCCATCACGCACTCACTTAATCCCCTAAGAGACACATCTGACATTCAGAAAAAAACTGCGCTGAGTAACAAAGTTGTTTTTCTAATAGCCAGGGGCTATCAAGTGCAGGCATCTGTCAGACAAGTGTTTCCTTTTTTATCACGGGATGCCTCATGAGCAAGCAGCATTTGCTGTGATTCAATTTCATAAACTTGCCAATGGAAGAAATTTTCACTGAAGACCCTTTTCAAGGAGTGTCAGCAAACCTCGTCACTGTACTCATACCAATTTAGATGTACCTTGAAAGCAAACATTAAAGGGCTTTAAATAAGATAACACAAAAATCTGATAGCAAGTACAAATAACAAAATACAACTTAAGTTTGTGATTTTTACCTGGAGTCAATGCCTTCAGCTACATTAACACCCAGAAAATGAGGTTTTGGAATAGTTACAATGAACTGTAACTTCAAAGGATTGAATACTCTGAAAGAAAAGCATAATCATTCTTAATAAGTCAATCAAATATAATACGTAACAAATGCACATAAATTCATACACTGTCAAATATTCTTGACACCCAATGGATATCCAGCAGATAAACTTACGATAAATTGGCTCCCATTCTTTTGTAACTACATTGTAAAGTCAGCTTCCATTTTCACATCCCATAATTTTTTCACAACATGAAGCTGCTTTAATTTATTATTTTCCAGAGATTAAGTCTACCAGTACATAAGAGGAACTGGAGCTAATTTTGCCAGTGACAGTAGTGAGTACTAACAGTTTTTACCTTATTATTCCATCTGCACATCCACATATGATATAATGTTCACTCACAGCTAAGGCATGTGCTTTAGATGACTGTAACCAAGAGAGATACAAGACTTAAGAGAAGGGGCTACACAATAATAAGGGCCAGATACAGGGAAACAATGGGACAGACTCATGACATACATTGTACACATTGTAACTTACATACATGTACAGTACATGACAGCCTTACGTATAACTTACATTTAAATTTTGTTTCAAACCTGCAGGGCTAGGCAACTGGCAAATTGACCAGTTATGAAAATGATTTTGCTTGTCTGGTTTGACCATCTCCAGGGACTTTTTTCTTTCAAAGAAATTCAGGTGAAAAACTTGTGAAAAGAAACACAGGATTCAGACTGAAAACTAAATTTTGCATTTTCATTGTAATTGTTCACTTCACCTATCTACTTCATATCAAGTGGCACGTAAGACCTCACTTGCCATTCTACATGCAGTTGATCGCAGATGATACCTGTTTATTGATTAGACGAATGTCCAAATAAAGCTAGAAGTACACAGTGAACACATGCAGCTAGAAATATCTTAGCAGAATGGTCACTGAATTTTTTTAAGTACAATACCTTGAGCTCGACCCAGGTGTCAAGTACTCTCTTGCTGTTAATAGAGCACAACAGCCCTGAATTGGTTACACAGTAAGTTATATCAGAGTTTACACCGCGGCCACAAGCAACATCACAGAAAGTATTGTTTCTTTGTTCTCCTAAAAGTGCAGCTCGGCCATTGATGACCAGTGTCTTGGAGACCTGAAGAAAGGAATCAAATGAAAACATTTGGCTCTCTGACATTTTTCTGAACTGTTAAGTTTTGATTCAACTGCAGCCTTGAACTTCACACCCGTAACAAACTTGTTACTTTATGAGTGAATTGTATCAACTACAGGCAACTTCACCCGAAACATCAAGGGACCATCAAGCACACTCAGCCGTAACAGGTGTTCAGGTTACATACCTTATTGACAACCCTGCATTAACTAACTAAAGTAAACTGTTATGAGTGAGTTTCTACATTTTGAACTGGATACATGTGTTCCTTGCCGTTCTGAAAAATCCTTAAGTACAGTTGATAGAATCTGATTATTAGCTAATGCTGGGTCTTTGGCGTGTGTTTGCTAATTACAATGTAATCACACCTTTTTGTAGAAGCTTGTGAGCCATCTTTCTCCCAAAGAAAATAGGGCTTATACGTAACATATATATGTTGTTAACAATAATCAGTCATAAAAATTTTGAACAGTTATTTATTTGATTTACATGTAAAAATACATTTTCTTAATGATAAATGTTTTCCTCACCTTTGATTTATTTGACTCAGTGTCAAAATACCAAAATTTGACATGACGGACACCAACAGTTACAAAGAAGCTACCATTTTCAGAAAATGATAGTGCAGACACCTGAAAATGAAAGAGTAAACTACTGATTAAGAGGAAAGTTTGCACTGATTAGACCACTTACCTGTTTCCCTTTCCCTCTTTCTGAAAACAAAATCTGATTGCACCTTCATTCATATGAAAACATGTTTGATTTGCATGAAAATGAAAATGCAAGTAGAACTCAGACTACCAAATATATAAATTAAAGGTTTTCCACTAGTACTCAAGAAAAGCACCCTGGAAATGGTTTGTTTAATAATTGGGTTTTAGAACAGCCACATGACAGTCATGAGACAGAGTGTGAACTTACCAATCTTAATTGAGTGTCAGTTGATGCAACATTTCTTCTTTCACTTCAGTGAGTAACATATAACAACGTTTGCACAATAATATCAGTTTTGACCTACCTTTGATGAAACTTTATTGCTCGCAACCTTTGTACCAGTCTACAATGAAAACAAAGAAATAAATATTAATGAAAAACATGTATCTTTGCAGTAAAATGGCAAGTTTTTGTAGCTGCAAAGAAAGAAGGAAAAAAATTTAAGCTTTGATAGTTTCACATCCACAATCTTTGTGATCCTGGTGCCTAAATGGACTATGTTAGCCATGTACATCGTTCCAAAATTTTTAAAAAAAGCATTAATTAAAAGCATTGTACAAAAGTAAAAAATTTAAAACAACATTGAAATAAATACTAAATGTAATGGTAAAATGGTAGAAACAGCATTGGAAAAATTGAAAAGTGAAAAATCCTGACAAGCTACACTGCACTAAAACTAAACTTCAGCCTGGAAAATGAAATAAAATTTTGATTGACCATCTAATCTGTATAATGTACATGTATACACAATTATTACCAGAAGATTAAAATACATGTTACCTTCCAGTTCCAAATATTGACAATCATATCATGCTGGAATCCAACAGATGCCACATATTTTAAATTAGGAGAAAATGCCTTGGAGAAGGAATGAAAAGAAAAAGCTCATAAATCACACCACACAAAATCAAATAAAGAGGACAGCCCAAAAACGTACTCCATGTGTATAAAATAAAACCTCTCAAGAAGATGGCTCAAAGCAAAGTTTGTTCACTGGAGCCCATCCTAATTATTGTTCAGCAGCCTGGCCCTTAGTGTATATTAAGAGTATTACTACCCGCCCTGTAAAAATGCTTCATAGCAGACGAGAAAGTAACAGCAATAATGGGCAGTAAAGACCAGAGATGTGGAGGTGCGGTGGCCTCACGGTTGGTGCACTTGCCTAGGATCGAGTAGTTCAGGTTCAAGCCCTGGCCGGGGACATTGTGTTGTCTCTCTCCACCCTGGTGTATAAATGGGTACCCCCAAATATAATGCTGGGGGTAACCCTGCGATGGGATAGCATAAATGAAAGTATCCCATCCAGGAGGGGAATAGAAAATACTCTAGAGTTGCTTCATGCTATGGAAACCAGAGATAATCACCCGCCTTAAGGCCTAAATACCAGAGATGGACTTGTTATTTGTCAGGATAAGTGAACTTCAGCAAGAAGTTGGGAGCCAATAATTCACTGTATGCAGCAACATTGCCAGCTGGCGGATTTTTGCTAGAGCTGTGCTATTCTCTCTGGATGGTATAAATACTCCAACTCAGGTTACCCACATTTTGTCAGTTGGTTTTTCAACATTGAATTAATTGGTACAAGTTGATAAATAGTTCTTGGGTGGAGAGAGGCACACTATAAGTGTAAAGTTCCTTCCCCAAGAATACATGTACAACAGAATGTCCCAAACCACAAAAAATGCGGAATCTTTTTCAAATTAATAATTCAGTACCATTACTTCTCATAACATGTAACATACCACGCATGCAATACCAAATTTATGTCCCTTTGCCATCTCTGATATCTGTGGATGGGACTGATCTTCCATATCCCAGACTCGCACACATGGCATGTGACCACTCTGTTGAAAAGATGAAGAAAAATACGGAAGCTTGAATTTTCCTTATTAAACTGATAAGAGTGATGTCTCAACTAATGAAATCCACATTTAAAACGATTTCACAATGTACAATGTACCCATACATTGTGAGGCAAAGAGAAAAAGTGATTACAATTAGATTAATTTAAAACACAATCTATTATTATTATTGACTGTTGGTTAATATGCATTAAATAATTTAAGTTGCAAAAACTTACTTCGCCTGTTGCCAAATATTTGCCATCACCAGAAAAGGCTACTGAAGTGATCGTTTTTCTGTAAAAATCAAATGATTAGTCAGTGGCTATTTCTTTGTTGTAACAACTACCCAGCACATCAAATTGAGAAAAAACCTTTTATAGCAACAACATATATATAAAGTTCTATAATTATAAGATATTCTAAAACAAGATCTTGCAAAATCAGTAGCGAACAACATTTCTCCGTCCTCGCGACAGTACTAATTAAGTTCAAAAATTATGTCAGTGTCAAGTATGATGAACTAACTATGAATGTAATCTATCATAAAAAAACTCAGTCTCGGTCCGTTGAGTTTGTTGTCACTGAATTTGCGTTTCAAATAGACTTGGGGGGCTCAATAGCAAAATGCTATCAGATAATTTCAAGCTACTTAATCAGTGTAGCATACATGTATACATGTATAAATACACTCAGGTATTATCCTCAGAATTGTGTCATGGGCAGAGTAAATTACATGACTGTACTTTGATCACACTCACAATACAGTGTAGATGCTAATAAGTGTTTCTTACTTGGATGTATTGAGAACAAAACTTTGCTTGTTTTTCCTGGGGTTGAACAAGACCACTACACATCTGTGAAAAAAAAAAACCCAGATTATTTTAGTACCACTGCATGGAAGAAAAAAATTCAAGTAGCATCATCCCAGAAGCCTTCTCTATTTAAGCTACACATGCAGCTAACCCTGCCTCGTATCCAAAACCACTCACCCTTGGGAGTAGTCAAGAAAAAGTTTCCAGTTTGAAAAGGTATCTGCCTACAGAAAGGCGTAGTGTTTACATGTGGCCAATATATTGAGGCCTGGATATCCAAACTTTGAATATGTAACAACTTGTCAATATTCTATTCTGAGGCTGCCATTTTTATAGCACATTGGGATTATTTGATGTCTTTTAGTTCTAAGTAATATAGATTGCTACATGTATTTCATGGGATTTTTCATGAAAAATTATCTGCAGTTCAAGACTTTGGAAAACTTTCTTGAAGAGTTCAAGTTGTTGCATTGGTCTTGGATAGAAAACAATCACCCATCAGTTACAAGAACAAATTAGCAAATCAGCATTTAAAACAAATTACATTAATCAATAGCCCATACTTTTATTCTTGTTTTGAACTGAAACTATTAAAGATTTAAATGGAGTCTCATGTGTAGAGGGAAAATTCTCATATCTGACAACTGCTGATATTTCAGTGCAACAACCTCCACTATAATTTTTCCCGCTATTTTTCAGCGCCCAGATGATGTATTTCGTAAAAACACATAATGTCCACTGCTAGACAAAACTGGCTCTCCCCTGCAGTGCTACCACATGACTAGAGAAATATATTTTGACTAGCTAGTGAAACTGACACTCCAGAGGCCACCAGACCAGAACCCAGTCATTCAAATGATGATGCTATGCACTGCACATCACTATCTAAAAGTGTTGATGAAACAAAATCTACATCCACTAGTGTTTCTCCTTTGAACAAATGGGGTAAGAAAGTGGAATAAATTAGTCTTCTCGAGTCCTCCATGACATTATACACAAAATTTCATATTGGATGTATTTCAGCAAAATTAGTGTTCTTTCACATCAACAATATAAGTTCTCTACTTTGGTTTTAAATTGAATTTCTGTTTAACTGAGATTCAAAATTAACCCAATTTTTGACTGAACACAATGTCAGCAGATTTGTATTGGTATCAACTGAATGTACATTTACATGTAGTTCCAGACAGGTTTAACCTGGAAAGCTGTAGTGGAATATTGAACTTTTATGTTGCAAAGTCAGGAATTACATGTACTGTGGCAACATCATAATTTGTTATACAAGTATCTTCATAAAAGCTGATTAGTTTACGGTTGATGTCCTGACAGGCATGAAGGAAAACATGCAATTCTTGGGGCAAATATTGAGGATAAAACTGTCAAATTTGCAGGTAATTTAATTGCAAGACTCCTTAAAAGATTCTCACTTTGAAGAAAACTCTTTTCCCAAAGGGCTATACGAAAAAGTAAATAACCTTTTATTGTTTGATTAAGTTAATTTGATTTTGTTGGAGCATAATATATTCCTTGATTCATCGCATGTGAATGATTTTACTAATTACTCTAGGCAAGCAAAATGAAATGCAAATTGCAATATCAACTTCAGAGTGATCAGGCTATGGAGATATTTTTAGCGATCTTGTTAAGAACAGCTGGTGAAATGACGAGTGCAACTGTCCCACTAGGCTCTAGATCGAAGAGATTACAAATGAAAAGCTGTGTTGGGATGGAAGAAGTTTATATATCGAAGTTAACTTGCATGGGCCATGGTTGTAAATTACAACCCACTCAACAGTACGAGTAAATACAATGAAAATAACAAATGAATACAAGACAAAGTCCCGAATAACTCGGAAACCATAATAACCCCTCCACATGACCCTCGCAGCGATCATTAAAATTGATTCAATTTCATAACAACGTCTAAATGATTGTTTAAAATTTCCGTCGCCGTTTCAGCCCGTTGTATTTGACAACGCAAAACAAAACACGCGCTGATAATTTTTACAACGACGAAGTTTTCGAATGCATCCGAATCTCGTTCACCTGTGTATTCACTCTCAGTCCGTTTAATATGTATCAACAAATTTACGGCTGATTTCAATCAACACATACACACCAAGGCCAATATAACTGTTTGAATATATCATCCCAAATGCTCTCATTAAACCTCAGCCTGGCAGCATCGAAGTCGGTTTTGAAAAAAAGACGTCCGAGATCAGACTTCTACATATGAATTATAAATGTCTCTCCACGGCTACCAGCTAAATTCAGCATTTCACTTCATCCAAACGGAATCTAATCAACGTAGGAAAAGCCATTTGCTATAATCGTTAAACGAGTTGATATTTATACGGCGGAAATCATCCACCGTGCGAAAAGCAATCGTCCAGAACCACCGCTATGAACTGAACAAGCAAAAGCGACACCGCGATTAAAATTTAACAATTTCAGAACTTCACAAGAATAGCCTGGCTTGTGAAAACCTTATTATTATAACTTATAATATTTTGATAAGCATTGCTCAGTCATTTAGGAGATAGTGTGCCCATTTAAAAAGCCGTATAGACCAGAAATACAATTTTCATGTACTTGCGAATTTCGAACACGCATTCGTACGTATTCATCGTGACCTTTCACTCTACATTTTGACAATAAGGTTATTTCTATGCTCGATGCATCAATGGGAATACGAAATCGTTCCTCAAATCATCTTAATTGCATTGTTTAAAACCCACGTCATTCCTGGAGACCAAATAAAATTCTATGCCAGCATAAAATACAAGACAAAAATGTCGAGTAAATATCCAACTTCACTCACCCAGCCGGATACGCCACTAAACCGGACACTGGATCGCAAGCGAGGCAAGCATTTCTGGACACTGTCAGCCCTAAGACTTTCTCGAGCGTTGCCTGTAGAAAAAAAAAGTCAAATAAAACGGACTTAAGATAATCCTACAGAAGCCATGGTTTAATTAATCCGCGAACTACAGTAAGGAGCAAACAACATCAGCCGCGGCTTTGGTACTGGAAAGAACGTGCTTATCGCAATTTAACAAGCGAGATAAAACAACATGAAAACTTACCCTTTCTGTAATAGGACGCAAGTCTCGATGGCTGTTCGCTTTCCGTACTACAAGTCTCCTCGTAGGCGGCGGAATTCGCCCAGCTCTGTCTGGATTCATATCCAATAGATCAACTTAAATCTTATCATGAAAAGGTGACTGTGTACATTCGACGAAGTTCAGCTTGTTGGCGTGTTGCAATCGCGATTTTCCGGTCATCTCCCCCTGCTTTATCACCGACAAACTAACTTGTTGGCACGTTCAAACATCCAGTAATTTAATGGCATTCCATAACATTCGGATAATCCTATCAAGGTCCTTTTTCTCTCGTTTTAAAACAACACGTTTCGTATTTCCGATGCGTGTCCGAATAATCAAGCGATTCAAAATTTTCTTGAGCCCGCCACCACAAAATGCGCACGAGTCAACTAGAGTCCAGTTTTCCCTCCTAATTTCCGCATTAAAACTAGGTACCCAATACGTACTTGTATAAAGACGATATCATTCTCTCGCGCTTATCCATCGCCAGATAGTTTAAACCAACAGTTAATAGCGATTTCCCCTTATACCATTTGAAATGTAAAGGAAACTGTAAGCTGATGCAAATTTCTGTCAATGTTGTTAAAACTCCTGACACCGAGGTGTTTTAATAGTGTTTCCATTGTGTTCAAAATAGACCTTTGTCGATTGTTTCCTCATTAAGGGGGGGTTCTACCTGAAATTGACTAGAAAAAGCGTTTTTTTGTTTTCTTCTTAAATCACAAGTTCAACTACTTGACTTTACTTTGGCAATTGTTTTTATTCGAATATTTGAAAAAATAAAGGAGAAATAAGCGTTTGTAAACAAGAGGAATTTCGTTACCATGGCAACGGAAGCTGGCATTTTTTGTTATTTCCTCCTTTACGAGTGTGTTTGCCCCCCCAAAACCAGGTAGAAACTAACTTAGTCATATTTGTGACCCCATACATGAAGCCATATGCGAGAAAATGCAAGAGAGACACTGGGGACGAATTGGAAATTGCTTCGAGTGGACGTTGTTTATTTCGAAATACAGTGCTGGGAAAGTTTTACTTTGAAATGACTGGAAAGAGAAAAAGAAGCATTTTTCGGAAAACGAGGAAAGGAAAAGGATTTGGTGGAGCTATTAAAAGTCCGCAATCACGCGAGGAAACTCCTTCGAAAGAGAGTGAAATCTCTGAATCGGGACCTGGTACTTCGCACGATCAATCTGATTTATTAGATTCTGGTGAAGAGAGTGACCAGCCACTTAGTTCTTCAAGGAAGAAAATGAAACTCCAGAGCTCTGAGGATGAATCTTATATAAGTTCTGCCGAGGAAACAGAAGCAGTAGAGGAAGGAAATGGATACAGGCTTGTTGATTTGAAGAGTTTGTCGTCTGTGTTCTCGAATGTACACAAATGCAGAAAAGGTGAAACAAGCATGTACAACTCGTGTTTTATTTGTACATTATTTTCATTTTTGTGGTGTTAATGTATTGTTATGCAAGTACCTCCCAGCTTATCATGAAGGACTTTAATCAGCTGTAAATATAAAGTAATTATTTTACTGTGCCAGAGTCTTGTTTAGACTCTCCATGTGTTGACACTGATATTGAATAAATTAATACTAATTCATGCATTCAGTATTGTTTATGTTATAAGCCTATGTGTGTGGTTCCGTAGCTGTAGTTGCTAGTATATTTTTCTTGTTATTTTATTAATTCAGGAAATCTTACTATGGAAGAAAATGCCTCCAGCCGTGCAGGATTAATGTCAGACTTATCCATTCAATGCAGTTCTTGTGATGAAAGCACTCCTTGGCAGACATCACCCCAAATCACCAAAAAAGGAAAATCTTTTGATGTCAACAGGAGAGCTGTATATCATTCAATAGAATCGGGAACTGGATATGAAGGGCTTTCCTCCTTCTGTGCAATAATGAACATGCCTTGCCTTTCAAGAGCTGCGTACTACAAGCAAATGGATGTAATTTTGGAGGCCTTGGAAGATGAGGCAAAAGAAGAACTTGTGAGAGCAGGCCAACGGCTTCGGCAGCAAGTGATGGAGGAAAACGGCGAGTCCGACAGCACTGCAATAATTGATGCTGCTGTTAGCTTTGATGGCACATGGGCCAAGAGAGGCTTCACTTCATTAACTGGTGTTGTTTTTGTTATATCAGTTGACACTGGAGAGGTACTAGACTACCATGTGATGTCGAAGTCTTGCCATAAGTGCTCTGTGAAGAAGTCACAATGTGAAGGGGATGATGAAAAATTTGAAGACTGGAGAAGGGAGCATTTGGCAGCTGGTGAATGTGACATTAATTTTGATGGAAGTTCACCAGCTATGGAAGCTGAAGGAGCTTCTGTTCTTTGGAACAGATCAATTGAGCTTCATAACATAAGATACAAATGGATGGTGTCAGATGGTGACAGCAAGGCTTTTAACACAGTAGAAAATGTGTATGATGGCTGCAAAGTTATTAAGCTGGATTGTGTGGGCCATGTGCAGAAGAGGATGGGTAAACATTTGATGAATCTTAAGGCCCGCACAAAAGGTAAACTGGAGGATGGAAAGCCGGTAGGGGGGAGTGGTAGGCTTACGGAAGGAAAAATTAAGCAGCTCCAAAAGTATTATGGTCTGGCGATCCGGCAAAACACCTTGGCTAAGGCAAATCCTGTGGAAAAGGAGGTCAATGTTGCAGTTTATGCAATGAAAAAGAATGTAATTGCCATTCTTCATCATTGCATAAAATCAGAGGATGCTGCTAAGCAACACCGCTTCTGCCCTCGTGGTGAAAGTTCGTGGTGTAAATGGCAGCAGGACTTAGCAACTGGAACTAATACGTACAAAGGAGACGACTGTTTACCTGAAGTCTTCCTGGAGCTGCTGAAGCCAACATTTGTGACTCTGAGCGACAGTAAACTTCTGGAAAGATGTGTACTTGGGACAACCCAGAACCCAAATGAAAGTATCAACGCTATGGTTTGGGTGCGGTGCCCAAAGCACAAACACCACGGAGTAAAAGTTGTCCGCTGTGCTGCAGCATCTGCAGTCTGTCATTTCCATGGAGGGGCTGAGAGCAGGAAAAGAGTGATGGAGAGACTTTCCATTCCTGGTGGTGCATTTACTGACCACATATTAAGGCTCAGGGACAGGAAACGGCTCCGAAAAGCGGATAGCCAGGCAACAGCTAAGGAGAAAAAGCGTCGCCAAGGGTTACAGCTTGTCCGTATCCGTCGAGAAGAAGCCCTTCGTGAGAAAGAAGGTGTCACATATGAAGCTGGGGCTTTCTAAATTTGCTCACAAGGCTTCCTTCACTTAAATGTGGACTGTTTACTACTCAGAGACTCTATTATTTGAATACAGCTGTTGTTTAATTTGATTTTCTTAATTTAATGGCCTTTTTCTCAGTACGCAGTTTTTTAACACTTGAGTAAAGATATCTCAAGAAGGATTACAGCTATGGACCTAAAATTTTCAGGGATGGTAGTTGTTAATGAGTTTATTGGGATGAGCGAAGGAATTTTTCATAGGACTTTTAGTAAAGAAATGGTCAACCGAATAGTGACCACTTTCTGGACATGTAACTTGAGACATGTGCAATTACGTCACATTTTGAAATTTGTCAAAACCCTTCGTTCATCCCAAGAAGCATTCTGTATGCTTTAGAATGACAGTAAAATGTTGTTTTGTTGTCGAATCTGCATGTAGAAATCTTTACTCAAGTACATATGTGTCACCCACAGCATGAGGTCTCTTGGAATGCCCGGTGTCAGGTTACATTTGCCGATGGCACTCCATAACATAAGTTTTTGAAATCTATGGTTCATGAGCTTTCCAGTGATATATAGTTTGTTATGGTTTTGAATAAAAGTCTTTATTTTACAATTATTTGAAAAAATACACATTTTTCAGGTAGAACCCCCCCTTAAATTGACATATGACAAAATAACAACAGGTGAAAAACCCAGCTGCTTTCGTAGACTACACATTGGAAGTAACAAAATTCTTTTTCTTCCTGTTTCATCCAATCCCCGTAGTATCTTTACTTCTACTCAAAATTACTTACATCGCTTATTGTTTTAATTCACACATTTTAAGAGTCTGGAAAAAAAAAATGTTACACAAGGTTCCAATCCAAAGTGTTATCTATGTTTTTCACCTAAAATTCATCGATCAGGGAGGGGAAAAGTAAAGACTTTCGACTAAGTTTGTTCCGTAATTTAAACTACTTAATTTTATGCTCTCGCGATTGACGGGAAACCGAGCAAATCAAAAGTTTCACACAATTACACGAAAAAGCGCTGAAAGAATAGCCCCTTTCACGGCTAACTTTTCTTATTTAAATTACAATATAACCCAGCATAAGTGTGAGGTAGTTTCAGGCATTTTTCTTTATTTTCTGCCCGAAATAGACCAATTTCGATATATTAAAATTCAGCCTAAAACAGACCTCAGTACGAGGCTCTGGGGAACAAATACAAAGTTTGTGGAGTTAATTCCCCAGAGCCTCGTGCTGAGGTCTATTGTGTTAGGCTGAATTTTAATATATCGAAATTGGCCTATTGCGCTGCATCCACATTTGATTACAGTGTCATGTAAATGAGAAAAGTTAACCGTAAAAAGGGCTACTGACGTGTTAGTTATGCTCTTTTTAATTTGAAAGTCGTGATATTAACAAATTTGTCGTGGATCGCCTTCTAGATCAATAGGCCCTTTGCACGGTACGGAATTAATTATACTGGGACGCAAGTTACACGGTGGTACCTCCAAAACAAGGGAACTCGTACCAGTCCAGCCCGTCTTTCCTTTGTTTTGAAAGTCCCATTGTGTAACTTGCGTCCCAGCATAATTAATTCCGTACCATGTGACCGGATGGTGCAAAGGGCCTATTTTGATGGCAGATTGAGTAAGATTTGTGAATTTTAATGCCTTTTCGAAATAGCGCGGAGGAGTAAGTGTGCATCAGAGCATGAGGTTTCCTAACAGTTTGAAAACCTGAAAGAAATCAAGAGTTAAGATCATGATGAAACTGAAAACTACTGAAAAACTCGCTACAACGATAACAAATATACAAATATAACATGACAGACGATATATGATAAAATTACATCTCGACAGCTGTATCCATTCCTAGCAGTTGAAGGCTTTTGCTTTGTAGCTGTTAACTTCAGTTTTTTTTTTCTAGAGCTACGTTTAAATCAGAATCGGATTTCTGTTAGTATAAGCAGCATGTCGGTATTAAAAATTAAAAACCTTTGAGCCGCTAGAACAAATGTGATGAGATGTACTTTTATCCTTTCTGTAGTGTCACAACATTCCGTCATAACGTTATTTTCATATTTGCAAGAATCTCTGCTAAATGTGATACGTACGTACGTCACTGGTTGCGAAATCTTTTTTTTTATCGCTACCGTGTAAATTAAATCCTCAGTTGAAAGATTTTGTCACATTCCCTTATCGAATAAACCCTTAAGAGGGCTGGTTGCCAGCCGAAACATCCTTAAAAATGATTTGCTGTTGTCTTCGGAATATTGCTCAGTTTCAGTTTCAGTTTCATTTTCGTTGGTCAGATAAACACGTTTTATCCTCTCCGTTCCCTGGAAGACAGGGCTATCTCTGTTGCCTTCTATTTCTGTCGATCTTAAGCCATTCCTTGGAAGACACAGGGCTACCTCTGTTGCCTTGATTTCTGTCGATTTTAAGCCATTCTTTTGGCTTTACTGCAAATCATCTTGATCTCACTTTTAAGTGCAGTTTCAAACATTTGATCTGATGCTGATGCCTGGAAATTTTTACAGTATAGAAAACTGCTAGGCAAGAATAGTCCTAGACATTCATTCGCAGACACAAGGAGCCAAAAAGTCAACGAAATACAAACGAAATTTGCCATCGTGGGTCTAAGTTCTTTTTCTCATCCTTTCTATGAACGAACAAGACGTTTTTTAAGTTATCAAGGTAAGATATAAGAAAAACTAAACAACAAGGTTTTAATCCAAAAGATGTTGTTTTTTTATTTCTTCTTTTTCTTTTCTACAAATAAATGAACTCCATTGTATCTTGTCAGTATGACAATGCGTTGTTATAGTAACATGAACAAATATGGACCGACACGAGGTATTATTGTGAAAAGTGATTTGCAAATAGAACTGAGGTGTTTTCAACGCTTTTATTCTAAAACCGAATCGAAGGCAAGATGCAATGCTTTTTGTTTCCATTGAATACTCCAAGAGCTCAACGTCTCTTGAAAACACTGAATACCTCTTTTGCGCTCGAATAGATTTTTCGAAGCAAAAAGCAATCGCCTAAAAATTATTTTGTGTTAAATGAAACGGAATAAAAATTGTGGGATATTTTTCGAACATTCCTTGAATATTACTGACTATCACTTTCGTCACCATTATCATTAATATCATCATCATCATTATCATCATCGTCATCATTATCATCATCAATAAATAATGACTTTATACTTAATAGTAATAAATAACGTTTGATAAATACAGAGGCTGTTTGACAGCTGCATTATATTTAATTAAAACCGATCGAATAAAGAACTGAACGGCCCCGAACAAGAGTGTGCGTAAGAAGGAAAACTAATTTACAACAGAAACACTTGTTTTTTTTGCGATTAGATGATAACATTTTTTGAATATATTACGATATCCTACGATCACACCCTCCTTCTCTCCCTGTATCTCATCCCTTTTTTCTCCTTCTCTCTCAAAAAGCGTCGTCTGATCGCGGGTTACTAATAGGGAGCTGAAGCAATGACGATGGCGACACTGAAGATGGCTTCTAGCTAAAATGAATTTTATTTTACCTACGAACTTCGCAATTGTCCAGATGTGTCTATTACGCCTGTGGCTCTAAAGAAAACTTGCCGAGACTAAATATGTAATGACAGCGTTTAATTCAAAACAGAAATATGAAAACTTAGCCGCCGTGGTTCGCGTTGCCCAGACTACGCAGAAGTTGGTCATTTCACGTCTAAATTGCTGTTTTGCAGAGGACGGGTATGGAATATACAAAGATTTATAACGCACGTGCACAGCCATTGTCTTGTTCATTATACCTTATGTTTGGTGAAGTTATCGTTGCCGTTGTCGTCGTGATTTACTTAAGCTCCCGCTTCTTAAAATAATGTAACTCCCTAAGGCATTGGGACAACATCTGATTGAATTTTGGGTTGGCACGTGACCAGGTCGTGCGCCTTAAGTTCGCGCTAAATTGGTGCGTGCGTTGCGTCCACCAGAATTATATTGTTTTCAGTTCCGGGGTATTACAAAACATGGAACCACTATCCGCAAAGAGAGTTTTGCCTCTTGGGAGAAACAAAATTTACCGTTTTTCTTGAGCTTTGCGTACTGTTAGAAATCTATTTCTACGTATTCGTTCTTGGTACGGGTCATTGAAACATGATCATACTTTGTTGTTATTGGTGTTTATAAATAATTTCCGTTGTTTTGCCTGATTTTGTTTTTCTGTTTTCTTTTTCATTTACATCTACCGAAAATGCAAAGATAACCTGTGCGTTGGCTTGGTGAATTCAGAGCGCTGAATGATATGGCTATCTCGCAGCTGCGATGACATTTGTAGTGGAAATATATACCGTGACAGTGGAATCTCGATTTCTCGAACCCTCGATTTTTCGAACCTCCCAATAACTCGAACCAAAAGTCGTTTCCCTCTCCTCACTCCAACACTGTAATTTTACCTCCGATTTCTCGAACTCCACGATTTTTCCACTTAATTTTCGTTTCCCTTGGAGGGTTCGAAAAAT
Organism: Orbicella franksi; assembly: GCF_964199315.1. Taxonomy (NCBI): domain Eukaryota; kingdom Metazoa; phylum Cnidaria; class Anthozoa; order Scleractinia; family Merulinidae; genus Orbicella; species Orbicella franksi. The sequence goes on along the minus strand of NC_138148.1, from coordinate 3,840,245 downwards.
CGGGATTTCACTGTGTAAAATAAATGAAACATTGCTAGATTCTGCATTATGGAGTAAGTACACCCGGGTCATATTTTCGTCATTTTGGGATCATGTCCATGGTGATTATCTTACACCAGGAGGGAGGGGGTTTACACACTTAAGTATGCATACAGCGTCAGGCGAAGTAATTCTCCATGACTTAATATGCAAGCCAGCTTTCGCTGATAACGTCAATTGACGTGGAATGATCGCAATATGCTGAAAATCCGGGTGCGTGTATCCTCCAGTATGTACTAAATGCTGCGCCTGCGCAGTTGCTGTGAGTGGTGCCATGAAAAACTCATGGAAAATTCAGAATGTAACTACATGAATAAAGCCAACTCGCTGGCTTGCGAACAATGTGTCCAAAACCCTCTGTTTAACATTTGGCTATCACTGTGGACGGTCCAGTTTTTTTCTTTCTCTGTCTTTGAGAATATCGTCTATGCTACGAATTCGGCGAGAATTCCTTGTCTTCTTTCGTCTCTACAACGTGGTCATCTCTGAACTGACGAGTCTGCCATCTCTCTACACACTTTGTGGCTCACTAACTTGAACAATACTTCAGTCATCTTTAAACCACGCTAATGTCAACACTCTTCCAAAGAACTTTGTTATCTCCAGGCTGTTTGTCACGTATGCTACTCCTAGTTTCACTCTTTGCCTGTACACTTGCTGTAGACGTGTGATTTTGACGTATCTTATTTTTTTCCGGCTCTTTTGAAAAGATTGAGGGTCTGCAATAGTCTTGGATCCGCGTCGGCAGTTGCGCTTTGACCTGACTGGTTGTTCAACAAGTTAGCAGCCTGGGCCGAGTTGTCTTCCTGCGCCTGCGTGGAAGTGTTGTCCCAGTCTGGAACGCTGTTGGTTCGAGCCACAGGGGACCCAGACGGAGCAAGCCAATCCGGTAATGGTTCTTCCTCAGTTTTTGTCTTGCACGGAGCCTCCTCCTGGAGAGATGTATCGTTAAGATACGAAGTAGACGACATCCGTCCTTTGTCGATACTATCCCTGGGAGATCCGTAACCCCGCGGGCTATGCAAATGTCCCTGGCTTTTTAAAATTGACAGAATCGTGGAAATTTGTTCCTCTAGTTGCGTCATTTTCATATTCATGACTTCGATTTCTCGGCGCACTTCGCCTTTCATTTCGGACAAACTCGACAGCACGTCGGTGCCCGATTCTGGAACATCGGGGCGCGCTCGTACAACGTTTGAAGTCATACTTTTTGTTCGTGATTTCGGGATGACCATCATGTCGATTTCCGCGTCACTTGTTTCTCCACCGTCAACCTGATTGTCGTCAAACTCGTAATTCTGCGCCAATTCCTCCACCAAACTCAGCTTTCTATTTTGTCTTCTTGACCGAAAAGCAGACACACTTGGTGGTCTGTTGTCATGTTGGTCCTCGTTGGCCATTTCCAACCGAGGGGTGCGCTTACGAATCTTGAGCTGAAAGTGTAATGTCAAACGGGTTTGATTTGTAACTTTTGTTATATGATAACAGTAATAAACTAATCATAACACTTTATTTATATAAAGCCAAAATCCAAAACTCCAATGGCTCTTTACTTGACTCATATGTCTAATTCTTAACTCGAGAATTCTGGTTTTAGCAACAAATTTTGTTGTAAATGACACAACCATTGCCCTATCTCGCGACAGCAATCGAAGACCGAATTGCCGAACGCGGGCGGCCATTTTTGGCGCCAAATTAAAAGCTTGAAGACACAAAATGATTCCTATTTTTCGCTTTTTACAATCTGATTTTGTTTTATTGAAATTATAAATTCCTTTTCTTGAATATTCAACGCCATCTCCAGTGAGAAATGTTTCCCAATTTCAATGCCTTTCCTGTTAACATACATTGACGTCAAGACAATAAAGTTTTTCCCAGCCTGCTGAATCCTGATTGGTCAATTCAAATTTCAAGCGTACCAGCCATATACAAGGAGTAGAGTGATCATCTCATAGCAAGCTCCTGATACATAGAATTGTATTGTAAAAAATGTAAAAAAAATTGTATACGTAATTGGCCACTCCCCATCGGGGCTTTTCAGGACCAATGTAAACAAACAATGATAAATAAATATTCAAACAAACATAACTAGGTTAAGAATCCCTACTGGCGGGAGGCAGACCAGTTGCCTAGTTACAAGCGTAGTCGAGAAGTTGAACTCGGGGCTACCGAGAACACCATCACTAGCGATCAGAACGGGATTTGAACCCGGGACCTACGGATTTCAAATCTGGCGCTCTAACCACTCGGCCACGCTGTCTCCCGTTAATCTTAGATCCTCTAGATATGAGAAAACCAGCGCGTTACCTCGTCTCTTAAATTGTAGGATAACACAAGGTTCTTGGTGAATTTATTCGCAAACTCCGGGTAGAACTCCAGGACCTCGATTAGCGCATCTCTTTGAATCCAGTGAAGGTCACAGTATGTTAGTGCTAACACGTCTACCGCTGACTGGCCGACTGTGGACTCATGGCATATGTCGTCTCCAAATACGTCATTCTCACCTATGATAAATAAAGACAATTTGCTTGACGAGTCGCTCATCATACTCATTATATTTCTCTCTTTTGTCTATTAGTGTCCACTCCTGTTTCCAAAGAGCCCATTGAATGTGCTTTTTTCGTGCTTTCATAAAATCAAATTTTATGTCCCACAATGAAGAAGAACCTCTTTGATGTGTTACTTACCTAACAAACCTACAACAGTATCTCCCTGTTTGACTTCGAGAGATCCGCGTGCGATAAAGTAAAGCACATCCAAACTTTCTCCGTGATGAATGATTCGATCACCAGGTGCCACGTGCGAGATCCAGAAGTTTCGCGCGACCGCGCGCTTGACTCCCGTGTTTGCGTCCCGAAACGCGGGATTGTTCTCGAGAATAATTCTGTTGAGATGGACGCAGATGTCTGCTTGGAGATCTTTAGGACAGTATTTTAAAACCTGCAGGTGAATGAGGGGAGAAGCTCTTTGCGTCTAGTTACTAAGCGTGTTAGGTATAAACATGACCGCCACAGTAAAGGCAGGGAAGGTAAAGTCCCATCTACCCCGTCTGATTCCTGGAAATGGCTAGTCCGCTTATCAGGCTCAAGAAAGTAAGGGGAGAGGGGTAGCAAAGAGAGGGAAAAGCAAGAGAAGGTTTTCTCTCCCAGCCCCTTAGGAAGGCCTAATGCGAGGTTGGAATATGGTATGACTAGTCGCAGTGTCGGTAGCTAAGTTTTGTCCAGCTGTTTCCTGAATTTCGTTAGGTCGCCCTACCAATACTGCTAGGTGCAGCTTTGTGCTTTCGGCCAGGACCCGAAAACGCCATATAAACTTATAAGGACACCTATGTCTAAATTTGTATCGTCTTCTCTGGTCGCTTTCGCTATTGGGAGCAAGTCTCCCTAGGAGATGGCTGACATTCAGGATCTACAGTACGAAGCCAAGATGGCTCAAAACCATAAAATATTCTTTTCCATAAGAAAGAATGTTTCTGGGAGGGGGTGGGGGGGGGGGGGGAACTATAGAAGAACGCGACAAACGTGTGTCCGCCAATCAACCGATGATTTTCTTATATATTGTTGTAACCTGTCTGCCATCACTTAGAAAATTAAGGTAAATGAAGCATATCAATAATTACCTCATCTGTGTCAATTCCTTTGTTCATTGCCCACGTGGACATGAAGAAATCAATGGTCCTTGTAGCGAGTTCGGTTGGCAGCTTGTACAGTTTACTAAATTGCTTCATGTTGTCGATGATTGAGTGGTATTTGGCGGTGTTTTTCTGTGCTTGTTGAAGTATGGCCGAGACTTGACCAAAAATTAAGGAGAAAAGAATCGCTGAAAAAATGATAGTGTACAAATGTCAGTTATTGTGAAAATGTGAAGAAGTACTGGCTGACTTCATTCTACTTACAAATAAAATGAAACTTAACCAAAGAAACTTAACTAAAGATTCCATGCATTCAAAATGAGTAGTATTGCCAGCAATGATAATATTGTAAGTAGAGTTAGTATTGTAAGTAATATTAATATTATAAGTAATGCTATAGTATTGGAAGTAATGATAATATTGCAAGTAGAGTTAGTATTGAAAGTAATGTTAGTATTGCAAGTAATGATAATAGTGTAAGTAGAGATAGTATATTGTTAGTATATTGTAAGTAACATTAATATTGTAAGTAATGCTAGCATTGTAAGTAATGCTAGTGTTGAAAGTAATGTTAGTATTGCACGTAATGATAATATTGCAAGTGGAGTTAGTATTGTAAGTAATATTAATATTGTAAGTAATGCTAGCATTGTAATGCCCGGTTCAAACGCCGTACTTCACATGAGCCGAATCGAATGCCAATGAGGACGAACAAAGGATTTTTCTCATTTGCATTCGTTTCGGCTCATGTGAAGTACGGCGTCTGAACTTGGCCTAAGTAATGCTATAGCACTGGAAGTAATACAATACCATTGGAAGTAATGATAATATTTTAAGTAATGCTAGTATTGAAAGTAATGTTAGTATTGCAAATAATGATAACATTGTAAGTAATATCAGTATTATAAGTAATGTTAATATTGAAAGTAAAGATAATATTGTAAGTAATGATAATATTGTAAGTGGACTCAGTATTGTAAGTAATATCGTAATTAATGTTAGTGATGTAAGTTATGTTAGTATTGTATGTAATGTTAGTATTGTAAATTATCTGTGTCAAAATGTCTTAAAAATGAAACTAAAACCACTAAAATGACAAGATATTTTCGTACAGACTGCGGCGACAATAAGCCTAAACCCCTCTCCCCTAGCTACAAAAATATCCAGCCTTAAACCTCATAAAATATAACCTTTTAGAGCATGTAACTACATCTCCTACCTTCCCCCAAAATTAAAAGATAAAAAAAAGAAAAGATTTGTTCCAAAACAAACTGAGTCCGCCTGGTTAAAATATTAAAGGGTACATTATGATCCGCAGGAGAACTTGGTACCATTCCAATAAATAGCTTGAGCGGTATTACGTAAAGGGGATCAACTCTCTTATACTCTTTATCCTCTCTTTTGACTCCACCCATTTCATAACCTCCCAAATTGTACGTACGCATGTCCTAGACTAGTTTTTCTTGGTAAACCCACCACCCCTAGGATCCCAAATTGACTTCGTGCGCACAGACAAAGCAAACAATGTCTCACCTCCCAGCAACATAGTGATGCAGCCAAACAGTTTCTCAGCTGTTGTGTTGGGCGCTATATTTCCGAACCCGATCGTCGTAAGGCTGGTCAGTGTGTAGTAAAGTGCCGACACATACTTCGAAGGAATAGTAGGACCGGTTGTCGGATCAACGTCATCTGTCCCATTCTTTAATTTGTAAGGCTCCCCAACGGTCCGACCCAGAGCCTGAAGCCAACCGTGAGGTTCGTATTTGTCATATCCGGTAGCGATTAAGTAGAAGATGCAAGCCATCCAGTGAGCTACCAGGCAGAATGAAAGCATAAGAAGAAAGAACGTGGAAGCTCCATACTCCAGGTATTTATCAATCTTCCTTGCAACCCGTCCCAGTCGTAAAAGACGAAATACTTTTAGAAATCCGAGCAGAGTTGTGGCGTTCTAAAAAAACAAACAAATAGATACCGAATAGGCATAACTAAGTACCATGCTCATAATGCGAGATATTTATATGATCTCAAAATAATATACCGTATTATCTCGATTATCCCCCTCCCTCGTCCCTCCTGGCGTTTGTTTCAAGCTTGGCCTCCTTCATGGATCCTCCTGAATCTGGCGTTTATTTGACTTTTGCAGTTTATTCGAGCCTGGAGTTTATTAGAGGTTTTATTCCGTGATTTTTGAGAGCTGAATATCATAGTTATACGTAAAGCTCATTGTACCTCGAATATAAATTCCTTGAGGGTCTTATTTACAAGTCTTCCTAGGGAAGCCGGCGTTCATTCGAGACCCGGCTTTTAATCAAGAAAATACGGCAGATGCGTCGTGATTATAAGAGTAAAACAAGAATTTCAGGAACTGCTGTCTCTAAAATTCAGTTAATTAAGGCGAATAACGTTAGATAACCATTTATTGAGCAAATAAAAATAGAAATGCAGTGTGGGAGACGAATTATAAGTACCTTGAGCGACAGTCCACAATAAAGGTGAGAAATGAATTGAGGACGAGAAGAACGCCTAATACAGCTAGCTACTTCACACTGATTGAAATCCACCTACTGAAGAAGGGCTAGGCCCGAAACGTTTCGTTTTTCAGAACAAATTTCACACTTTTCAGAGCATTTTGGCCTTATATACAACTTTTCGGCAGTGTCACGCATCTTATGAGGTTTTTGCTCATTCCTACTGATTGTCATATATACAGCGGAGGCTACAGGAGGCGGCGTGGCCGAGTGGGTAAGGGCGTTGGATTTGAAATCTGGAAGTCCCTGTTCTCGGTAGTTCCTCGACGGCGTTGTGTAAATAGCCAACTGGTCAGCCTCCCACAAGTTGGGATTCTTAATACAGTTGACTCCCGATAACTCGAACCCTTGCTAACTCGAACCTCTCTCGAAGTAATTTTCATTTCCCTTCAGGCCATTTTCTATGTAATTTTACCCTCGATAACTCGAACTTCCGATAACTCGAACCATTTTCTATTTCCCCTGAAGGTTCGAGTTATTGGGAGTAGACTGTAGTTTATGTTCTATTTGAAATATTTGTTTCTTTATTCAGTTACAGTGTCCCCAATTAGCATAACATTGCTGAATACATTTGACACTTAAATAAAGTTAGTTATTTTATATTTTTATTTTTTGCCACTCTAACGTGCGTCCATTTTAAGCATTTGATGTTGACTGATGATTTTCTTTAATCTAATAACCTGTTTGCTTGACAATGTATCGATAAACTGAAAAAAAAAAACTATACGTCGGTTACTTGCGAAATAAATTGAAAGAACTCACCGTTTCCGAATCCTTGGTTATAAAAGCTAGGACGCCATAAGGCAGCGAGGAGACTAAGTCCAAAAAGAACCAACTCCGCATATAATTCCAGCGTATCATCTTAAGATCATCGATCACCTCGCCATCCTTACCTACATAGGTTGTGTGAAAGTTCAAAGCAATGTCGGCAAGAAACAGCCAATCAACAAACAGGTCAATGATGGACACGGCTCGGTGTTCGAACGCAAAGCAAACGAGGAAAGGCACCGAGATGGTGGTGTACAGTGTCAGGAACAAAATAATCCAGTCCCAAGTTGTTTTGAAGGTGGTGTAGTGCAGAATGACTCTCGGTGGAGTATGTGGTACGTCGAGCTTGTAGTCTGGTAATAATTCATCGTTCAGGGACATGAGCTGAAATCAATGATCATGAAAAAGTTTTAACACAAGATTTACCTTACAAAGAAGAGAATTTTTGTCATAAGCCTGAGTTACTTGGCAAAAGATTTTGAGAACTATTTGTTGACCAGAAAGCATTCCGACTCAGCTTATTTTTACGAATTAATCTGCATATTTTCCTAACGGATGTGACTGGCTTATTGCAGGGGGAAATCTAGACGTAATTATCAAACACGAAAGACCGTGTTTGACCACATTTCCAAACACCAAGAAGAGAGTTGAAAGCGTTATAACGGACGTCAAGGTGTTTGGAAATGTGATTAAACACTGTCTTTTGTGTTTGATATAACTTCTCAATCGAAAATAAAACTGAGGAGAATTTGGAGAAATAAAATCGTAAAAGTATATGCTAATGTAAGATCAGATATCCAAACATCGTCTCGGTCATGATTTCTCCTGCGGAAATGTGATGAATTATTAATGAGTTTGAGAAATGCATAAAAACAACTCCTCAGTGGCGGATTTTTTCGGATTCGAACCACTGTATTTCGATTCATGTTTAGTTTTATCGTGAAAGGTTTCGCCGTGAGTGGAAAGTCCGCCCAGATCAGTTTGACTCTGACCGCTATCACAAAGATGACAGGCCTGGTTTTCCTATTGACATTATCCGAAGACTTGAGGAATTAAAAAGATTTCATTTTTCGCGCGTTTCCTCGTTTTGCTGTTTCGTGCTTTAAAGTCAATTAATCTGAAGCTCGCTGCTCGAACGATTTGCGATCAAAGATCAAGCTTTTATTAACTTTCCTCCCCCGAACGAAAGTTGACAACCTGATCTTCAATCTTTTTCCTCTGCGTACGTTTGTTTGCTTTTTGTTGAATAAAGAGAAGAAAGGAAACTAGTAACCAAAGTTTAGTTAATGTTTCCTTTCTTCTCTCTATTCAACATAGAAACAAATAGACGCAAAAACCTTTGAGTTGTCAAGGGTGTGTTGAGACATTTAAACCACAAAGGTGTTTGCCAGGGTAAAACGTATTAGCTTTTAACAGTATTTACAGAGGCTACCGGCGAAATTATTGAAAGCAAAATTGTAATCACAGTTGTAACAACCATGTGTATACTTATTTAACTCTAGGGAACCCCGTTCAAACATCGTAACTTCTACACTTGGATTCTTCAGACTCTAAATAAAATGATAATTTTTCATTACAGTAAGTTATTTGGCTGAAGATTTACTTGCAATTTATAACGAACGCCAATTAATGCAGACAAGAGACCAGTATCGCAAAGTTTTCTTACATACAATTATTACTATAATTATTTTCCTGTTTTCATTTCAGATAACATGGAAAAATATTTCTTTAAAACTTCCGTTTATTTTGTAATAAATCCAGGTTTTTTTCGGTTTAGTAGCGATATTGAAGCTTTGAAATTTTTTGGTAATTTTAGTCGTCCAGACGGGATAATAAAACTGATCTGGAATTTGAAATGCAACAAGAATAAGCGACTTAAAATGAAACACATAATAACAGGACGTCGCGTTGTCAAAAATGGTCGCCCGTAAAATTACGTTTTTGCGTCTCAGTGTAGAAAACTCAAACATTATTTGAGTTTTAATATTTGAACGTGGAATAAACGCTCATAAATACTCACCCGTGAATCTTTCTGTCGACAGGAAGTTGTCGCATTTCCTTCAGGTTTAACGCGAGACATATTCCTTTAAAATTGCTTATAGACAGTCTCCCAACGACATGAGGTTGTGACTCTGTTTTGCCGAGTTGTCATACGAGCAGAAAAAAATAACCTTATTGCGACAATTCACGTCGACCGAGGCAATGAAAATTGTGTTCATCCAAACTGATTGGGAATGCCTGTCACCTTTTCTAATTACCAAATGGGCGTCCCCTACTTTGAAATTCAAAAATCTTCTCTACATGAGCAAAGTGATTACAAAAAATTACTTGAGTAAACAAGGACGCCTTTTAAGTTGGGAAATCTACAAACAACACTAATCTGAAATGCTTCAATTCCGTTTCGTTGAAAAGGTCTTGTAAAATACGCACAAACTAATTTCGAGAAAAAACAACAGTGGAAAGTCGAGTTTTTTCGCTTGAATATTTAACTTTTGGCTTAAATTATGCTGAGTTTTCACACATCTATTCAATAACCTTTTCTGGAGATTATATTTCTTAATAAATTAGAGTTAACCCCGGTGCAGGTGCATCGGTTCACTGCAGGAAGAGCGCTACTTGCAATTAATTCGAATTGGGGAAGGTAGCACTTAAAAATAATCACAAAAACTTGGCGGAAAATTGTTTGTCAGGCAAGATCTTCCTTTTCCACACTCGTAGCCAAAGCTCTACTAAAAGGTTGACGATTTTAAACGTGAATGTACCATTATTACAAGGGTCTGTATATGTTAAACATTGGTAGCTAGCAAACTCTGAAATTTGTTTTGACAAATTGTCGAACTACAGAGCTTCAAACTACCCAAATGTTGACTGACAGCACGGAGGCACAAAAGCGCACGTTTTTAGTATGGCACGGAGAATTTGAAAATTGTTTGGCTCTTTTTGTAACCTCGAAAACAGATTTGGCAAACATGACATTTTACAGCGGGAAAAGGCATTTTTTGCCGTAAAAGCGTCGCACTAACAATTTCGTAGCAACTCTAAGGTTTTTTTTTTTCCTGTAACCTTGCCTATAATGGCTGATTTTCGAGCAGGTGATTTTTATCTACAGTGATACAGATTAAACCTTGTTTAGTTATGTTCTGGTTCTGAAATTTCAATGTATAATTTTTTTCGAATCGCGTTTTCTACTTTTTGGAGCACAAAGCTTATAGCAGTGCTGCTTTCATTTTTATTGGAGCGGAATGAAAGCTAAAAGGGGAATAATAAATGAAAAAAAATTAATAGCCACCACGAAAAATATTACTCCGATACGTGAAAACATATATTTGATTACATGAGATCTGGAGCTTACGGATTAGGGTGTTACAGTTTCAATGGCTGCTTCTCTACTTTATTTCGGCATCCAAAGGGTTAATTAACTGAAAATCTACATGACAATAAAGTGAAAAAATTTACATAAAGAGAGCTGCACGATTCGAAATTCTGGCAGGAGCTGATTGAAAAAAATTTGAGCACATCCCAACCACTATCGTCAGTTGATAGGTTTCCTCTTAGAATGTCTGACTTCTCCTCGCTTTAATGTAGGAATTCCCCCGCCCCCCCATCGAGACCTATCTGCTTGTCACCATGGAAACGATGATGGGAAACTATTATTTTTTTCCATAACAATCACGTAAGTCTTATCAAATCATTAAGGTTTTACCGTCAGCAAATCGTGCAATTATTTTCAGGCCACCACACCCTCACTTTTGTTTATTTCGAATTCACGACTATTTTCTGATGAAAGAAAATGTGTAAAATTAAAACAAGAAATAATTCTACTCACACTGCTGATTTGCTGAGCATTTCTCTGTGTCGATGTTTTCTGTTTGAATGCGACAAGAACTGATTTGTGTCGTGTGAGAGTTTTATTCAGTCGCGCCCAGCCTTTCGGTCCTCCATTGTCTAAAATGCACAAAGAAAGCATACACATCAGCGTTCAACTCCCCAAGATCATACCCAACGTCAAAGAACGTGATAGAGCTCATTTAGGATTGGTTCTCTGGGGTTTTATACGAGGTTATAGACTCCAAATCGTCCGTAGGAAAAATGATGGCAGCTGGACATTTTACTACAATATCTAACACAGCCCATAAAGTACAAGGAAAGACATAATTTTGCAATATTTGTCCCTGTGCTATGGTGTTTGAAGATGTTGGAACTTTTCTGTTTGTTTTTATGACCGTTGTTAAGTTTTCCGTGCGCTACGAATTATGGGTAAATGTACCAGCCGCCATGTTTTTTCCTACAGAGGATTTCCAAAAGTCATGGAGTCGCGTCCAAATCCTTCCCATGATGCTAACAAAGATGTTACACTGATGCACGGATCTGGAGGCATCAGATTAACAAATGTATTCCATGTTGCCGTGAGTCTGTTCAGTAATAAGTTACAGATGATGTCAAAATGTGGAAAGAACAAATAAGTGGCACACTAGGTGTTAGTGTGTCAGAGAGACACTGCGAGGGTGAATATTCCTTCCCACTGACAACCTGCCCACACTGACGGGCTCGAGAACACTATATTTTCGTATCAACAATTCGTCCTCGTATGCTGATCATTATACCATCCAAAATGCCATATTATTATAAATGTACATGAGATTACTCCTCCTGCCTTGTCATTATTTATACATCAAGACTCACAGTCTTTTTTCAAAGAAGAGTTACACGTTTCCAACAGTTTCCACGTTTGTTCTAAAAACATCGCATACAGTTTTGAATTAACAGAATAGGCATGTTTCATCATTAATCGTATATATAACCAAATTCTCGATCGTGATTGGTTCTCCGCGCGCCTATTTAGAGAGTAATCGTGCTCGTCATTTCAAATCAGCCTCACGCTGTGCCTTCGTCCGATTATGAAATTACTCGCCCGATTACTCCCTGAATTGTACACTGACGGACTAAATATGTAATGTAAGGGATCCATTCCAACTGGAAATAGAAAAAATTAACCGTCGTAACTCACATTCTCCAAAATACGCCAAAATTGTTCATTTCACGTGTGGTTGTTTTTCAGAATACGGCTAAGAAACAGTACAAAGATTTATAACGCACGTGCACAGCCACGGTTTTTCTTATTGTATCTTTTGTTTGGTGGAATTTTTGTCGCCCTTGCTGCCGTGGTTTGTTTAAGTTCCCTATGGCCTGTCCCTTCTATGGCGCACGCCTGCAGAGAATCATGGTAGTTGTATTCATCAAAACAAATATCCAGTCCAAGATGATGAATACAACTACCATGATTCCCTGCAGGCGCTTCTCATGGAGGGAATTGGGGATTGTCACGTCACGAAGCGTGTGAATTTAAAACTTTATGTAAAGAGAGAATAGTTTCGTTTGAAGTACATGTCATGACCTGTGCCCACTATAGGATCCTTGTATTCTGTGATGTCTTTTAATGTGACGAGAAACAACATCACTTCGCCTTTCTCGTTCTTTATTGGTCCAAGATGAAAAAGAACCCACATTGGTGTGCCTGAAAAATAATATAAGCAAACAATAATACTTTGCCAGCTTCAGCAAAAGTGTTACCTGAGCAAAACGTTAATTGTTCGTAGTTATTTGCCGCTACTGAAAGCCTTTTCATCGGGGAACAATGAACGTTATGGTCAACATACAGCTGCCATTTTTTAAAAATACGCTCTTGTTCCAGGTAAGATAAATTAAATATTCGCTTCTGGCGTTTAATCACCAATTGGGACCCACGTAAGTAAGTAAACAGTCTTCGGCATTAAATTTTTGGCAATGTGCATCATTAGAGTGGTTTTCAGTCGAGTATCGTAAAAGCAAAACCAAAGTAATCGCTCTAGCCAATCACAAAGAACACAGACAATCCAGTGAGCCAATCAAAACTCGAGGTACTTACATGTAGCTGGCGCAAAGCGCGGGAAAACGAGTGCGAATGAATCACGATCGGTTTTGGTTTTACTTCTGATTGAATCAAAAATTGGCACGCAATCCTGTACCATAGTTGATGAAAACCAGTTACTTTTTGGCACTCAAATGAAAACCGCTCTAAATAAGATGAAATCACGGTCACTACTTAGCACTCACTGTACATGTCTTAAAAGATAGTTTTCCTCTGCGAAGTACTCCAGTTTAACCGTATTCTAAAATAATGTTTTGTACTCCTTGCGTGCCTATGTTTTGTAAAAGGAACGTTACCTGGAAAAAACAAAAGGTCGCCTTACCATCTTTCTTATATGCAATAAACTCTTTTTGGATCGCAGTCTTAGCCTGCAAGGCATTATGGAGCTCCCTAATAGTCTCAGGGTCTGTCTGCTGACCATACAGGAAACTGCAGTCGCAGTTCTTCTTCATAACTTCTGCTCGTGTAAAACCCGTGAACTTGCAAAACCCGTCACTTGAGTATACGATAGGGTTCTCTATGATTTGAGCATTTCCAAGAACGAATAACGAGTCTGCAACGAAAATTGCTTTTCAGTTATCCACTAATATTGTTCGTTGAATGCAAGTGAATATATGAAAGATCATATATTTGAACTGCAGAGAACGATATGAAGACGTGATTGATCATCGCAGTTATACACGCAACTTAAGCAGTTGTAAAATTAATTACGAACTCACGAAGTGACCAGCTCCTTATTGGCTTGATAGCTCAGTTGGAAGAGCACTGCACCGGTATCGCAGAGGTCATGGGTTCGAATCTTGTTCAGACCTGATTTTTTTTTTCAGGCTTTAATTTCACAACTGCTTAAGTTGTGTGTATAACTGCGGTGATCAATCATGTCTCCATATTGTTAGTATTTTACAGTCAAATTCCAGGGGCTGTTTGGTTTTATTTCACTCTTACTCTAGCCCTATTAGACACGATATCATTATATTTGCACAGCCTTTTTCTTCGTGCCAGCTTTGCATTTTAAATTGTTTTATTTACCGTCCAATTGAGTCTTAGAACATGCATCTCAGTAACTTTAACCTTTTGAAGATTTTTCTATCAAGCCTTTCTGACTCTTTACTGCCAAAACCTGGTTACAATGTGGTATCCTTTTATTAAGGCATCCAGGCCATCAATAAATTATGTATTAACTGAAATCATTGATGTGCTTTATATCAATCATTTTTTAAAATTCTTCTTAATTTCGATCTGTCAACTTTTCGTGATCAAAAATGTTCCGCTAGGATAACTTATGATGGGTTTGAACTATCCCTTCCCTGGTAGCCTTTACGGTTTTTGGTAATAATTAATAAACCAAGAGGAATATAAGAGTGCAGTAGAAACCTTTTTACAAGAACCGTTTTTTACCAGAATGTTCTTTTATTTCACCAAACCTTTTCGTGACAGTGGGGTGTCTGTTTAATCAGCCGACGGAAATGGACAAAAGTCATGGAAAATATACTGAAAAACAGCCGGTGACTTTCAAGGATCACAGAAAATTCTTTGTCAGTGATTACATTAATTTTAAATAAAGCTTCTGAACTGTGGACGATAATTAATTCCCTTATATACTGCCACCACTCCATGCCTTTAAGAAAAGACAAGGTACAGTACAACAAAAGCTTCGATGACACGTGTGCCACGCCTTGAGTTCGCATTCATCCAATGTCACCGAAAACTAATGATCTTTTCTGCACGTAAATAGCAATAAGCTTTAACTCAACTCGCCTCACAAGGTCTCATCAAATCAATTTGGCATGCATGCAGTAGGTATAATCTGCACAATAGAGCCAGACAAAATGTCTGTAAGAATAGCCTGTTATTTTTGTTTTGATGCGGGAAAAGAATAGTTCCTGAATAATTCTCCCTATGTGATAAAGCGGTTATAGAAAGTTTGTTGACAAAAAATGAGAAACCAATTCAAAGTTATATTTTCTGCTGAAAAAGCTCTAGCTTCTAAACCCACATCTCTTTTAAAGCTTTTTGCCCAATAAGTCTCATCGCGTTAAAATTTATCAGTAAAGAGTTCTCCTGTCTGTTAATTTTGAACTCCTCCCTCTCCATTTCCACGAGGCCAAGCCAATCCAGTCCCGATCACGAAGAGAACTCTCAGGCAACCAATTATATGTTTTCCGAATTTTCCGTCAGACACAATATAGTTTAATTTCATACGTTTTGTTTATCAATCCCTATTTAATCCGTCATGGTTTTCTCGTCAACAATAAAAATGGTTTTCTCTAAATATAAATCCTCATTACTTATCTCCTTACATTCCTTTCAACGTTGTTTCTGAGAAACTAATGATCCATCAAGACAAAATCCTCAAGTTGACGATTTTTCTCGTTTCTCTCTACCTCATTGGGCCTTTTTATAACTGTCTTTTTTTATCATTTTTATTACAAGGAGAAACCAGACCTTCACACTTTTACGGAACGAGTGAACGTTCTTCCCAGTTTAATCACTCGGGGAAACAGATTTAAGATTTTTGTAGCCTGTGCAATTGGCGACATTCCGCCAGCACTCGCGGGCGAAATTCTGCCCTAAATGTTCCAAAAAAACGAAAGTTCGTTTCCGTCGAACAAGACTGTTTCGGAAAGAAATGTTTCCGGCGTTGCTAAAGGGGTTAACTGATGTTTCCGACAAAATATTTCCGATCAATACTTCGTTCTGCTTTCCTCAAATGTTACGTAAGGACAGGAAAATATCAATTCGAAGTAAACTCGACAAATCATTCGAAAAGTTCGGACATTTCGAAAACTATCGGCTATAATCTAACAACGAGATAATTGTTCGAAAACGTGGAGATAATTTCCAGGTGTTCTTTGAAAATATTTGTAAAAATTTTCACAGAAATCTTCGATCGAAGCCATCAAATTATTCTACATTGCAGATTTATTTGGAGGATATTATGGGCGTTACATTATGTTCCTTTTGAATACCGCATCAAAAAACTTTTTTTTTCGCATACACTCCCGTCATAAGACTCTTTTTATATCAAACAGTATTAATTTTTCAAGAAACAACCACCCGTTTTCCATTCACAGCCATGTTTACCTCGCAAGTGAATATATGAAAGACCAATTGCTCATCAGCGTAAGTTTATCTAAAATTAAATTTGGTCTTGCAAACGCACAGAAACGATATATCGATAACGTATACGTCATCTACTAACTACGATAAATATTGAATGAACTCGTTAAATATTGAACCAGATATTTCCTGATGAAAAACGTCAAATTTACCAAAGTTTGGATGAGTAGGTGGCGAAAGGCGTCAAGCTTCCGTCAACGTCTGTAAATGGAAAATGGCTCAAACTTTTGAATAAATTATTTGAAGCAGGGTTTTTAAAACCCAGATCCTTTCAAACTTGGTACTATCAATAAATTTTGTATCCTTTTTCTAGTTATGACATCTGTTTTAAATCCTGTGAATTTCTAAATTCGTGATGTAGAAACTGAGGTTAGAAAGGGTCGATCGTCATAAAGCGCCACCAAATTTACAGTACCATACTTTCTGACATCAGTTTCTACAATCAAGTTTGAAAGGATCTGACTTTTAAACCCTGCTTCAAGTCATTCATTCAAAAGTGTTGGCTAGTTTACATTTTCAGACGTCGACAGATGGCTTTAGTCGCACAGATTCATTTCAAAAACTGTAACTTAGGGTTATAGTACACAGCATCCAATTTTCTGTGTCAACAAACTGAGGCAAATACCCTCTGAAAACCAGCTTCGATGCTAACCAAGTTTATTTCATCGAATAAGAAAATTAGATATACATATTTATTTTCTTTAGATATGTTAATATTGAAAAGTTTGGATGAATACGTTAGTCACTATTAAAATAAAGATAAAGTTCGTTTACGTTAATAAGTTTTCAAAACGTTGCCGGGAAGAATTTTGCCGGTATAGACGCAATGTTTCAGGAAAGAGGGTTTTATATACGATGTTTTTATCGAATTTAGCCGGTGATTCGAGACAGAAGTTAATAAACACATACTGTTCACTATATGGTTGACTTTGAGACATCAAACAATAAATTCTAAAACGACAAAGGTAATTACAAACAAACTCTCTGAGGTACAAAATTTCTTTCAATTTCGCCGGATTTTCCCACAATCGAAGTAACTGAAAACTACAAGAAGCTATTTTGAGATTTTGCGATCATTTTTGTCCTAATATACACAAACGAATTACTTCTTTAATAGCTGGACAAATGTCTTTGAGACTTTTTTAGTTTTAATTTCGAATTGTATTGTTTTATCTAATTCTTTTTTTTCTTTTTAGATGCCATATCTCGGAAACAATCAGGCAATCGAACAGACAAAGTATCACGGAGACACAAATCACGAAATAGGAAAACTATTTTTCGTTTTGGAATAAAACAGGCACCCTTGAAAGGTCAATATGTCAGCTCCCAAGTGTTAGTGAAAGCGTAGATCAAACTGAAAGGACTTTTTTAAAGTCATTTTCTACCTTAAATTTATGGAAATAATTTTCTTGTTTATAGTAAAAGTCTGTTTAGCATTTTTGCAAAACATCAATGTCAGTGTTACTTACGAAGGCCATTCGAGCGCCGAACAACATTTTCCAGAAAAGTGTTTTGAGGCACCACAAGTCCTCTTCGTCCAACAGGCATTTCGTCCCTGAAAATACATGAATATAGCAAATGAGCGATGTCTTGGATATTTTGAGTTTAGATGAAGGGTCTTTGACCAGTAGCTATTATTATTGTCAACTCACAAATGCACATGAATATTCTAGCGCAAATATTGTCATCTAAAGTGTAGATTTTAGACTCCTGTAGTTTCGATGTCTGTTTGTTGACACATGATCCGTTGGAGGCCAACACCTGTTTGTCAAAGCAATATATACAGCCATGTGAAGTTAATATTGAGTTTTACAACCCGGTGAATACGGTAAAAAAACGCTTCTGGAAAATCTTAACGAATTGGTTGAAAATTCCACAAAGTTTCCCTCCGATAACTGCTTGAGGAGAGCCCCGGAGAATTGATGACCTCCATGACCGAGTAAGACCAGACCGGGTCTTGTTTTAGTTTGGCGATTGCGCTGTCAATAACCCGTGATCAAAAGTTCGATTTTTCTCAAGTACAAACCACTTCTGGCGTTTTCCAACGACTAAGCGGATTTAGCGACGAGATAAGTCCAAAGAATAAAGAAAACCAATTGTGAAGCCATTCTTACATTTTTGGCGGCTTGATTAAAAGATTCGAAGAACGGCAATTTTAACACGTACAGCTTGACTGTCCTGAAGGTTCAGGCAGCTTTTGCAGCTCTTAATTTCTGACTATTTGCTTTAGATTATCTACATCAAGGGAAATTACCATAACAACAGTGTTTCAACGAATCAGAGCTCGGCTTCTGACAAAAATGCCAGTTGGTTAGCCTACTGCCGCCGGGCGAACGTGTAGTAATAAGATCTCGACAAAGACTTTATCGTAAACTCATGAAATATTTAACAGTTTTTCGCGATGTGAAAGCCACGATATCATTATCTGTGACTACAAGTTTGTGTAAATGAAGAAAAAGCAGACAAAAGAGAAACGAAAGGAAAAATTAAATCCTTTAGAAATCGCTTTCATTGATCAGCCTATTCGGACCAGCTGCACGCCATTTCAGCTGACGAGCAATTGTTGAAAGTCTTCAAAATTACCAACGGGTCGGAAATTGCTTAAACACTCACAATATTGAAGCAATAATAGTTTACCACCGGTCGAGAATGACCTTCTTCAAGGTATAACTTGAACAGAAATAGGTTTGTTTATTTTATAGGATTCATATCATGACATGCGCAAAGTAATTCATGTCATTAGGGGATTTTTATGTACTGGGCAGGACAATTAAATTTCGCGCCATGTGGTGTAGAGCGACTGTTAGGAAAAATAATTACTTCTAGTTAGATCATTACATAAATAGTTTTGTTTTTTTCTTCATCACGTTTGTGAGCTGATTCATAAAAAAGTTTACAACATACGATCCGATTGAAGATGTATGACTTTGCACTCTATATTACTTTCTTTTTCCGTCGTTACAAGAGTTACTAAATTGTAATGTACCAGAATTTATTTAACTGAGAACGGAAAAGCGAACGATTTTAGAAAGTCTATCGCACACCAAGACTGTTTCGCCAGTTTGAATATTTTTCACTGAAAAGAAATTCTACATGAATTAAAAAGTATTAAATTAGGAAACGAGAGACAGTCTGGCGGGAGATATTATCCCTAGCTTTGTAATAAGCGAGTTGATAGAGATCTTTCTTCTTAGAAAACGAGGAAAATGGTTCATTGTTTCATCCCTCGTCTTCACCAACTTAATTAAGATAAATCCCCTGCGGTACGCCTGCTCCAAACGATTAGCTCTAACCACATTATTAGTGGAATAATTCATTATGTTATGTACCCAGTGGGAACCCAGTGAGCCTCGTGAGCAACGTTTAAGACAAAACAATTTTACACGCTAAAAGTTTCTTAAAAATGCTTAAAACTCTGGTGCATTATTCAGGTAGGCTTAGAGGACACGCCTATTTTAGACCCTCGTTTTCTAAACTCTGACTAAGTAGTTATTTTTTGGCCCAAGCGACGTGCTCGTCCGAAGTGACATTAGGAAAATACCTACGAGGAACGAAACAGTGCCAGCTGCGAGCATTTCAAAACCTGCATGTTGAAGTTTATTATTGCTCAGCCTTGACAACAATGCATTCATTATTAATGCCAATAACTTCACGTAAAATACTAACGGAAAGAATCGAACGACCAAAGCGAGCATTCAAAAAATGTTTTCGTAGACAAAAATCTTTCAAGAAAAGTGACACATTTTGAGAAAAATCTACTACCTCTGAATTTTTTTTTTCAGCGGGATTCAAATAAAAACAAAGTACCACTGTTTTAAAAATAAAAGTAAAAGTTAACTGTTCGAAAATGACTTAGTAAATTCAGAGAGAAACTGAAATACATTATTGGAAAATCGGTTTAAGCGAGTTGTAAGTTTGCAACATCAGTTTCGAAACTGAATTACAGCATATAACATATAGCATAAGATATAATAATTCCATAAAATGTACTATTGATTTCAAATGTTTGAAATCTAAGAACATCATTGGACATCTCTATTTAACCATCTGTCCGAAATTAAGGCTATTAATTCTAGGTTCTTCAAAATTCTGACATTCTAGGTTCTTCAAAATAAAGAGCTTAGTTTACGAAGTTCGATATTTACGCGAGATTGCTAGATTTAAGATAAGCAATGTATTATTAATCCCAAGAAAAGGCAGAGGGAAATTTATGAATAAAATATGTATCAACCAACATTAGTGTATACTATTATTTTGACTGTCATATTCAGTATTATTTTATGGGTAAATTATGGCGTCTATTTATTTGTTTTTGAGATATGGACTTTTAGAGAGCCTACAGATTTAGAAATAAGTTAACAACTACAATTAACAGGAAAAGCGAGTTCTTGCGAATTTGAGTGTTGAAGGACGGTATGCTAACGGGATAAGGGTTAACGCGGTAAACATTGCAGTATTCGGAAAACCTTAATTTTTACCTGAAGGAGTTGCGAAGAACAAATCCATGGCTGAAATTCGGCCGAGGACATTATAATGTACGAAATAAAACATTGGTACATTTCTTCCGGTAAGAGTGAAAATACTACATGTTTACATCACAAATCAACCGTTGTTCACATCGAACTTGGAAACAACATTGTCATTTATCACCTGCTTTGCAAAATTGTTATAATATGGCGTTTGAGGTCGTTTTAAGTATAAACATTTTCGGAATCAAATCTTCTTAACATTTAGGGCGTTCAACCTCAGCTCGAAAATTAACGTTCTATGTAAAAAGTTTGCAAAACAATGCGTAAACAGTGAAAAATTTAAATTGCACTACACTACATGCAATTAACAGCAGAGACCGCTGAAAGACGTTTGTCCGCTCTGAAGGCTCGGTTATTTAAACTTGGTTCAAACGACATCAGACAAAGTAAATTGTCCTGAAAGTAAACAAGAATGGGTTTGGGTGGGGAGGGGGGAGGGAAGAAAGGAAGGAAGGAGGGAGAGAGGGCGGCAGGGTGGGAAGGTAAGTGAGATGGGCATATGCCTAAAGAGATTTACCTTCATTGTTAAACTTTCAATTAGATAGTAAAGTGAAGTAAAGTAAAGGAGGTACTTGATTTCTATCTAGA
Organism: Orbicella franksi; assembly: GCF_964199315.1. Classification (NCBI taxonomy): domain Eukaryota; kingdom Metazoa; phylum Cnidaria; class Anthozoa; order Scleractinia; family Merulinidae; genus Orbicella; species Orbicella franksi. Next base: position 3,819,134 of record NC_138148.1, on the reverse strand, counting down.
AAGTCTGACTTCACGTAGATGAGAAGAGAAGGTATCCGGTCGTTTAGCCCCCAAGTCGAATAGCCCCTAATACTTTAGCCGCCAACCAGAACTGAAGTCGAAAACACTGTCTAGTTTTCGTTCTTTAAGCGTGAATGGGGGCTAATCGACTTCTGGTGGGGGACTAACTGGCTAGGGGCTAATCGTCTTGGGGGCTTAATTATAACGACTGGTAACCGCGGCGACGAGAAATACGTGACGGTGAAATCGCGTTACGGCCTGTCATCTTGAGACACCTGTCTTACAATGATTTTTTGCTTCTACCTCTTGCCACACAGTTCACGAGGTAAATAAATACGGCTTAATAAACCGTATCACGGAGAACAGGTCTAGCTTGCGATCATCCTGTTCAGTTCATGGTATAAGTGAGCCATAGCGACAAGAAAATAAGTTGATGCCAATTAGTTGATATTTTGGTCTTTGAGATGCCCAAAATGATCAAATGTTCCAAAATGTTCAAATGTTGTCGTTTATAGTGGTCAATGCGCTTAGCTACACATAGCTAGTTCATAGGCATGTAACTTAAACTGAAAGAAGCAAATATATCGACTAAAACAAGAGATTATGAAGGTAATCTCTTGACTAAACAAAATAGGCTTAAAAATTCCAACTGGCGGGAGGCAGATCAGAGAAGCTGAACCACGGTGTACCGAGAAATAACTCCAGCCAAGTGGTCAGAACGGGACTTCGACCAGCGACCTCGGGACTTAAACTCGGGCGCCCTAACCACTCGGCCACGCTGCCTTCTCAAAGCGAAAAGGGCGACAAGTTCCAGAAAGAAACAAAAAGACACCTGAAATAGTCACGTATATACATTTACCAGTTGGATGGTGAAGTCAAAGCCCATCAACCTTACCTCAAAAACCAAAAAACGAACGAACATCAAAAAGTGACACATTTGGAAAGAAAACGAAGTAAGCTACTGTACCCTATAATGAACTAGCGTCCTCCTGTTAGCGTGGACAGCCAAACAGAAACACGTTCTCACAACTCTCTGAGTGAAATTATTCCGTGTTTTGCTTTCCTGGTTTCCGTGAGTGATCATTAGCACGCAATCAACTGACGAACAGGTGGAACTTAACCTATTATTAAAGGGAGCGCTGCATTCATTTCACGTATCTTAATTCCAATATTAACCAAAGAATCTATTGGCAACCGCTCTTCTGACGTCGAAACTTAAACAACTGTATGTTTCCGACATAACGGTTGGGCAATTAAACGATAATGGAAATTTTCTTTGCATGTATTCTGGTGTCGTGTTTCAAAATGTCCAACTACCCGCAAGAATTAAATGTCACCTACATTTGTGAATTAAATTTAGAAAATAATATGGTGCTGCAATTTGGCAGGGAGGGTTGTCTCGCGTAACAGTGACGATGGTGCTTTGTAGCTGGAGAACACAATATAGATAATTTAAGGGAACTGAGATGTTTTTGGAAATTAATTCACAGAAATTATTATGCTTGCAAAACATAAGAAAAAAAATAATAAAGTATACAACATGAAGTGAAAATATGCTATGTCATGTACTAAAAGGACACTTCTAAAAGCTAATAAAAGCAAATAAAACGTCGAACTTGTTTTAAAATAATAAATACTAACAAAAATACTGAAAACAATTTTCGCTGTGATAAATTTTGCAAGACGAGCTTTCGAAATGCACAATATTGTTTCACAGTGCAAGTTATTGCCTGGATATCTCAGTCTTGTAAGTGAGAGGTATAGAACTTGTTCGAGATAAGTCCAGCCAGTTTTTGTATAGAAAACCAGCCAGTTCCTGCCCACAGTCTTAACAAAATTAAACACCACTGGAAACTTCTCAGGTTCAGCAAAATAATTACAAAGAGCTACAGTTTCTTAACATTACGTTTTACCAAGCGTCTGATAAAATTAGACTTTTTTATTCTCAATTGTAGGTGTCTTTGAGTTGCATATTGATAAAGCAAACCAAGGCGTTAAACGCGTTTCTATGTAACGTTTTCCACGGCGTCGGAATGGTAAATTTTATTGACAAAGCCTTAGATCTACAAACTTGAGTGATTTTTATTTTTCAGTACAATATAATAGTCTATGTTTAGCGGATAATGAGGGCAGAAATTTGTTGACAAGAAATTTACCGTAGTTTTGTATTTACCTGTGTAACTGATGAAGGTTATAAAACAACAGAAATTTAATTTTATATCCAGATTTCCACCAAAGCTGTGTTAAACACAAGAACTATCCAGAGCAGGAAATATGGACCCGAAAGCTCACCGTTTTACTTTTCATTCAACCCCTGTAAACCTTACGTACCTGAGCAAAGTTCTCCTCCAATCCTCAGAAATCTATATCACTGGTACACTCGCTTCCCTTTCAACCGGGTTATATTCACAGCCCCGACGAAAATTAAACAATGCTACCAACTAATTTTGTTTTTATCCTTGCCTACATGTCGGTGATTTATTCATTTTCAGTACGTCATGGAATAACAGGTGGTAAAGGGATAATTCAAGCGAATATGTTACAGCGGCCTTCAAGAAAATCTCTTAGAATTTCTACGCACATAAAATACAATTTATGCTTTGCGGCAGTTTTGTAAGGCTTGTGAAGTGTCACCGCCTTGACAATACTGTTAATTGGCTAGACTTAGCGGTCTGGTTCGGAATATCTGAACTAATGATTTTCCTTAAAGCGTTAATTCGTTTCGGATAATATCACTTTCATCGTGCCACCAGGTAGCTATAGGATTGACAGAGTGTCATGAAACTCTTTGCGGCACGCACTTAATTGGTAAATAGCGCGCTTAAACGATCACGTTTCGTAACACTTTGGGACCTCTCTTAGCAGGTGAGTAAACTACGCTCACTAAAGGAGAAACAAAATATTCCATGCAGTCAGTCTTAAAATCCATAATTTTCAACGAAAAATTGTTATGTTTTTGATTTTAGTTTGCAAGTCCGCGATTTGAAATTTCACACTTGAGATCCCACAGGAACATTACACATTTGGTTGACCTTGCAAAGCTAAATGGCAATGAAAACAAAGGTAATTTAAACATCTTTATAGAATTCGCCCACGAAAGGCGTCAACAGAATCCCCCGGGCCAATCATTTGGTTGCAAGGATGTTTCAGCCCAAAAATATTTGCTTAGTACTCTCAATTGCATCTTTAATAAATTCAGCCAAATCGTTTGTTAGAAATTATATAAAGGCTGAGTTTTATAGAGTCTTGTGTTTTTTTAAAACACGCATGTACTTTAGGGAGGCACGCCTAGTCTGTGTTACAGGGATTTACATGGGCTTGACATAAAAATGACTAGATGGTGAAAAGTGGTAGACATTCTGCTTGTCCAACATAATGAGACGGAAAGCTGTTGGGCAGATGTAGAGTGGGGTACTTAAACTATTTTCCTCTTAGTTTTCCTCCAGCCCCGCTTCAATACGGCGGTAATTTCAAAGATGCGGAATCCATCCTTATACTGACGTTTGCAAACTCACTCAAAATGTAATTTAGCGCATTTTTCAAAAGATTTTATATAATTGTATTGAATAAAATCCTTCAAGTTTAGCATGGTGTTAATGCATGCTAGATGTTAAAAACTGCCACTAAATTTTGCTGATAACTTTGCAATCAAATTTAGAACACGGTGTTCTCGCCTGCATTAATGTGCTAGAATTTAATCCATTTCGCCGCATCCTTTTAGAAAGATCCACGTATCTCTCTTTCCAAATGATTTTGTTGTGTAAAAATTGTTGACGTCACTGACAATTGTACCTGGAGGCCGTTTTGAAAACTGCTCGATTTTTATCTCCCCCAAACTGCGGGGGATATGTTAAACCCTGAAAAAATGATAATTTATCATAGGTTCACTCCCCTGTCCTTCCCCCTATGGCATTATGTCTGGTTAGGGGTCCGTGATTTTTCACTGGTATCCAGCACCCCTTGGTATAGAGACGCTGTGAGAGAAACGTTTCTTGCCTTAAAACAAGACACAATGCCACAGGCCACGAGATAACGCAGTAATTAGAATCACAATGTTATCCGTGTTGTAAATGTCAAGTCCTTACTGCGTGTTATTCACCGTCATTTTGTGTACTAAACGTTGCCTATCGACCACCTAGAAATTGGTGTTAAATCAAGTTCATCCTCTGGTCTATTTGATATTTTCTTTTTTATTCATGTCACCAGTACACTAGGAACGCATTCTTATTGCAAGGAAACTAGGATGCTGATGTATAAAAGGATATAATTGTATACGTTAAACTTGATACTGAGAGCTATTCGAAAAATATGGAATCAGGTCCGTAACACAAGTCTCTTCGATTATTTTACGGGTAGCTTGTTTGTGTGATTGATTTAGATCTTCCTCAAGATGCTAATCACTTTTCAGAATCAAAGGAGTAAGAAAATGGCTTAAACTGTTCAGTCGGTATACAATCGACTCATTCACAACCGTGCTCTAACAAAGCTCCAAGCCATTTGAGAGTCTTTCCTCATTAACGAGAAGAAGAATGTCGCAGCATGAACCTCACGGCTAAATAAAAGCACTATTGTTTTTAATGAACACCATAGTTTACAACACTAAACTCAATGCATAACAAAAGATTGTTTCTCAAAGTGTTAACGAAATGAAATGAAAAATACTCCAGTCTTTATTTACTGATTTCCTTTAGGATTTTGCAGCTAGTTCTTCAGTTAAAATTTCCCAGTCCGATTGTTTTATTTCAAACCTCTTCCACCTCGTGGCAAATTATACATCCTGTTTAAATCTCTTCCACAGTTAATGGTGTCAGGTGAATGTTATAATATTTGTTTTGGGAGAATCGTTAAGATAAACTAGGTATTTGTATATAGCCGAAAACATCTCTTGCAAGCTAAGGTTTGTAAATAGATGAGCTCCTTATGTAACGACCACCAAATTATTGGATAGATAATGAATAATATTTCTTGAGATAAAACTCCAAACATCTTGGTCATGCCGCAATGATAAGCACCGGTTTAATACCGCAAAATAGGGTATTTCGTGAGTTAAAATCAATTCTGATACTCAGGATAAAGAGATAAGCCAATAAATAAACTTTGCTTCCGAATTATATTCTTATTGTTGAAACTATAACGCTATAATTCTTTCTTATTGGTCTTCTCTGCCGTTGAAGCCCTGAATTTTTTCAGGCTTCTTCTTTCCAATTGCTTAAATTGGAAAAGTAACTGCGATGATCATTCTTCACTTTCATGAATTAAGTCTATAAATTTGATGTATGCCGTAGCAAAAACTGCTCTATGTTAAGCATTTTCTACCTATTAGGACTGATAACTCTGAAATTCCACTGATAAACGTAAAGGTTTGCAGATTTGCAATGTTTTATCGTCAGTTTATCTGGATTGTATCTTAGTTATTCTGTGTAGTGTATTAAGTTATTTAGATACTCCTTTACGAAAATCTCTGAGCCGACCACAGGATCCTCAGCTCAAGGATGCCCGTTTAACTCGAAGCCGATGCCACTGAAAATAAATTGTTCTTAGTCTTAAAATTATAACCGAAGGCGCTTGATGCATAATAAATTTCTTTACAATTTACCATTTTCATTACAAACAACAACTTGGCACCGCATTTTGAAAATTAAAACTAAGCGAACGAGTTAAACTTTCGTTTACTTGAAAAGGAGTCAAATCGTCTGAACTGATTTAACTCGACAGCTGCTGTTATATTCGTCTAGAAACTCAAGCACTCTAACAGCAAAATCGGATTTTTAGCGAGTGAAATGTGGCGGGCGTAATGTGTCCTGCAGTTAGACGGTTAATCATAAGCATCTTTTATAAATTAATGAATTTCCTACCTGAACTTGTTGTTCTGAAGATGGAAAAAGAAAAAAATGTCAGCGAAAAAAGCCGCAAGCCTTGATATTCTAGAAATCCTTGTGACGATTTTCTCGGTAAGGAAATCAAATCGATGTTCGACGAAATGCGAAGAATATCTCCAAATTTACATATCTTCCTTTTCACCTTGAGTTCCAATAAAAACTTGCAGGCAAGGCGCCAAATATTAGCTGGTTGCAGTATTCAGTTTATTGAAGCCAGCAATGTGAGTTACAACTCATTAATTTTTACGAGATTTGATAGGAAGTCGTAAATTTGCCGTGTTTGAAAGTTCTCCTACTATGATGTCACCATGAGAAGCCCTCATTACCAAAACATCAAGGCATCAAGGTTTTGTGTTCATTTTGAACGAAATTGAAAAAGACATCATTGTCCGGAATTATATTTACATAATCCAGGCACTAATGGTGTTTCATAATTAATACACATTACGTCAGCTACGCAGGGAATTTATATCAACATCGAGGCAAAGTCGTGTCAGTCAGTCAGTTCGAGGCCAACAAGTTTTGGTCCAACTTACGAACTCATCTATTTACTTTTCGTGCTTAATTTACTGTGTATCGAACGAAACTTGGCAGATGTGAAGTATTTAGAAAAATGGGTGGCCAAATAAACCATGTCATTGTAAAAAACAATAGCGTTATTGAAGTATTTGCATCAACCCTTCTATTAAATCAATAACAATAATTTTACTGCTACAAGAGAGAACAGCTGAATACATGAACACTCCTAAAACTGAAGTACAATACAAGATGAAAACAGTTTCAACAACTCATCCCAAAACCATGATGCAAAACACACACAAACGGTGCCTCTCATTCCCTTCTATGGTTTGAATTTTGTAACTTTGAGAAAGATAAATGTTTGGGCATCCAGAGAGTGATGGTGGTAATTAATAATAAGTCCCCACCCACGTTACACAAACCAGGCATGTTTCCCTACATAACAAAAGAAAGTTTTCCTTTGTTACTCTTAGCCTTTGAAAATTTATCAATAAGTTAGTATGTATGTCAGCTGGATTTTGTTTCGACAACAAAGCGTGTTATGAAGCGAAAGAATATCTGATTTAAGAATAAGATAAATGTTTTTTTTCTCAATTTAAAAGCTAAACACAGCAAACGACATGGAAGCTATGAACGTGAGGGACTGGAATCTCAGTTTTCAGTCTCATTCTCGGCGATTTTTCGGCATAAGTTAAAATTTCAGACCATTTCGCAGCTATCGATAATTATCAAAAACTGAATCATTGGAAAATGCAATTCGAGAGTTTTCATTGGTCTAGCCATCATGGGTTATGAGCCATTACACCATGCTCTATAAAAATGGTAAGCGTGCGTGTAATTTTTTGGTACGTTTTTATTTTGATTTCATTTTAGTTCTCTATATTCTGGGGGCGTTTTTTAATAAAACAGTTATTCCACTCGTGCTCGCTGAATATGAGATGGTTCAGTAGTCAACTCGCCGCTATGCTCCTCGTTGGATATCTATCATCTCACATCCAACGTGCGCTCGTGGAATAATTGCTAATCATTTCAGATCTCAGATATCATTCTACCCGAAATTCTGTAAAAATGTGGAATTTTCGTTTTTATACCGGAATTTGAATCTTAAGGTATTGAGCTCATTTTCTCGAGCTCAAAACGAGTTATTTTTACCTTTGAGAAAAGATATCTCAAGAAGGATTTAAAGCTTTTGACCTCAAATTTTCAGGATTGCTAGGTCTCACTGAGTTAATTGTTATGAATGAGGGAATTTGCCATAGAATTCTTAGGATAAAAGTTATCAAAACAGTATCTAGATTTAGCCATTGCCACGGGACCATAAGTCAATCAATAAGAGCAAGCGTTGGCTTCAGCATAACTGTACCTACATAACAATAGACTATGCAATTTTGGCCTACCAATGCCTGAAAGCATTTTTTTTGTATCACCTAGCTCCTAAACCAGCAGGGAAGTAAAAGAAAACAATAAACTGAAGAAATAGAAATAAAAATAAAAATCTCTTAGCTTTGACAATACTGCACCCAAAAACACGTTACACACATAAAAATAAAGGTTAATTAAAATGTTTTCCCTTCCCCTCGTTTGCAATTTTATGTTCAATGTAGGCTGAAAACCTAGCTTAATGGGCGAAAATGATAACAAGCGAGAAAAAGATATTCCAAATGATAGCCACACGCCAAAAACAATAATTTAGCTCATTTAAATTGCATATGAAACAACGGATGTGTCTCCAGCCGTGATACCCCAGCTGTGTTTCTTTCTCCGTGTTTCTAGTTGCTGAATATACCCACTTTTTTCTCCGTAAACTCTTAAATTTACGGCGTTTACCGTCTGTTTTAAGGTGTTTTCTCACGGAAGTGAAAATATTTGTATCTGAATTGCTGTGAATTGGAGATATCTCTCTATTAATTGGCTGGATCGATCTTAAGATAAGAGGAAAAGAAAACTGGGGGCAATTATTTCTGTTTGCCGTTTGCCGAAACCATCATTTTTTAAAGGCACTCTAATAACTTTCAAATAACATAATGGAAAAGAAGTTATAAACTGTTGGATAATAGCTGTTGATTAAAACTGCCATTAAGATAAAACTGATAGTGCGAAAACACACATGATTTCTATTACAGTGGTGGGTGATTGACTTGTCTATATATTAGGTCTGATAAAGGTCTTTGCTGTTGTCGTATGATGAAACGTGCTGGCGAGACTATTTGACACTACAAAGACTGACCGCACGATTAAAATGTGTTGTCACGATTAGAGATTTCGTCAGCATTGTGTTTCAGTTAGCACGAGAAGAGAAAAAAAGCAAACTGAACAAAAAAAGACAACAAGAACACCGAAACAAGAACAACAAAAACAACAACAACGATACTGACAAGGGTCAACGTAAGAAAGTTCAGTTGCTGAATGAAACATAATAGTGAGAGATTTGAATTAACATTCTATACAAGAACAGTACTGATAACACCCCAACCACTGTGAGATAAATGGTATTTCAGCTTTAATTGCCATTCGTAAATTTTAACCTGGATAGCACGACATCTGTATCATATATGACATTTTCGTTATATCACGTCTTCGTAACAATCCAAAGAAAGCAAATTTTTGAAAATTAAATATGATTTTTTCTGTCACTGACACAGGCATATACTTTGAAAAAGAATTCCGAGTGCTCCATCTAGGAGTCGAACCTAAGACCTTCTTGTTACTAATCTAGATGCTTTACCACTGGCTACAGGAGACTGGAATCATTTGAACCTAGTTTAATGGCCTCAGCTCCCATGGGTCTCTTGCAGAGATGCTCCCGGTACAGTACATCTGGACTATTAGCCAGGAGGTCTTGGCTCTCCGAGTATGCCTGTTTCACTGACAGAAAATCACCATCTTCTTTAATATTAACCAAGCTAAAAATCCACTATCTCATTCGTTATCAAAGCGAATTTTTATTTGCAAATAAACATCTTAGAAATAAAAATATTCACAGGCAATAGCGAAAATGTATTTTTAAGAGGATGATAATAATTCTTGACAATTAATCTAGCGAGAAAATAGTCGACCCTCCGAATTAACAAATTACAGTGCAAGGCTAAATTTTCGTCAGAATTAGGAAACATTAATGCATGTACGAGAGTTTAAAAGGCAATTTAGTTGGCAAGTTTTGTAGTCTTCGCCCACACAATTTTAATTTTGCGTTCGCGCTTTATCGATGGAAACAACATCAAACGATGCCACCAGCATTCATCACAATTTTACCGGCATTAACTGATTCAAAAAGAATATTTGATGACCACGATGTATTAAAGTCAGTCCTTTTCCACGACTGCTAATAACTTGACAAGCCTATGCTAATGCCGTCTTCAGCAAAACATGTTACTATAAACAACTTCGAACAAGGCAAATTAGCAAGATCCGCTGTATTAGGTGAATCTTGTAGCACCTTTTTCTCGCTCCAGAACAATTTCCTTCCTCTAGAAATCTAGGGTAAATACAAATGCGTTGCCTCTAACGGATGTCTGTGTGTTAAATCGCGTTAAACGTGTCTTCGGTATAGAAGCAGTTGAATAAGTCGCTCAATGCTCATTTTTATTCATCTGGCGCTATATTCCTAAACAAATAAGCCAACTCAGTTTTATTTGTCTTAGGCCAGAGGGAGGTTTACTACTTAATAGGCAGTTATTAGGGATTCATATTTTTAAGACGCGCCCTCCGAGAGAAATTGTGGCGATATAAGCACAAAAAATAACCCTTGACACTAGTTCGGCAAAATACAATGGCAAAGCGGTGCACCATCGAATTTTTGAAACGTACCCGCACGCGTTTTGAAATTGTCAACTTCACCTTGCACTAGTGCTTCAAGCAAACATTCAAGTAGATAGAATTTCACGAACCCCAACTTGAACGTATTTGAGGTTGTAACCTAATACATTTTGTGAAACTTTATATATTTACGATAAATCCAAAAGGCCTCTCTCGTGATAGACTTCCTGAAACAGTGTATCCGTGTCTAACACAGCCATGCCACAATATTTATTCTCTTGGCTGCATGTTTGACGAGGTTAGACAAAATGTCCCATTCACTAAAGAGCTGAGTTCGTGTCAGCAATGCAACACAAAGATGAAACATTATTCCGGATACCATAGACGTAGGTTTATCATTATTCATTCCAAACTAAACAGAAGTTACTCAAAATGGTTCCTGAATAAAATATAAATAGACAAGGGCATAACTCACGAAAGTAGCGATGAATTAACGTCGAGTCTTGTTCTTCAGAATGTTTCTCATAAGCTGCAGAGTTTCCAACTTCATCTCACTGAAACAAAGACGATTAACGAAAAACCTATTAGAATCCATAAGGCTTTCTATTCCAAGCAAACTGACTCTCTAGTCAGAACATGCTGTTTCGACATACAAACCACATTTACTTTTCTAAGCCGTAGAAAAGTTTCATTTATTGATGGCGGCAATATTGGCCCGGAGGTCGGATAAAAATTTAAAGCTAATAATTCGGCCGGAATTAAAGTAGCCGGCGCTTAGCAATCGAAGAATAGAAGTCCCAAGAAGGAAACATTCACTGCTTAAGCTTGCAGATAAAATTACACTTGAGTTCTAACCGGAATATCTTACCGGCAACATCTGTTTTACCATTTTTTTATTCCGCGCACCGGCTGGCCGCTGGGCGCTGCAACAATGGTTAACAAAACTCCTACCTAACGCGTCCTGCTCCGAATGAACCACCAAATATGTCTTGGTGTTTGTCTTCTTGGAGGAATATTTCGAACATAGATGCAAGCAAACGTTTCTGGTCAGAGACCAAATGAAATGTCAATACATACTGAATATTGTTATCTGGAAACCCAGCGCCGGATCTAGCGCGCTAGCTAAACAAAAGGCAGTAGTTTAAACAATTAAGACAGACAGGCTGCTACAAAGCAAAGAGAGATATGTTGATGGGCCACGTACGAATTTGAAAATTTTGCTGCAAAAAGCGGTCCCCTCAACGTTTAATATATCCTTTTCTAATAACACGGGCTAACAGGCGGCTTTCTGATTAATCTTATTTGCTTGGATATCATTGGTTGAAGATTCAAAGGGACTTGTTCCCCAACAGCGCACCAACAAAATGAGGTCATGAATCGATCGCCACATGCAAATTTCCATGCTATCCAATAACATTGTTATTAATGATTTATCTTGTTTAAATTTGTTTATCGCAATATTTTGTACTAAACAAGAGACCGATAAAATCGGAAACGATATTACTTAAATAAAAGAAAACCCCTCGCCTCACACATTCAAAAGTGAAGTTTGAAATCGCATGCAATAGGGCCACAAAAGCTTGACCTCAAAGGGAACTTCCTCGAATGCACAACACGACGTAAGTGATTTTAAAAGTCGTTTCAGAAGTTGTCGACAATGCGCGTTTTTTAGTGATTCATTTATCTTTTCAAATAAAAAGCTTCATTCAACTAACGGGACAGGAGCTGTCTTAATTTAGATTTTTTAAATTTCTTTTTTCCGTTTATTTGTTTTGGAGGAAATGTCAAATTGAGAACCACAGCTTCGCTCTTTTAGAAATGACATGAATGCCATTTTTATCTTTTGCGAGTAAAAATGACTTGTCTGATTTGAAATATTGCAGATTACTCCTTCCTAGCAAAGTTTTGTTTTAAAAGGAGTCGAATAAAGTTGCAATTAAGTAAAATATAGACAGAACAGCCTTGTTTGCTTTAACTTTACAGACGAAAGCCGTTTATGATATCTGCGAGAAGATCAGTTTTTGCTCTCTTAATCACTTACTGCATGCTACGCGTTTAAAATCTCTAAAATTGTAATGTGAAATAAATCTTCCCAAGTTGAAATTAAAAAACTAGCTTGCATAGTAATACTGGAGTTTATTTTGTTCTAAGTAATTTTGTTTTTGAAAGATCTCCGAATAAAGTTGTAATTAAAAAAAAAACATAGACAAAACAATCATATATGCTCCAACTCTACTGAAGAAGCACTTCATTAAATTCTAAGTTTTTTTCTTGTTACTACGCCAGTTTTTGCTCTATCGTTCATTGCTGCTCACTGAAAATATTTCAAATTGTAATAGATCTTAGCTTTCAAAGCTTATTTCACAAGTTTAAGAAATAAAGTGCACCGAAATGTATCGAAATTTCGTTATGTATACAATACAACAATGTATCTAAAATGTACTCGAAGGATTCGGCTTAAAGATTTGAATGAGATGTCCTTAATTCTGGATATTAGAATAATTGGTGCGAGTTTCAAGATATTGAAAAAATTTGCCAAGCGGGTCCAGAGGGAAGCTGAGAATTTCTTAGCTTTCAATGAGCATATTTTAACAGAAGGAATTCCAAATCTTGTGAACTGATGATTTCCAAAGCAACAATAACAATTCCTTACTTGTGTTAGCAGAAGAAAATCTCGTACTAAAAATTGGGTTTACCAAATTGATGAAATTCTTCTTGACGTAATGGACTTAGCTTTTCTAGTCGTAATCACATTGCAATAAAAGCGATTCGTGCAGAGTTCTTTAAACGAAATGATTCCAGACAATTAGAACGCCGGATGTCTGTCTCCAAAGCCAATATTCCGTATGTTAGTCCCAAGGATAGATCTCAATTTGAATAAAAGTCCCAGAGAAAATTCTTAAAATATAATATGCAGATGGTTTTCTTCAATTAGGTTTACGTTACAAGCGTTTCATAAAAGTAACATTCTACATTATACGAATGTAACTTGATAATACCTTTACTAAATACAGTATAGATAAGGCGTTCTCTAATGTTTAGACGAGAATCCCACGCTACGTAATTTAAAATTTTCGATTAAAAATGGGCAAGGCTATCTTTGTTAAAGATGTAATTTGAAAGTCGCAAACCTATTCCTCGAGGACTGGTGCTGTTTGACACTTCTTCCCAGTTAATAGAGGAATTTAATGGCGCTGCATGTGTATTTTCTGTAGTCTTCACTCCACGAAATTCGACTCGGAAATTCGAAGGCGCACTTTGTTGGCTTGGAACCCATTTGTAGCGCGGCTTTTGCGCAGTAATTGCGAAACAGCAAGCCTTGATATTAAGGGAAATGGGGTGTCAAAATTTTTATTTGGCTAGCACTAATTACGCCTTGGTCACCTCATTAAGGGCGGAATGATCTGTCGGAAATGATTGCAGTTACCAATAAGAGCTCAGCTCTTTTCCTTTATTTGTGTTCATTTCTAACTTAGGCGACTTCTTTGATCGAAAGACGTTTTAAAATGACGAGTGGGATAGCTGAGAAGTTTCAAAAAAAGATAACCGTGAATTTTCTCCATAAAATCTCCTGATGAGATCTCAAACAGTGCAGGTACCTTGAACTAAAACGTTGTTACGGTTACGAGCGGTTTGCGGTTGAAGTAACGAGTTTTTCATCAACTAAAGATCTTGTATTCAACGAGAGATTTTATAAATAAAATTGTAGGTACGTCCAATTACCCAATATTTACGGTCTTTTTTTGTCTTTTGGATAACCGAAGACTGTTGTTATTTAGGGACCCCATGTTGAGAGATTTCCAGGGCTCAAAAACGAAATTTGAATAAATATTTCTTCTGATGAAAGTGCTTACGATTACGTTTTTAACATCAGTGTAGAGTCAACTTAAAATTCCTCATATAATAATGTAAATGATCGTGTCTCGAGTAGTAGTTTGTGGTTGAAAGATTGGCGAAACATTAGTTTGGTAAAAAGTCTCCATTAGACCTAAATTATCCTCCGACTGCCGTGTCAGAAACCACAACATCGAAATATTTGGTCTGTCCCTTACAAAGCGGTGCGTTTCAGTCTTATAATTCCTTGTTTCTTCATTATTTTATGTTGGCAGTTGTGTTATAAGAAAGAAAAAAGGCGAATCGACCTTCTGTAGCGCGCTAAATGATGCTGCATCATAAAAAAATTGCATGAGAGGGGTTAAAAATTCCTATAACCGCAGGGGTTTTCTTCAGTCTATAAGTTAATTGAAATCTTCGATTGGTTTATAAATCTCGCCAGTCAGGTTTAAATTCTTCTTCTTAAGGAACAGACTGTTTTGTCGATAGCCAGATCTTTAGCTGATTAAAGTTCTTTTCAATTATAGATCCTTTACAAATCAATCAAAACTATTCAGAAGTGTAGAAAGTTTCAAGAGAGACTTCTTGTTTAGTTTATCCTTACGCATTTTTAGAACTAATTAATGCTGAAAACTATGAATCTACACCCATCTCTGACTTAGCTTTATTTTCGTGTGACCCCAGATTTGTTGTATTTCCTCGTTCAGGACGGATCCATCGCTGCACCTTCAACTGATTCTATTATATAATCCGCGTATTTTTTAAATTCATGAGGCCTGCACGTTGTGACCTTTGTGAATATAAGTTATATATTATTCATGCAAGGCGCAAGCTTTCTGATACAGATTTGAGATACTATAGGACTATTAACTGAAATTTACTGAAATTTACACCATTTTACATCGTTTTCCCAGCAATTTAAACTTAAGTCCTATCTTCAGTGAGGTTTACCCCAACTTAAGCGCCAATTATATTTGCTTTCTCAGCTAGCTTAGGTTAAAATTAAAAAAATCACCTCAACAAATCTTTGGAAAACATCTTAAAGCGTAATTTACAATGCATTAATTCAAGAGAGCTACTTCGTATTCGAATAGCGTTCTTAACATCGTCAAAAAAACCTTTTCATGGCTTCCGTTTTATTAGTGCTAGCGTCCCATCCGGTATAAATTTGTTTTTTTCATTACAGTAACCCTATTTATCGTCGCAAAAATTTCGAATGTTTATTACATCACACACCTTTTTAAAGCTACTTATTTTGCATGCTACTGGTTGTTAAATTTTACTTCAGCCATTACAGGCTAATTTGAACCCAAATCTGATTCAGTATCGCACCATGACAACATCTGACCTCACAGAGTTACGATCTATCATTTTAAAACGCTCCAAGCTCTGTCAAATTTATAATTTTCTTGCGAAAAGTTCTTGTGTATTAAGCCCCTAAAACCATCACATCGATCAACGAAAAGATGCTATGTCGGTGTATGATTTTTCATCATACTTGAAATTAAGGCAAATTGACTTGCTTTCGTGTGAGCCGTTGCAGTTAGCTCGTGTCATTATTACATAATACTTATGACACTTACTATTTGAGGTCTTATTTCTGCACAAGTACTAGTTGTAATACTTATTTCACTCGTTGTGCTTAATTTTACATTGTATCACGGTCAGTTGGCCATGAAGCGAGATAACCGCCAAATCAAAACTTCTGGGCGAGAAATAGTGATAAATTTCACTTTGCAGTGAGCAGAACTCAAAAGAAGCTGCCCCATTTCAGCGATTTTTGCAATCAAATTGTCAAAATACATTGTCAATAGAAAAAAAAAAAAATAAATAAACATCACTAGTTGAACATCACCTGCCTGGCATAAAAATTCGTCAATCTGTGATTTTCTATGAAGACACCGTCGGAAGAAACCTAACCACTAATATTTATAACTCATCGATTCTGCCTGGGAAGTCTCGTCTTTTTGATAGATACTTCAGTATTAAAACAACCGATTGTCGGAAGAATTTCCAGTTTCTGTTTATATAATTACTATCAGCCAATAATGAGCTCGATGAGAATCTCTTCGAGCGAGCACGAACACACTCGAGTATTTCGGAAAGATGTACCGCGTGTGTGAACTCATCCCTGCTAGGATACGTGCGTTGCTTAGCAACCACTTCCTATCGAACCTGACGGGTTAGTACGATAGTAAACACTTTACACCGTCAATGACACATGCGCTGTTAACATGGGATTACACACTTGCCGACCAATCAACATGTGTGTTTTTCATGTGTCTTTTTTTTTTGGAGTTCTGTTTTTTTTTTGGAGGCCTGTGCTATTATACAAGTCACATTTTCGACCTCATCTTTACAAAGTTGAAAATGAACAAGTGCCGGACACTTAAATTGCTTGTCATTTCCTGCGAAGTCCTTCATTGCCTCATTCATAAGTTGATTACTAAAATGATCAAATCCAGACCGTGAAAGTAGTAATATCTTACAGTTGCCTTCCTGGCGTGGAGTTACATTTTAAGAATTAATGGACTCCAGCCAGGCTTCTTCCGTGCACTTACTGTTTTTTTTTTATTATGATTAAACGACAGACTATCAACAGCTTCACGTTCTGATTGGTTACGTGGGTAACATCTCGACTGTAGAACGTGCTCTCAGTCAAAAAGAAATCCCCTAACCTTCGGAAAGGTACATTTCGTGAACGCGAGTTATATAGTTTTTATCCGGCGATATTTGCTCGATGACAAAAGTGAGTAAAGAAACTCAGAACCTTATGCTAGCGTTAATTCGGCTCGGTTTTCCGCCTCCCTTTACTTTCAAACTTGATTTTAAGTCAAGGAGTAGTTTGGCTATGATCGAACGATAGAAACTTCAATTTCAGCCTGCCGCAATATTAATGTAATTCAGTTAAAAATACACACTTACCAAAATGTAGTTGCAGTATAACTTATCGCTAGAAAGCGACTTCATCTCAAGGCATCAGTTTCAATACAGTTCACTATGTGAACTTTTCAGACTGTAAAAACCAGAGGATGATACCTCTTTTTAAAAGACTGGCTGCTTGTCGCATAAATAACGTTATGGGTTGCCGTTTTAAGTGAAGCACTTGCTTCAGGGATCTGAACTTGCACTTTAAAGGAAATACTCTTTTTACAATTAAACCGACTAAGAGTAAGGCGACAACAAGGCGCATTGAACTGCAAATGGAGTTTAAACGATCACTTAAAACACAACACTTTCAATAGGGAATCAACATCTGTCTGCAAATTACCTTACTATGCACTTTTCGAGTCTCAAACCACCCGCAACCTAGAGCTTTCATCTTTGTTAGTTCGCGTTTCTACCTTCTCCGCAAATCTACACCTGCTACGGTGCAAGAAAGTTAGCAACTTTTCATTTAGAAGAGGGAAAAATCTTCGATTTCCGGTGCCAGTGTAAATAAACTTAAAAGTGACGTTTCTTTATCCCAGCGAAAGACAATTAAGTGACTTCTGATTTTCAACACGAAGGCCGCCATTACAACAGCCTTTTAAGTTGTGATTATTTAAAACTCAGTTTCAGGATCAAAACTCCAAGGAAGAATTTATCTCTGTTTCCTTTGTTCACTGCGAAAATCGCCATATATTTGTAGCTGTTTTTGTCGCATCTACGTTGAATGTATTTATCAGAAAAGCTAAGTTTCTCATTTTAATTATATTTTCAAAAAGGACAACTGTCTTGGGAAGCAAACTGCTTTTGACAGCTCGTAGTCAATTCAGCCCTGTTTATTGGTAGATGCACTTTCCTAATTTGTACTTCTTCGGTTAATATTCCGTTTTAGAGGACTTTCATTAAACTTGTTTTTCCTGTGTAAATTCACTTAATGAAAAACATTTTGCGACTCGGACACTTTTCATGAATAGCAGTGTTCGTTCAGACATAAAATGAAACATTAATTTGTCACTGGCGTGGCGTGCAAAAAACGCTTCTCCTAAATGAATTATCTCTAAAAATCTCTCTTAATTTCCTGCAAACTAGTTTTGGTTTTGTCATGAATTTGAAGTGGACCTGTCTATTTTTTAAATTAGAAAGGAAATTATATTCAAATAAATACACATTTATAGAATTGAACGTTTTCAACCATGTTCTTTCGCTTTACCTGGATTAAACTGTGTACTTGCGTAGAGCTCGCATTGTCTGTGAGCTTGGAAAAATTGCACTTTTGTGGCAAATCTGCAGTTTATTTGAGTCTCCTTAATTAGATTTCCGAAATAAACTTTGAAGGATTTGCAATAACAGCTCAAGTAAACAAAGGGCACTTATTAAAAAGAGCACTTTTCGCGTGAATGGAATTATTACGCAAACAAAAGTTGAGACATTTATTACTTTTGACAACTGCACAGAACTTCAAAGCAACTGCCTCAAATTACTCTTTTGGACTTCCTTGTAAGCAATTCAGTTTATCTTTGCGAGATTTTCGCTAAGCATCGGATTTCGGAATCTCGAGAGGCCTCGAGTTTACTTCCTGTAGGAAATTAATATTCGTATAGGCAAGCCGCAGCACTGGTAATAAATTGGATTTGTTTGTAACTACAAAGAGAATAATTCCATTTTCCGGAACTTGAAGTGCAAATAAGAAATATCAAATAAAGCCTTTTTCATTTATCATCATAATTTTAACTGACTCTTATATGTTATGACAAATATCTATAACGACATAAAGCTGCTGAATTTGCCAAAACTTTTTACTTCCTTGTAGCACGTTTTATCCTAACGCGGTGCAAAATTTCCTGTAAGAACCCTCGAGCTTTAAATCTCACGTTACTGAACCAACAAATATTGGAAACGATGAGCAGGGAACAAAAATAAATCATTGTGATTTTTAATTATGATTGCTTGTTTGTGGCATGGCACATAATAAACTATTACAACGAAAGTGAAGAAAGCCTTCGGTTGTTAGGAAGCTTTAGACAAATTTTTTCTTCGTTTACAGCTATAATTTTTATTCAGTGAAAATCAACTTGGCCAGAAACCCTCACCATATAGTGTAAACCGCTGCATTTTATTAGCGCAGTGCAGTACTCAATGAGAATATTTGAGCGAATTGGACTGTAAAAATGGATATAAAACTGCAGAAAGAACATTTAAATAAAAGCGCCTTGCGAAAAAAACAGAAAAACTCAATCTCAGTTTTTTTAAGTGTCACTTTTTACTGTATCAGTACATCAACAATTGAGTTATATGTAAGTCCAGCAGACTGCAGACACTATTAAAACTTCTCGATTATATGGTTACTTAGCATTTGCAGTACAATTGTTAATCCTGCACACAGAATCCAACTTGATAATAAGCTGTTCATATGGATCCAAAGAAAACAACACCAAATACTGATTCTCACAACCTTACCTTCGTATTTTCTGAAACTGGCGTTCAAACTGTTGTTTCGTTTGAAGCTTAATCTCATGATGGCCGGCAAATGTGACCAGGCAATTAGTTTCTTTGTGCTTGGGATATATAAGGATTAACTTCATAACAAAAGACTGAAGCAGTAGATGGCTTGCGATTGTCAGGAGTAGCCGAATGAAAGATACTTAATTATTTTTGACTCATTAACAGAGGTCATCATTGGCAGGCCTTCGGGATCAGACTAGCACTGACATAAAGAGCGGAGGAGTTAGAAGCTGGAGTATCTAACGTCTTCTGAGATTCCTTTGCTTTAATAGAGAAAATTTCGAAAGTGTCCTAACGGTGTATAAGCAAGGTCCTGGCCACACTACGCTGGAGAAATTTGAAAACGGCATTTTCACTCTAAAAACGCTTCAAATGTTTTCCGTTCACACTACGCCGGAGAAATTTGAAAACGCAACAATCACCGGTCATTTTGAATTTGTGTTGGAAGAAAACTTGGCTAGGAAAATCACATGGTTATTGTGAAGTCATCGTTTTCGAAACGCTCCGTTTTTTCCTTCCACACCAAAACACAAAGCTGGTGTTTTCAAATTCCTCAAGCTTGGGGAGCGTTTTCGTAAAGCTCCAATTTAGTGAGGGATTAGTGTAGACGGTAGGCCTAACCGTAGAAATAAAGCTGCGTTTTCAAGTTCCTCCAGCGTCGTGTGGCCGGGGCCTGAAACACTGCAGCTCTAGTTGGTTATTGTCGAAACCCTATCGTACCATGCAGGACGATTCGTACCGAGTAACCTCCGGTAAGAGAGCGAACAGAAAACTTTAGCCGCTATTTAGAAGAAAACCCTTAGGTTTTCGGCATCGTAACTAATTCTCTTATTTTTTTAAACGACTTTAATTTTTAACTTAGAAAATAATATTTTCTAAGTTGTAGGTACGGATGGGACAGTCACTCCTCCACTCCTTCGCTTCCTGTTAGACTTTTTGTGAATCTGCTGACCCAGTATCAGCAGTATAGCGAAGTTCAAAGATGTCAAACGATTTCGCACCGAGTGATTAGTTTTACATATTGGTAATTTTTATCGGCAATGTTTCTTATTTGTTCTTTGCATTTCTAACACAAGTACTCAATGGTTTCACTAAATAAAGAATCTGCATTGAGAAGATTTTCACACAAACGTCTCTACACTTAGAAACTACAATAGCGCTTTTCCCGAGGGTGTGTGCTTAACGCAGGTTTGGCCGGCGGCACTACACTGCTGAAAAAGAAGGCATTGAAAATCCAAAAATTGATGAGCTGCATGAATTCACGAATGACTTAAGCCTGGATTAAAAACGGACTGAAGAACTGAGGAGAATTCGATCGCAACGTTTCGCTATAATTTATAAAGTACTATAAACATGAAATATGGACATCGCAAAATGATATAAACAAATAGTTGAAGAAAAAAAGAAAAGACATTACACAGGCTGGGAGTTCTGCAGTTCCTGAAATCGCCTTTAAAAGGTAAAAGAAAAACAACTCATTTTAACTCGGGGTATTTTTATGTGGTCACCCAAGTACTAACCCTGCCGAACAGGGCTTAACTTTGGTGATTTGACGGGACGCAGCGCTGCCCTTGTGCTATATAATAGCAATTCCATGGTGAGGACAGTATTTTATTTCTATGATCTTTCAAAAGATAACAAAGAAAGAAAGAAAGAAAGAAAGAAAAAAATTGAAAGCCTACGCCTGGAATTGAGACCCCAGAAACTACGATCGTAAATGCCTAACTAAAAATCAGTTTTAAATCTCATCAACGAAATATATACAAACTTATATCGACGGAGCAGTAAACCTCTCTCTAACGCTTTGCCACAGAGGTTGGGCAGAGCCGAAAACGAAGAAGCCGTCAAAGAGTAAATGCAAGGAGAAAAAAAATCACTGATACTGGTAGGGAAAATGAAGAACAAAAGCAAAACTGGAAAGAAAATGATTACCCTCAATACAGGGATTTTGTTAGGTGGACACGCGTTCAGTTCTAAGCTCAGCCTTGGTGATCGGATAAGCAGTGGTACTTTCCTTGTGATTACGTCTCGTACAAAGATGACTTTATGAATGTTTTCCACGGTGTCACATTTCCTTATGTATTCTCTTAACAAAGCTGGTGGCGTTTAACTTCATTTTTCCTCTCTAGCTCGAAATATGATCTTTGACCTAAGTTCAATGACATCAAAGTTGCCACAGACGATCCATTTTCCAAGTTGAATGGCTGCTAGTCACGTTGATTATATTTAAATTTTCGATGTAAGCTTAGTTTCTATTTAATTTTACATTTTTTCTATCTTTTTAATATATAACAGTTTCATCATTAATTGCAAATTTTAGATTCATTGTTCCTAAGAAGTCTCACTGAATAGGAAGCTTTGTACATGTATGCATAAAGTTTCTTGTAATTGATCAATTTGAGTACGGTCATCGAAAAGAAACCTCTGCTCATAATGCAGAGAACCCTAAAACACTCCCTGACTAGTGATAAGGAATGATTGCTTAGTTATGTTTATACTATTATTTTTTAGCACATGATTTCTGTTTTTTTCCATATTCGTTTTTGTTAGTATATAACGATCAATATTGGCAGACGTGTCACCAAAGAAACGACATTCTCGCTCAAAAATCTTAATTATATTACCGTCATTGCTGCTTCAGTTTTTCAGAATACCTGAGCGATTAAAACAGTTGTTCTTAGTTTCTTATCTCCTGCAGAGCAAGGCCGTGCTAAAAGGTATCTAACCACTATTAACAGAGATCAGGAAAAAATCGCTTTCAACATTGTACAACGCACTTGTCAGACCGAATTCATTTAATTTCTATTAATTTTCGCGAAATGTGAATACGTTTATGCGCTTTATTTAACTAGCGTGCTAAACAATTCGACCGACCAGACAAACAGCAAACAAGCTGCATGTATTAGAATAGATATTTGATCACGTAGATAGAATTGTACAGATTAGCGAAAATAAATTTAAAGCTTTGGATTTTTTTTTTTAAAAACGAGCTATATGTGATATTTTCTTAACTGATCCATTGTTATCTAGAATCTCTAATCCTTTGTCTCAAAATCAGTTCCCACGAAAAATATCGGGCGATATTTTATCTAGATCTAACTGATATTCGCTAATCCTGGATAGATATAGAATGGATATATAAAATATTGGGCTACCTTAGAGAGTTTTTCCCGGGGTCTGTTTGATCGTCGTGATTTTTCGAGTGTAAAAAAATAAAAAAAAAATAATAAAAAAACGCCTCGACGAGAGTTTTTGCGTATAGCTACCGTTAATCTGTTTGATTCCGTCGTCGTATTCCTGTTCATAATCGCTGGCCAGTGTTGTATCGTTCCTGAAAATTTCCGTTTGGCCACGTTACTTTCCGCATGATACTATAAAACTGAGATCGTTTTCCCACTTAGCCGGCCAGTTACGTAAACTTGAAATTATCGCTTTACAGTAAATGGGTATCAAATATTCAAAAGGTCGATCGATTGGAATCACTTCTATGAGAGCTTGTTAACGAACACGTTTGAATCGTTGCTTCGCTCCTACTTTCCAATATATATAGCATTTAAGAAATTCGCCAACATATAAATCGGTTGGTTGATTTGCCAGTTTTTTTCTCGTAAAATCAGCGGTTTAGATTTAAGACGACTAGAAAAGAATTTTATTCTAAAGCACCGATTTTAAATCGTTCCCCTGTGTTCGTATTTAAAGCGCAATCTTGAAAAGGCGATCTTTTTTTTATAATAAGTATAAAATAGCACTCACCACACTCTTGAGGAGCTGCGAGGTACAAGGGGCTGTAAGGAAAGTCGGCAACAATTTTATGGCTAAGCTTGATCACCTAAATCCCTGTATATTCGCGTGTCTGACATCAGTTACCAGGGTAATGGAAGACAGGAACAGTTATGCGAGCAGAGAACGTGTTTTGTTTGAGAGTTGCCAAATGACAGTTCACATTTTTTTCTTGCAAAAGTACCGATAACTTTTCATTGTCCGATGGACAGCTGACTTTCTGCTGTGGTAACAATAGAACAAGAACAATACAACTCAAACATTTAACTTATCTTTTTAACAAAAAAGCTGACAACAGATTTAGTGAATCATATCAGTATGTCCTCATTAAATGATTGTTAGATAAACACCTCATTTGCCACGCCTCGAACGAGTTGCTAGTGAGTGACATTTCTTCCCTTTAAAGTAACTCATTTACTTTGTTGACACAAACTGTAAAACACCTTTTTGTAACCTGTCCTTTCTTGTAGAATTTTGGAATCAATTTGCCCTTTGGTGAAACAGAAAAGACTCAAATCTAATCATCATTTCTGAAAAAGAAATAATTTATGGGTTCACCAATGATCTTCCCCGCCACTTTGACTTGAAACTCTACGTAATTGTTGTTAAATATTACACTATGCTACATCGAGAAGAGAAGAAGAATACATCTGGGAAGCCTTCTTATATAGCATCGTTGAAATATTATCTTGAAATTGAAAGACATAAATCTAGCTTGCAAATATGTTTTTGAGCTTCTGATTTTTTTCGCTATTACTTCGTTTAGTTACTGCTTGGTTCTAGTATCGATAGCTATATAGTCATTGGACCAGAGCGTAGGCTGGTCTTAAAAAGAAGAGCATTTGCCAAAGACTATCATTGGCTACAAACTCTGCAAGTGTTAATACTCTTGAGAAAGTCGCTCTCCTCAAATATATATATATATCGATAGAATTTTTTTTCGTTCGCTCATTCTGCTCTTCTCTCTGGAAGCGTAGCCTTGCCAAGCCATCCCGAAAACAGCAGTGAACTACATACATACACATACATAAACTTTATTTAAGCTCGAATTTCAGAGTAGCTTGACAAGCTAATATTTCCGAGAACAAAAGATCTGATAACGAAAAATTAAAATAGAAATTGCTATTTACATATTTACAATTGACTTATGTTAACTAATTATAAAATTGTCATTTACATGTTTCATGAATTGGTTTTACTGATGTGCTTTTTGAAGTCTGAGAAGTTACATAACCTTATAAAATTGGGTAGAGAATTCCATTCTTTTGTTGCCAGATAAGTAAAGGAGTGGAGACCAAAAGTTGTAGTTTTAGGTTTGGGCATTTCCAGTATATAGTTTCCACGCATGTTGTATGAAGTAGAACGGAACGAGAACATGTTTCTCATATAGGCCGGATAGCTAGTGAAAAATAGACTTTTGTACAAAGTAGTAAGAAATTTACAGATGCATTGATCATGAAGTTGGAGACAGTTTACCCTGTCTAGCAGCACATTATAAGGCGATTCAAAATCGCTCAGAATGAATCTCAGAATCCTTTTGTTAAGAGCTTCTATTTTGTCCCTGTTGTTTGAACTGCAAAAGTGCCAAACTGTTGAGCAATAATCAAAATGAGGGTGTATGTACGCCTTATACAGTTTCACTAAAATGTCTTTGGAAATAAGGTTTCTGAACCTAAGCATTACATTAAACTGGTTGTTGACTTTTTTGCAAATAAGAGATATGTAATTGTGAAAATTTAAATTGTTATCAATGTTCATTCCTAAAATGTCAATTGAGTCCTTAGTAGGAAACGAGAAGGTGTGTTCCGACGATTTTCCCAGGATCAAAGCCTGATGTTTGCTTTCATTGGCCAACATTCCACTTTGCCGGTACCACCGGTTTGCTGTCTCGACTGCGTTACGCATGCGCCCATCTAGCGCAACAGGATCACTGTCCGATGTATATATTTGGTGATCGTCTGCATGAGCATTTAACTTAATATCCCCGCAAAACAAGAAAATGTCATTTATGAAAATATTGAAAAACATGGGACCGAGGACGCTTCCCTGAGGCCCTATAAGAGCTGATATAGTCCGATAGAATCAAGCTATAGAAATCACCAAGTTGCGCTGCCAGGAGTCTTTCAAATATATTATTTAGCGCAGGAAGTACAGTAACCGGCCTGTAATTTGCTTTATTTAGTTCATGGTCCTTTTTGAATAGTGGTGTAATCTGTCCCATCCTCCAAGATGCCGGATACCTACTCTGATCAATAGAGCAGTTGAATAGCACTGTTAGTGGCTTGGCGATCGCAGAAGCAGAATCCTTAATCAGCCTGGGCGGTAACATGTCGTACCCACATGTTTTGCGCGTATTCATGTGTTTAAGCATTTCTTCTACCAACACCATGTTCGTGTGATGAAAGCTAAACTGTTCTAGTGCATGTCTTTGCGCATTACGAATTGCCAAAATACTCGCATGATTCACGAAGTCTTCTCCAAAATCACTTTCCTTTACATCATCAGCATTTTCCATCACCTTGACGAAGTGATTGTTCTCAACTCCGCAATCTGTTTCTTATTTGTGATGGGAACTTCATTTTCCTTAAGAACTATGTCATTTGCTTGTTCAGTTTTACTGTTTAAGAAGGGGCGATATGTATCCCAGAATTCACGCAGATTCTCACGCCCACTTTCCGATTTCTTTTTGAAGTGTTCTTTACGGTGGCCCACAACTGTCACATCAAAAACAAATTGCTCACATCAAAAACAAATTGCTCACATCAAAAACAAATTGCTCACATCAAAAACAAATTGCTCACATCAAATTCAAATTCCTCACATCAAATTCCAACCGAACACTAAATTCCACTACAGATAGGTCAGCGGTTGAGCATGTTTGATTATGTGCAAGTGCAATTCAATATGGCGGGTAACGAAAGTGAGCAAGAACTTCACGCTAGCGGGCTCTTTATACCTGTGGAATTTGTAAAGAAACTGTTACTTGATTACAATTACTGCTCCTTTTGCGGCAAAGGAGAAGCTTGTGCTAAGATATTATTTCAGTCAAGGATACGAATACGATGTTATCATTGTGTTCCTGTCTAAGTTTCATGGTGAGTGATACAAATCACTCGGTGTGCAACGCAGGGGTGCCGATTTTTATGAAACAGAAGTTAGAACGAGAATACAGCTGGAGCTTGATGGCCCTGGTTGTTTATCTAGTTATATAGGCGTTTGGCCATTTTATTTGTATTAAACTACCTTTATAGCAAACAGAATAAACCGCTAGATACCAGATACTGAAAGTGAATAATGACAAGTATATTCAAACTGAAAGACAATTTAATGATGAACAACCAAGAGAGTATGAAAAAACCTGGTACATTTGCTTCAGATGAACAGATAAAGAGTCTGTTGACAATTCACAAGGCTAAAAATATATCAGTGACAAAGTATCAAATGGCCTGGTTGTCATACTCTGATGGGAAAAGGGAGATCCTCCTTGATAACATTATAGCAAATCATACTCTGATGGGAAAAGGGGGATCCTCCTTGATAACATTATAGCAATATTTATATTACAAAAGAAAGAAAACAAAAACCCTTTCAATTAAATTTTGCCTGGTAAATAGCTGTCAAATAGCTACAAAACTCAAAACAACAGGACTCGAACGAAAAAATGGCGGTCAAGTGAAAAATCGAGTGAAAACTGGGGATAGTCTTTTTAACGTAGCTGCTGACCAGTGAGTAATGATTTTGTTTTTGTTGTTGATTTTGATGTGAGCGATTAGCAATTTGTTTTTGATGTGAGGAATTTGAATTTGATGTGAGCAATTTGCTTTTGATGTGAGGAATTTGCTTTTGATGTGAGCAATTTGAATTTGATGTGAGCAATTTGTTTTTGATGTGAGCAATTTGTTTTTGATGTGAGCAATTTGTTTTTGATGTGACAGTTGTGGGCCACCGTAGTACTTTTATCGCTTTCCGTCTGAGAGACGTGCATTTGTTTCTTTGCCGTTTATACAGCTCGTAATTACAATCCGTGGGATCCCGCATGAATATTTTCCACAACCTGTTGCGATGCCTAATTGCCTTGCGCCAATCCTCTGTCATGTACGGCACCTGGTTTCCTCTGATGTGTGTTTGTTTTACGGGGGCGTGCTCATCAAGAATGTCCGAGTACAACTGTTCAAACGCGTAAAGCTTGTCGTCAACATCGTCAAACACTTCTATCACGTCAAGAAACGGGACTTTATGCAAATCGTTCAGCATTTTTTCTTGGCTGTAAGACTTGAGACTCCGAAAACTAATCTTTCGCGATCTTGAAATCGGCGCTCTAGATCGGAGAATGCAATAAACATCAAGGAAAAGAGTTGGCTGCAGACTGAGGTTGGGACATCTTTGCCTTGTACTTGTATTTCCTTTCGGTACCCATATTCGCAATTAGCCAATCACAAGCCTGTCCTACTGTCCCGATATCCTGAGATACCAAGTCACTGACCTGCTATGGTTACGGTATCATGGTCACTTGCATGGCCGAATTTGGGTATGTTAAAAACCTAATCGTACCTTTCTTGACATACTTCGGCGGCATATCAGGCACGCTTGGTCTCGCCATGTTTTTTTTTTAGCTCGGCTACGTTTAGACAAAATACGAACCACTCGCTGAAGTCTGAAAAGATAATTGGTGGTAGAGTGTGCCTGTAGTGCTAGTTTGTTGTAGTTTTTGTGACATAGATATTCAGCTCCTTTTTGGGTTTAATTCGGAATGCCAAAGTTACAGCCATATTTCTGGTTTGCCTGTGGTCAGGTTACTTCGCAGGAGCAGGAGCAGCAGTTTCACTAGTCCAGCTCTGGCTGTCTCTCTGTCACGCAATGCTATGTAGCACTGCGTGACAGCGGGAGGACCACTACTGGACTCCACTTTCACTAGTGTTTATTTATTCTTTGATTTAACATCGGGACTAAAAAAGTCATCGAATGCGAATACGTTCAAGCCCTTACGAAAATTTCTCAAAATGCTTGTTGAATTCGAGTGCGAACACATGAAAGCCTGTCAAAGCTGCCGAGGTGCGAAATTTGGCAAGAAGCACATGGCAGCTGCACAAGTAAACGACAAAGCTATCAAAAAGTTACTTAAAATACCTATCAAATTTTTGTGAGAATACGTCAAAGCCTGAACGATTGAAATTGTCAAAATGCTAATAAAATATTAGTGCAAATGTTTTTTTTTGCAAGACATGTCCGTCCTCCAAAAGATCCGAACTGCGAAAATTATCCAAGAAAGCATGTCAAAGTCACTAAGGGGTAAAAAATCCGATGGACAATTCAGCAAGAAGCACATGGCAGCTGCTGCACAGTGTAAAACGACAAACCAGAAAAGACACTAAAAAAGTCATCGAATCAGTTGTGCGAATACATGCAAGTCCTTATGAAAGGTTCTCAAAATGCTTGTTAAATTTGAGTGCGAACACGTGAAAGCCTGTCAAAGCCGCCGAAGTGCGAAATTCAGCAAGAAGCAAACGGCAGCTGCACAAGTAAACGACAAAGCTATTAGAAAAGGTACTTAAAACGCTTATCAAATTTTGGAGAATACGTCAAAGCCTGCGCGATTGAAATTGTCAAAATGCTTATAAAATATTAGTACGAATGTTTCTTTACAAGGCATGCCCGTCCGCCAAAAGATCCGAACTGCGAAAATTATCCAACATAATGACAGACGAAAATACTATTAGAAACGGCACTTTTAAGCTTACAGTGTAACTTGTTTACGGCGAACTTGACATTATCAACCTATTTGCCGTAATATTTACATCTACAAAAGATTCCAATGAAATCGTCATCATGCACAACAGAGATTCCCACTCACCTGAATGCAGTCCAGTCCGTCTTGTTATTGCCTTTGGTTCAATGCGAGGCTCAACCAATGCGCAGTGCATTCTGGTCCGCTGAAAGCGAGGCTCTACCACAGCGCAGAGCATTTTGGTCCGCTGAAAGCGAGGCTCAAACACAGCGCAGAGCATTATGGTCCGCTGAAAGCGAGGCTCTACCACAGGGCAGAGCTTTTTGGCCCGCTGAAAGCGAGGCTCTACCACTGCGCAGAGCATTATGGTCCGTTGAAAGCGAGACTTTACCGCAGCGCAGAGCATTACGTTCCGCTGAAAGCGAGGCTCTACCACAGCGCAGAGCATTATGGTCCGCTGAAAACGAGGCTAGCAACGACGACAAAGTCTCGATTTCGCCTCCATTTCTTTTTAATTCTGATTATGAACTGCTGCTCCGTTTGCTGCGCTCGCTCCGCAGCAAATACGTCTAGGTAGTAAAACAGACGAGCTAAACTAGACTGTGTAAAACACCAGGCTCTACAGCCGCGTTTATAATATACGTTTGGTTCATGCCTTAGCCTACCTGACCCGAAAACTCGGCAATTTTGAAGCCGTAGATACATCTCTTTTGCAGTGGAATTGGTCGCTGTTTAAACTTCTTAAGTTGGATTGGTGGAAATCTAATTTCCGACAATGTTGTATTCGACATCTCAGTTTGACAACAGAGGTTGCTAAGCTCCCCTTTTATAGGACCTAAGGGATGGGGAATTTTGTACCGTACAGGGCTTTATTTGTCAACAAGTGAGTCTTACAGCTGGACGAGGTTAATCACTTTTTAGATTAATACGGCCATTTTCCATATGCTTATTACCGATGTCTTCCAACGTGTTTTATTAGTCCAGGAGAACCGTCTCTTCATGCAATGAATGACCGTTGACGACGCAATGTTGATGGTATATGCGGCTTTTCGAACGCCATGTCGCATCGATATGAACAGAAGCTTACCATCGCTTTGATATAAACGTAACAAAGACCAACAAACAGTCATCTTTCCTTCTGAAACACGTGGTCACCTGATGTACATTGTAACACAAATGTTGGACCAAGCTAGTGTCAAATTAATTGTAAATGGTTAATTTTTCACAGAATTGTTAACTTATTTGTAAACTCAGATTGATTATTCTGTGTCACTGAAAGGTCTAAAAACGCATTAATATTTACCGAAAGGTTATATTATAATCATGTATGTATGAAAAATATTATCCATTGCCTTTTATCGGTTGTCAGTATAGCCGACCGCAAACGTTAGCTGTGGGCCACGTATATACGTTTATCTCCAGCTCCCGGAGGGCCAACCATCACCGCAAGTTGTCAGATGTCTGACCCCATCCTCGTTCCCAGGGTCTCTCTTAGTCAGTGTTTACATCGGTGGGGAGGCAGGGGGTGGAAACGTAAACGCAACACCGAAAGTATACTGAATACTTCAACTATTCTGACACAACCTGATCAAAAACATTATTTTTATACAAAGAGGCAAGCACTTAAAAAACCCCAAACAACTCGATGCAAGATCTTTTCTTCTTGGTTGTAGCCTTGAAGACGTTACGCGTGACTTCAAGTATCGCGTGACAACATTTTTAGACCCACCACTTCTCCATCATGGCGTCGACTAGGACTGAGGGAAGCGCATTCAAACTGGATGTCAACATTACGAAATCAGATGATTCTTCGCCAGTGTTCTTTAAAATTGATGGCGAGAGGTTTAAGGAGACCCAGACGCTGAAACTTCAAGTAGACACCACATACAGAATCTCGTTTGAATTTCGTCCTTCGAAGGAAGTAAGGTAAGAAAGCAAGGTGTCCTTGCTTCATTTCAGTCGAGCAGTACATAATTCTACGCTCAGCAAGCAAAATTCAAAATCAATTTTAAATAAAGTGAATTCCGCGCGAATCGTCCTTAAAAAGTGTCTTTATCTGGGCCTCAGTTGAAAATTTCTTATGCCTGGACGTTTACTTTCATTTCAATTCCGAACATCAATTAAGCTTATATTTTCTTACAATTACACGTGAAAAACATTTGCATTAATTTGCTTTCGGCTCATTTTGATTTAAAGACAATGATCACATACCACTATTAGGGTACAAAGGAGGCACTTTTGCTATGGTAACATTGCGTTAATAAGAACAAAAGATTCTAATAAAAGCTCTATAGCCATTTGTTTTTGACAGCAAGACCAGGTGAGGGGTCTGCAGGGAAATTTTGACCACTCAGGTCTAGAAATTAGAGCTCATTCAAATGCTTGTTATGAGAGTGGATAGGGAAAATAAAGTGTTTTGGTCCGAAGTAGAGACTAAGTATGGATTTAGGGAATGAGGTGGGACACCCTTAGCAAACGGAGTATGAGCAACCTTCTTCCCAGATGAGCAAATTATTGGCAAGGGCTACCTGGGATTAACCTGGCTTCAATGGACAGGCATCCCTTTGAGGGGGAGTTAGCTTGTGTCGCAAACATTTCGCCTCTTCATCGATTTCATGCTCTGGCCCTAATTTTCTCACGGCCAGCAGGGTAGGAACTTGTATAGGAATGCCTGCTAGGCAGGCTAACTGGTAAGTAACCATTTGCTTTAAAATCCTAGTTGTTTCACATGTGTAGTCACCATCCCTGCTTTGGGGAGCAAGGATGGTGCAGCGGAGAGAGCTCTTGCCTACCACCAATATGGCCAAGGTTTGATTCCACCCCAGTTAGAGTGCCTTTCATTCAAGGACCCACGTGAAAACCAGCTAAGGCTGAGGTGGCTAAGAATCCTTTCTAAATTTATAATTTATTTTAAAGAAACCAGAGTTAAGCACTGGTTAATGCTGGTGCATTGAGTTACTGCAGCTCCATAAAGGCCTTACATTTACAGCATGTAACCCCTCGGGAAGGCGGGAGGGGGAGATCCCCAGATGAAAAGGTCGGGGATGCTTGTCGTTTCCCTTAGGGGTATACATGTAAATCAATTTTCTGGTCTCACTTAGGGTGTTGATGATGAAACGCCACTATTTTAGCACCTGAAAGTATCTTTTAGGGTGCATTCAAAGAAATAATAATAAAAGAAATGCTCTTGACTAGTATTTCCTTTTTAAGTTTGCTTTCTGCCAGTCTCTTGAATCCAGTCCATTAGCGCAGGCTCCTTTCATAAACAGCAGCTGGTAATAGAGTCTATTCCATTTAAGTGGTATCTTTTACGAGTCAAATAAAGCTTGAGCCATGCCCATGGTCTCCTTTAGGGGTTTAATTCAAAATTTCCAATGAACATCCCCGACCTTTTCATATGGGAGTACCCCAGGATGTAACCTTGGCTAGCTTAACGTTTGGGGGTAATAGTTTATCTCCCTTTCTTTTATTGTTACAGTGAAATCTCTATTGCTGGAGGAAATGTTGAGCATGAACTTAAGAGGAGTGATGAAAGGTCATCACATTATGAGTGCAATTGGTCAACAAGTGGAATGAGCGAGTCCAAAAAGAAAGATCGACTTTACTTGGTGATATTTGTCAAGTTTCAGGATGGCAAAGAACTCAATGCTAGAGTACAATGCAAGATGTATTCCCTGAAGGACAAGAACCATGTCATGTGGGGATCATGCTTGAAGAGCCTGCAAATTGATTGCCAAGTTAGAGATGGGCAAAGCCATGTTGATATCCAACAAGTTTTATTCAAGTAGACTTGGAATGGATGCTGTCAGTCTATTACGTTTACCCATTTGCTTTGCATAAAATTGCAAAGATTTTATTGGACAAGTTGAAATACAGAATTTCTATAGACAGTTGCGCCAAGGTGCTTAGCTGCAACCCTTCAAATGCACCCAGAGACAGTGGGTTTCTCACTTGAAAGAGCACTTAGCAATCTTGGCAGTCAACAGTCGTGCATTAGACTTCTTATAATTTACATTAGCCACCATTATTCCAATGATAGAATGTTGAGTGTTTCGAAAAAGTGAGATGTACACTAAATATTGGAGAAAATTTTAAGATGAGAAACTCTAAGTTTAATATATATGGTTTGAATATTTTTTCTGAAAAATTATATATAACAAACGCAAACAAGACGGGTGAATGTTAAATGTTAGGCAATATTCTTCACATTGTAGTGACTCAGTGCCCTATTTTAAACACTGAAAACCAAAGCACTATATTGTAGATTTGTATTGATGTAGAAAGTATCTTTTATGCACTCAGAATGTGCCTACCTCTGTCAGTGGTAGAGTTATTTGATACAGATTTTAATAAAAAATAATCCCTATATACCAATTCTTGGTTCCTCTCTTTGCTGCAATGTACATTAGTCATGTAGTTATCAATGTGTATGTTTGTCAGGTTTGGCTAACATATGGCTAGTATTTAACATATGGCTAGTATTCATTTATAACTGTTCATGGGTGGGGAGAGGTGATGTGACAGAAGGGTCTTGCATAAAACGCAGCATAGCCAGAGCTTTAACCTAGATCTCTCAGTCGAGATTCAACACATCATCTGAGATGTAAGAGGAAGTCATTACTCCTTGTAGTTTTTGTTGGCATCCTACAGGTAGTTGTCTTAATCCAGACCCTATTTATATATTTTAAAGAACTATGCTGTCCAATTGTGTGGAGGCGCAGTGGCCTCATGGTTAGTGCACACAACTCTGGAATGACCGGTCTGGGTTCGAGCCCTGGCCAGGGACATTGTGTTGTGTTCTTGGGCAAGACATTTTACTCTCACAGTGCCTCTCTCCACCCAGGTGTATAAATGGGTACCGGCAAATTTAATGCTGGGGGGGGGGGGGGGGGGGCTACCGGTAACCCTGCGATGGACTAGCATCCCATCCAGTGGGGAGTAGAAATACTCCTAGTCGCTTCATGCTAAGGAAACCAGGATAAGCTCTGGCCTGGTGGCCACTTGGCTTGCATGCAGACTTTACCATGCTGTCCAATTTGGAAATGACTGGGTGAAAAAAAAAAAAAAGAAAAAAAATCAGAGGACGGCCAAAATTGGTTGACGCCATATAGGAAGTCCACATTTTTAATTCAATAAACCATCCCCCAACTAATTGGGAGATAATTTATGATTGCACATGGAACTGTCCAAGTTGCTTGGAAAGTTGGATACTAAATTACCCATTGCAAATGTTAAGAATTAGTTTAGACAGTTTGCAAAATAATTACAAATAACCGTGCGCACACTTGCTTGGGATTTTGGGCTGGCGACATAACTAAGTACCAAAATACATTGTGGTTAATATGGTTTTATAAGGAAAAAAAACCTTAACCTTTTGGGGGTGGCACAACTTTAAAAAGCTTACATGTATAATTATAGAGTGACTTTTGACTGACCCTCCCTGTTTGACATGGAACAGAATGAGTGGATCATAAGGATATTGACTCACTAGTCAAGGTAGTCACTAGACATACAGGATTGCAAAAACACAATTCAACTCTGCCTAGTGTTTTATTCTCTATACTATTTTCAATAAATATACATTCATGCTTTTAGTATTTATTTTAGTTAAACTTAAGTTAAAAAAATATGAGAGTCAGTGACAGAAGCAAAAGCAGTGTGCTGCAACTCTACACCAAGTTTGCAAAAAAGCAACCTTTTTCAACTTCAACTCAGGAAGTTGCAAGTCAAGTAACTCAAGTGCAGTCAAGCCTGCAGTAAGGAGATACCATTGAAACCATGTCCACTCATGGGAGGTTAAATGGTGGCAGAGACCACCACGAAGAGTCCATTTTTGGGAATTGAGTGTCCACACATAAAGTGTCCATCAATGGAAGTATCCATCACTGAAGGTTTGACTACAATGTACATGTTCATGTATAAATTAAGTACATGTAGCATACACAAAGCAATATTTTTGTACAAGTTAAACCTATTGCAAGTGATTATAATTTTATGACAAAATTAATGAATGTGTAGTCTGACTCCTTCCAAAGAATGTACATTTCCGTTAAATAGAGTACAAACACTTTTTAAGATATAGGTACTGTCTATGAATCAGATGTAATAAGCTCTACCCTACAAAAAAACATGAAAAAAAGTGTGTACTCCGATTCCTTCCAAAGGATATGTACCTTTCTAAATACAAACACTTTTTGAGATCATAATAAATACTGTCTGTGAATTCTACCCTACTGGAAACTCTTAAATGTAAGTATGATGTAAATATTTACACAGATTTTTTCTGACTCTGTTGTCAGATAAAACGAAATCTTAAGCCATATGTGTCAGTATACATGTATCTAATAGCTTGCTCCAGACATTCATTGTGGTGGGCAGCATAAAATATGTTGACAGAAAAAGGTGAAAAAGGGAACAAAATCTGCGACAAGCACTGTACTACTGTTGTAAATAAAAATGTCAGAGTTTTATTCATTTGGTAGCCCCATGCACTGTTGACACTGTTTTCATTTAATCTACTATATGCATGAGTTTATCTTAGTATTCTATGTACACTGCACAATTTCTTGAAAACTCATTGACACTCAAACAGCTTTTGTTATAATAATTATTTTTAAGTGCATACACTCAGTAGGTCCTAAATAGGTTGTTCTCTAAACAAGGTTTTCAGGAGCTTTCCCCCAAAACTCTTGACAAAATTTGGTAACCTTTTAATTAAAAAGTACTTTTATTTGTTTTCATAAGACATGTGGACAACTGAACCTGGTCATTGAAATACTGAGAAATCACATCATATCATCTAATTCATGGTTTGGCTGCTTTTGAAGCTAGAACCTACAAGTTGTCTGTAAGATAGCATGAAGTGACTAAGAGAACATTGCTAAGCACTGATGGAATCCTATTTCAGGTTACCTTGCAGCATTTCCCCTGGCTGACCTTTGCTAATCCATTTTATACTCCTTAGCACAATTAACAGTACTGTTTGAGTCAAGCTATCTTACCCACACAATTAAAACAAGGCACAAACCCAGGAATCTCAATCTAGCATCTAGTTCACTTATGATGAGGGCATTGTACCATCCAAAGAAATAAACTATGGGTAATGATCTTATTTGTGAACATTGCACACTACATTTGGTTACTTGCACACACCTTCTCAATAATGTACAACATCTTAC
This sequence comes from Orbicella franksi, assembly GCF_964199315.1. Lineage (NCBI taxonomy): Eukaryota > Metazoa > Cnidaria > Anthozoa > Scleractinia > Merulinidae > Orbicella > Orbicella franksi. Next base: position 3,783,033 of record NC_138148.1, on the reverse strand, counting down.
CAAATATGACTAATAAGTTATTAAACAAAGTCATCAGCCTGCTAGAATTGCAACCGAAAATCAAGCCAGCCATTTGCTGGAACAGCTGAAAATTGAGTCTTCATGTACCTGTACATCAGGTCTGTTCTTGAATACTGTCAATGCAAAGCGTTTTGTGTTGAGCAAGTCTAAGATGTAACTGTTGACCAGTCTCACAATGTCCATGACGGTGTGCCATTACAGGTTTCTACTTGGCTGCTCATTCAAGGGAGAGCTGACCTCTGGCTGCGGCACCTGCATCATCTCAACTTTCACGGGTTTGTATTTCACCACTGGACGAAGGTGACGTTTAAATCTACAAATCCTGCATTCTTTACTGTAGCATGCTGATAGTGATACCACCAAACCCAACACCAGGACAACTATGGCAATCAGGACTCTGAAACCAAAGGAAATGCTGATTGTGTCTCCTGGAATCTCTGTGGGACCCTGCAGTGACGGTGCAGCCGACATATTATTTTTCACTACACCATACATCCACAAGTCATTTAAAATGCCATCAAATCCTCTTACATCATGCCCAGCCCCTCCAAACAGCCACAGTTGGTTTTCATAGAAGAAAGACACAGCACTCTCTCTTGGCCCAGGAATATTTCGTGGATCAGCCTTACCTTTCTCGCTAAAGAATGGTTGACCTTCTCCCCTACTTAAACCTCCTATCCATGCCCACTGGTGGCTTGAACCATTGTACATCCAGAAGTCAGACAGGAGACCTGGTATTGCAAAGGCACTGGTGGAAAAGTTGTCAAACCCTGAGCCACCAAACATCCAGAGATTGCCATGCTGATCTACCCAGGAAGCAGCACCTTCCCTGCAACCTGGATAGTTTTTCTTGGAAGCAATTCCCATCTCACCATACTTTCCAGCACACTTTGTAACACCTGTAGTTCCACCTAGCTTTGTCCACTGAAGAGTTCCTGGTGAATAACTCCAGAAGTAGGAAGTAGCTAGTTTAGAGGATGATCCCCCGAACATGTACAAAACACCAGAAGGATGCACCCATGTTGTCGCTTTGGAACATTTACCGGGACTCACACTTTTGTTATTCTTTGGTTTGATTTCTACCCACTGTAGTTTGTCGAATGAAAACTTCCAGAAGTCATCAAGCTTCTTGTCTGATGTTGTACCACCAAACATCCACATCACCCCTTTCTTCATATCACACCAGTGGGCAGGTTGACTTCTCGGCTTTGGGGAGGCTGTGTTGTTGTGTAGAGCACTCCAGATCTTTCTTTCCATATCAAAAATGAATGTGCTTGAGGGTCCAAACACTACAGCCTTGTTTTTGTAGCTGCACGCAACACAACCAAAGCATGCAGGTAGTTTCTGATTGTTGTTAGTTTTGTTGTCATTAGGATAAAATTTCCAGAGCCTTTTTGTAATATCAAATGACCAGAGCTCATCCAACGTGGGCAGCTGTGCTGCTGATAATTTTTTTGCACCAAATCCTTTCCCACCAAACATCCAGACTGTTGCATTTGAATCACACCAGCTTGCTGCTCCATTCCGGGAACCTGGGTAGACTCGCGAGCCATCTTGTGTGGTGTGTTGGTTTTTGTGATCATTTCCTCCAATCCAGGTCCACAGTGCTAAATAGAAAATAAAGAATAAGAAATAATAAGTTATTACTCAAGAAAGAGAAAACATGTTCCATGTTTCTATTGACAAATAGATACATGAGTGGAAGATGTGAGAACAGGAAATGTTGTGGGAACATGAGCGGACAGGCAAGTGTTTCCACAACTTTTGTGAGTTCTCTCAAATTTTCATGAGTGCTTTTATCACTCAACAGAAAGTTCAGAACATCTATAGTACTTCTTTTAGAAAATATAGCATTGAAAAAAGAATCATTAACTTGTTTACTTTGATCATCAAAAAGTAAAATAATTCTCTTTGCTCATGCCATCATTACATCAACAGCTCGTGTTAGTTCTGTTTTCGTATTGAGTTATAGTCTAAACACAATTTTTACCCAGTCAGTGTGCATATTTTCTTTGGGCTATTCTCTTAAGATAAATCAATACCTATCATTGTGAAAAAAACACCTATAAGTGTGAACAGAATTAAATCTTCTGCCATAATTTGATCAGTGGGAATTTTTGCCATGTAATGCAGGTTGGATTTCCAGTTACTACAAAATGGACAACATTGGACAAATGGTCAACGGATAAAGTTCAACCATCCATTATTACCATGGAGGGGAGAAGGCAAACAGCGCAATCTCCAGGTTTTCAATTCTGTTGGGCTGGCATCTGTAATTTACTCTTATCAAGCAGACTTTATTACCAAAAGTTGTCCAAGAACCAATTTTAAAGGAAGAGGCAATTTGAAATAATAGGAACCAGTGACATTCACGAAGATGCAACTATGTTGCTGCAAAATTTAACCATGGTAACTAAGATTCTGGCTTTGTTGCAATGGTGCATAATCATCATTGTTTTGTCAAACTCTTTACCTACAACTTTCTAATTACTGTCTTCTTATTGTCCTACATGTACGCTAATAAGTGTAAGCTACTTTGCATTGTGAGGACCCAAGAGGAATGACACGCGCAGCATGCTCGCGTGTTGCAAACACAAGCCGTGGTCAGCACTATAAAATCCCTTCCCCATTTCGAAAATTCAAATTAGAAGACACCCCTTTTCTCGTTTTGTATTTGCCAGTAATTCAAATGACTACATGGCAAAGATACAGAACAGCGGAAAGATTGCCGAAATACGGCGACAAGTACAAGTACTCTTAGAATTATGCGCACTGCATGCATAATCAATAAGGAAGAACTTATTGAAGGAATCAAAAGGGAAATATGAGCTTAGATGTACAAATAAGAAAAGAAGGAATTAAGTTTAGGACGAAACGTTGTAGAACAGTGTAATACTCACCCTGAGCTTGCTCGTCATGCATTATTGCCGGCAAACTATCAGTAGCATGGAAAATCAAAGAGGCGTGTAAAAATACGACATGAAAAATCATAAAGCTTTGCATCTTCGGTATTCTCTCGTCTGTCGTAGATTCACTTCACACGGTCCAGATGAACAACATTAACTCGTTTGTAGTCTGGTGAAATGCCACTGACTTGTAGCGTCAAAGCTAAGGCACAAAATGTGCGTACAACTCAATTCTTACTTAACAAATACACACCGCCTTGCAACACAACAACAGAGCAATGAAAAATTGATTTGGTCTTAGTCCTCTTTTACACCACCCGCGTTCGGCGGGACCCCCGCGGGTGCGCTCGATCCGTCGACTTATGCAAAAAAAAAAAAAAAAAGGTCGCAGAATAAACGACAATGGAAACAAAAATAGTAATATAACTATAGCAACAAGAAGAATTGTTTGCTGATGAAGTGAAAAGCAAGAATATTATTATTTTCTCATTTCCTGGTAAAAAAGGGCTAAAAAATCATGCTTCTCTCGAAAGGTAGTGGGGGTGTTAATCTTTTTGTATCATCCTGAAGAACCACATGGAAGTCTCAAGACGAATTTTTCCGCCTTAGCAGTTTTTACCTATCACTTTTAGCCAACACGGCTTTTGTAGGAGTCCTGCGTACCTCTGGTTATGCTATGGGACATGTGGGTTGACTGTGGGCCACAAGTGTTACTGCTGACATCCTTTGAGCCCGTGATTATTTTGGTTTCATTTCCGATTTGGCGAAGATGTCGTCTGGAAAGCAGCTCGTTAAAGGTAAAAGTGGCCTGCGAATGATCGCTGTTTCTGAAGATGAACGTTGTCCTTTTCTTTTGGAGGAGCCTCACTGGACTGATGATAAACAGGTATAAGTTTTTCCTCATTTGTCCGTCGCAGTTTTGTGGTCTTTTCTTTCTAACTTACAGTGTTATGATCAACATTGATGTACGCAAGCAGGCATGCACTGGAATCACTGGCTGCATTCAACATCATGTGGCAAACAATTGTTTTTGTATCTTCTTTTGTAGTTTCCAAACTGTGTAAAGTGCAATCGGAAATTCGACTTCACTCATCGAAGGGTAAAACGTTTGATGTTAATCAGTTAAATTTTGCAATCGAATGTGCTTCATGAAAAGTCAAAAATAAGCTTATAATTAGCTTTAGTGAGCTTATATCAGGTTGTCCACACTTTGTTGATATTTCTTGAATGCTTGATATTGTGTGGTAGTAGAAACTACATATATCAGTTGTTGATACAGGCCAAACTGCAAAAGGTACTAAGTAATCCTATATCACTTGTGTTGTTCTAGAAAATCTTCATTAGATATTTTTTTTTGAACTCCCCCCAACCCTATGGTACTTCCAGTTTTGGTTCATACTTTCCTAATTAAAAATATTGGTCTAATTTAGACCCCCCCCCCCCCCCCCCCGGCTTGGGATTTGCAATAACCCTGAGAGTCCCGGCTGACAGGAGGCAGACCAGTTGGCTATTTACAAAGCGTGACTGAGGAGTTGAACTCTGGACTACCGAGAAACAAATCCTGTTAGTGGCAGGGTGAAGGCCTTGAACCTGGGACATCTGCATTACAACTCCAGTGCTCTAAACCACTGGGCCACGCTGCTTATATTGTACTGTGTAATATTTTGTGATATGATATTTTTGTATTAATGTTAAAGAGTGAAAAATGTGAACATTTGATGGCACAAGAAAATGTTTTGTATTTAGTGAGCTGGTGGAATTTCTCAAGTTTGTTTTCTCAAATCTTAAATTGTATTGCAGCACCACTGCCGACGATGTGGCAAGATATTTTGCGGCACATGCTGTGATCATAAAGTTATGTTACCGAGGCTCAGTTTTGTCGACCCTGTCAGAGTGTGCGAAGAATGTTCTCACACAGCCAAACGTGAAGAAGAGTTTTTTGAGAGACATCTGAAGACATTGATGACTGGTTAGTAATTATGACTCATTGTATGACAGGACTCAAATAACAATCAGCACCAGGCTTATGGGTGGTCTTTGGGTGGGTTAACTTTTTTCAGGGGCTCTCATAATAATATTGAAAGGCTGCAGGCAACAGCGTCCCCCTAGGTTTTTGGGTCATTTTTAAAAGTGCACAAAGTGAGCTGAATTTTGGCATATGGACTTTCATTTAGTATGCATGAAAAACATTGCCCCAATTATTTTTTTTTCTGGTGGACATTTTGTTTCTGAGAAATAAGGTACATGTACGCAAACTTCAAATTTCATATTAGTGGCTTTCTTTGCAATGCTTTTCTTAAAGCCAAAACAAAAGAAGCCTTTTGTTTCTTTGAACGGTAACCACCAAAAACATGCATAGTACTTCAGTGATTACTAACAGTGATTTGCTAATGAGATAAAGAACTACCTTGCCTTGTTTTGAGTTTATTTCCCTCTAAATTAGCATTTACCAGAAGAAGAAATGTTACATTTTGGGGGGGACTTTGGGTCTGAAAAATCGTAGTCCAGTGTATACAATGTACATCACATGTAAGAATATTGTCCTAAATTTTCCTTATTATAAATCATCTACATTCTTATTCATTGGCTTGGCTGATAGATGCTCATGAAAATAAAATTAAGAAAAAGAAAATGAATTGCCTTGTTGACTTTGTCATGTTTTAAACAGGTGCTTATTTTATTGTGGATGAGTCAGAGCCTTTGAGATTCCTTTGCAAACTTGAACATCATTCTCAGAGGTAAGGGAATGAAACAAAATGAGCCTTCATAATGGGACATTTCAAACAAATTATTAATTACTACATCTGTATATATAGTTATCAGTATCAGTATCAGTATTGCAACTCGGATTAGCTAGCATGGGAGATTAGTCTACAACTTAGGTGTGAGATTGACGTTTTTGACCTGTAGGCATGACACTCAAATTCCACAGGCAATGAGAGTTGGCAGGTAGCTTATATATTGTGGAACCTAATCTAGTTTGTACTCATCAGATGAAGTTCATATAATTAACAAATTTACGTTATACATAATAATTATGTATAACGCCTTATGGGTATTGTGTTCTAGTAAATCTGTATTGGTCATGGGTAACATTAGGAGAAAAAAATTCAAAAATGGGCATTAGTATTATATCTTCTAAATAAGTTGACTTTGTTTTCTATTTCGATTAGAGAACTTCTGTTTGAGTGTTCTGACCATGATAAATCAGCAGTCCATGAGCCAGTGATGTTAATGAAAATTGTATCAGCGCAGCTTGTGGCAAATGAAGGTACACAAAGACTCTATGGCTAAATTGTTTCATTTAATATATACACTTATGTCATGTACACTACAAAATGTACCTTGTTCTGTATAAAGCTGGAAACGTTTAGCTTCAGGCAGCCCATTTCCTGTTTGAGTAGTATGTTGTCAGTTCGAGGTAGGATTTCAGCGTCACTTTTCTTGTTAGATTTGTAGGGATGAATTTCTATGTACATGTAGCATTAGTCAGGGCTGTGCTCTAAAAGTATGTGGGTGCCAGAGGCGACTAACTTTTACCTTTGTGTGACTGGAAAAACCTTGCTTTTTTCATATAAGCTTAAGTGCTGGGCACATAGGATTTTATGGTTGGGAAACTTTGGGCTCCTTGTTATTTTTCTTAGATCACAGCCTTGAAATGATGGTGCTATTCAATGCTGTAAAAAAATGAATTTGAATTGTTATGCCTTATTGTACCTTTTGGAACACTCCTGAGCGGCACATTAGGTGAGCTTAGTTGAGTCATGTTTCTTATTTTGGTGAGATGTAGTCTCACCAAAATACCCATGGTGAGACTAAATGAGCCTGCTATGTCACTGAAACGTATCGAAAAAGGTACAATTTACCATACAAGTGACCATGATATCATGGCCATATCAGGTCAGTGACTTGATATCACAGGATATCAGGACAGTAGACATGGCCTCTTATTGGCTAATTACAGTAAAAAATAATTAGCTTAGCGGTAATATTTGTTCTGTTTAGAGAACTCCTCTGTTAGCGGCCTCATCTTAAAGTACAAAGAACACGATGAGATGCTGGAGGTTAAACTCACTGTGGTACCTTCACCTGAAGAACACAGAAAACAATCACTCACCTGGCTAGCTGCCATGCAGAAAGTAAGTGATCAATGTCTGAATTCTTCTTGTGCAGGCAGGTGGTGAGAAAATTCAGAACAGATCATTTGAATTAAGAGCATGAAAGTGTTACATGTGTAGGTGGTTTGCAGTTTTTGGAGTGACTCAGTCTGTGTTTATTTCTTGTTCCAGGCTATAAAGATGCTGTTTGAGGTGGGAAACTAGACATCATGTACCGTTAGATCTGCAGGGTCAGAATAAATTTATATGATCCACAAGTGATGAGCTGGGATTAAAAACTGATTTACCTGCTAGATCAAGTGAAGTACCAGACAGAATCAAAATTACAGAACAATTCAGTCTGTTTTTAGATGTTATAAGTCCTTCCAAAGTACAGGTAGTTACCTGTAGGTAGCATTAGAAATGTAAGATTCACTACATAGATATGCCTTTGGTGCAGTTATCAACAACGTTTTCTAAAAAGTGTTCACTTTGGTATGACAACAAAGTTGTGCTAGATTGACTGCGCTAGTGTAGTTGGGTCAAACCAAATCATTCCATCCAATCATAGAACAACAAGAAATTGTAAGCTGACAGATCAGTAGGGAGAATTTCTTATAATGTTGGCAGCACATTTCCCTTTAATAATATAGTCTGATTGCATACTTTGGTTTGGTATAAGGACCATGTTTTATTGGAGTATAAAACATACAAGAGCTAGATATGTTTTATGCAAAAATACAGGCGATACTTCACACACTCTCATTGGTCGATAGGTTTGTTTAGATGAGATTATGTGAACACAATTTTGTGATGTTTTAGATTCGCACATATTTTTGAGAAATATTTTATAAAAGCAATAGACTACTTTTTCCATGTTTACATAACCTCATCTAAACACTTAGGGGATTGGGAGCCCTCAACCGCATCTCTGGTTTGCATAATTGTCTCAAATTCTCTAAACCCTCCTTGTGTTTAGATGAGGCTATGTACACGTGAACATGGAAAAAGTGCTCCACTGTTTAATTGGTTTGCATACTTTGACAGTACAATACACTGTATATCATAAAGCATATGAAGAAGCTTAACCTGATATTATGTATTATACTGTCGTAAAACAATTTGGAAATATAAGAGCACTTGAGGAATAAAAATGTATATAAGACACTTGTCAGTGACTTGTGTTTTCAAAAGTTCTCTCGTGTTTTCAATTCCCAGTTTCTTTTATGGATGTGTAGAAGGCCTTGGCTTCTTGACTGGATAATTAAAAAAAGTGTATAGATGTGGCCCGCAGTTCTGGGTAGGATCTTCCTGTAAGAAATATTGGTAGAAAACTTGAAGAGAGCTTTTAATATGTAGCTAATTTACATAACGTAGCAGTTTAAAGTAGAAATTCAGGTTTGAAGATGTCACATATTTTAGTAAGGAAGAAAGTAATATATAATTAAATCACAACCAGGAGCCATAATCGGGGACGGAGACCGTAAGCGCGCGCCATTTCAAGTATTGGGGTTGTCCCCATGATATGGGACAATAATTCTATTTTTAGAACAAATTGCGCCATCACCTGTGGCACACGCGCGTACATACTGCGAGGATTTTTGCGGATATCGCGCGGGGGAAATGGCGTCCGAAATTCCCGAAATGTTTCATGTTTTTGCCCCACAACTCAACGCGTTTACGTCTGTTGGAATTTTGCTTAAGTATTTTCGTCGTGAGCTGCTCCAGTTTGAGTGAAGTAAGACAGTGTCGAATTTAGGTATGTTCCGCAGTAAGCTTATATATATCGCTGACCAAGTTGTGTTCCGACTGATGGTTCTTTCACATGAGCTGTACATTACTCCACTTTAAATTTCACATATGTTGAAGATTAACAGCTTTTCCATTACACAGCAAAAAAACTAGCTGGATATATTTAGATATAGCAGAGCTTCAGGACTTCATAGTTTCCTAACTCCTCTTGCCACACGCTTGCGAGGAATTTGTCAGTCTATCGCGACCGAAAAGTAAAACAAAATAATTGCTAGTTTGAGTTTCGCTTGAATTGTGAACAACGCTTGATGTTTCATCAAGGCTTAATAACTTTACGTCCGTAGATACTGTTCAGTTTTATTCGTGTAAAAATCCAGTAAATTCTCTGTTGTCGATGAATTTGAGCGCCCGCCGATGCGTGTTTTGTACAGTTAGTAAACATGGCAAATTGTATTTCCGCCGCACTTTCGTGTGAAAGCGTACATCGAACTCAAACAATAGCTCTATAGTTTTTAAATATTTTTAAGATTGATAAATGTTTGAGAACATATTAAAAGCTAAGCTGAAAATATGTGAATAAAGCAGAAACAATCAGCAAAGTTACGATGACGCTTTCTTTAATCAACTTGGAATAACGATTTCGATTTTGATGATCGAGTTATCAAAACTCCTTGTCTATTTTCATTTTGGCAGTGTAAAACTTCACTATGCTTATGTTGAAGAAACACACATGATGTTAGTAGCCCTTTTTGCATTCGTGAAATTTGTTGCAGCATCTCAGCACAAAAGATAACGAAAGAAATCTTTGTCAAGATTTGTTGACAATAGAAAACACCGACTCGGACTTGAAAGTGCACGAGCTGCATGCACTATGCAAATGAGCTAATTGTACGCGTCAGACTTTCCTTTCAAAAACTTTTGCAAACTCACCAAACAAGCAGAGACAATAAGAAACCATCAAAACAGGTTTTGGTTATGATTAAACATTGTCTGAGAAACTCACAAATTAGCTCGATACCAGAGTAGAGAGTTTTCTTGCTATATTCTTAAGCATACGCGTAAGCTTACAACTAGCGCGAGCAGATCTTATTATTCATTCCCAGCGCGAGATTGAAGTCTTGTTTATGACCCTGAAAAACCCACCTTTTCCGTTAGCTCAGAGCATAAAACTACATATAAGCGCCCTGATTCGTATTCCCTGCCTTATTCCCTGCCATCGCTGTGAAAAAGAGAAGAGAATCTCTCAACTCTCACCATTTGATCACGCAACGTGACAACATCCACGCGAGAGCCCCTGACATGTGCGTGAATCCGCGCGGATATATGACGTCAGGATGGCGCAATTTGTTCTAAAAATAGAAAAATTGTCCCATATCATAGGTGCGCGCGAATCCCGAGACTTACGGTCTCCGTCCCCGATTATGGCTCCTGATCACAACTTCATACTGTATACCAATAGCTTGGATTTGCCAAGATAATGACAAAGGTAGCTGGGGCAGATCTAGGGGGGTTCGGGTTGGTCAAACCCCCTAAATTGAAAAAAAAAATGAGACATTATAACGTGCTGACTTGGCCTTAGAATGCCAGAAATCTCATTTCTGAGGGCCTTAATTGTAAAAATTTTCTGAAGGAACCCCAGGAACCCCTACAGGGGACCGCCTTCGATAGTTCATATCTCGAATCCCCTTCTCTAAAATCCAGTATCTGCCCCAGGGTAAGAGTTAGCTGCATCCTACAAAATAAGGAAAAGCAATCGGTTTTACTCTAGTTAGCCTGTAGGAAGCCTTTATTTCAACACGATGAGTTTTAAAGCTAAAAGCTTGTGGGGTCGTGATGGATATAGGCATGTAATGGTGCATAGGTCTATCTGGCTTTTTCTGTTTGGACACAATGCATAAGCCACAAAATAGCATGGAGGTGTTTTTAAGAATTACGAAGTGGCAGTGAATTATCTCTTAAGTCAATGAACTTCATTTTCAGTTGGCATCCCTCCACTTTTATTTGGGTACCCGTACAGGAGACGATCCTTGACTGTCATTGTCTGTCATTGTCAGAGAAAACCAAGGAAAATCCAAACATTGAGGTCGGCCGTTTACCTTCATCTTTTCACGGTATAAAAGCTATCCGAAAAGATTAATAGCCATGACATTTGCCAAGTTAGGCGTTCGCTTTTCTTCGAGATATCGCCACATATGATTTTGGCCTCTCAAGCGTAAAAGAAATACACTGTAGCCGAACTTTCTGGCGACTTTAGGCTAGGCTAAAAGATACTTGTTACGACTTATATGTTTATTACAATTTCAGAAACTCATATTTTAGCGGTAATATTTGTTATTAGTTGTCTGAGATATATTAGACGTCTTTGACTTTAATACTACGGTTTTCACGAGATGCCAAATATCGCCGCCGAATCGTTAATGAGCGTGACCCAAATTTTAGCCATTTGCAGTTTGTTGTTTCACAAAAGTGCGGCAGTTTATTTCCAGAGTAAGACTTTTTTTTTCGATAGACTTGCACCGTTATCAATATCCAGGTTAGTTAAAATTGGTATCTACAAGCAAGGTCAAGCAAGTCGGAATACCGTAATTGGTCTCGCAACGTCCAATGAAAATCTTCAGTAAACAAGAAAGATTTCGCGCCAGAGTTTTAGCGACGAATATCACTTTCTTTCGACTCTCTGCGATTGTGATTCCAACCTTCCAATGTGACATTCATCGCTAAAAATGTGGCGGGAAATATTTCTGACAGAAGATTTTCATTCGATTTTGTGAGACCACGCTCATTAACGACTCGGCGGCGATATTTGGCACTTCGTGAAAACCGTTGTCAAAACGAAAAACGTCTAATGTATCTCAGTACACTAACTAAGGGACAAATATTATCGCTAACATATAAAAGGTTCTGAAATTGTAATAAATTAATAAGTCGTGAGAAGTATCTTTTACGCTTGCCTTAAGCTGCCGGAAAGTTCGGCTACAGTGTTTCCAAACGATTGAGAGGCCAAAATGATGATGTGGTGATATCTCGAAGAAAAGCGAGCGCCTACCTCGGCAAATGTCATGGTTTATTTTTAAGGATACCTTTTATGCCGTGAAAAGATGAAGTTAAGTTTTCCCTGACAATGACACTTAACTCTTCGCAAATTGGTGCAGGCTAAACTATAAATATATTTTATATTCTTAACATATTTTACAGTATGGTCTCATTTGTGTGGCAAACAGTCAGCATTAAATTTGCCAGTAACTGAGATCAAAAGGAAAACATACTATTTCAGATACTGATGATTACTGGAAGTATAAAGCGAAATTCATGGTTTAAGAATCCCATGTATTAGCTTATTAAGGTCGACACCAAGAAACTGGTGTTGAATCGTGTAGTTTCAGAGACGGATTAAGGGGAGGGATGAGAAGTGGATTGGGTGGCTAGCCACCCCTCCCTCGGAGAAGCAAAAAAACGAAAAAAAGAAAGAATAAGATTGTGAATATCACGACAGAAATAAAGCCAAACGCGGGTACCTCATTGTAATTTCTACTTTGTGGCATTGCTACTATTTCTAGTGTGGTAGGTTTCAATTGGGTTCCAGTTCTCAAACTTAGTGGACATGTACAATTAATTCTGCGGCCCTAAAGTACCAGCCACCTCCACCCCTCCTTGAAAAATCCTCGATCCGTCCCAAAATAAGATCGAAGTATTGTACTTAGTTACTGATTGACTAGAAATCGTTTCAGTGTAAATGTTGAATAAAGACGTTTTATGAAAAGTTTAAAACAGTGAACTGCTTGTTGGTAATGTCGTTGTAGTCGTTAACAAAGTAAATAAGGATCGAATTAAATTGATAATGTGGTGTGCCAAAAATTCGTTGACAAATGCCAAACGTTTCGGGCTTGGCCCATTGTCAATGGTCAACTGAATTCGTCTGTGAAAAGCAACGCATTTTTCAAGATCTGTGTTTCATTGATACAATGATTGAATTCTGATTGACATTTAAGCCGATTTTGTGATTGACATTTAAGTAATCAAACCACGTGGAAAAAGCCAACTTTTGAACTCGATCAAAACAGATTTGCACTGAGTTTATACGTGAACTGTTTTCATCCGTTTGCTGACCTGGCCTGTGTCCCATTGAACATAATCTGACTGGATATCGTCAACAAAGCAAGCCGGTTTAATATTGTATAAACTCACGTTTGTAAATTCACCTTTCGCTTGTTGGTATATTACTTTTTGCAGATCACGTAATTTAAGTCACAATTATACGATATAGATTGGCTTAACCCAACTGGATTATCAACTGTTGGTTTTGCTGAAAACATTTCCGATTGAGAGTTTTTGCATTGGACACCTTCCAAAGAAAAACGATATTTTTGGGAGATGTGCAAACGCTGACAGTCGTCACGCAATCTTCCTCGCCCACGTAGGGGAGGAAGATTGCGTGACGAACCCAAACGTCTGCGTAGGTAGGAGGCTGTTATATGTTATGTTGATACGTTACGTTTCAAACGATGCCAACCTAACAAGTCAAAGTCCGGAAGATTGCGAATTTTACCTTTTTTGAAAGTAAAAAAGTTGTTCAAAGTAGTGCTCCGCATAATAAACCGCAAAAATGCTTCAAAGATCCAAAATTTTCTTCCCAAAATGCAAACTGAATATGTCTGAATGCATTTTATGCGCTTTCATTCGCATTGTCCGGGAGATTGGTGACCAGTATGGGAGACCGGTAGATTCAGTCTGTATCCGGGAGAGCTGGCATAGACGCGGTTTGTAGGATAAAAATCATAATAGGACTATAGTCGAACCTAGGCTTGACACTTTGGGTGGTCACTTAAGGGAGGGTGGCCGCTTACGAGAGCTTAGACCATATTGGGTCAAAATTTTGCCTCATTAGCATATTGTAACTGCCCGATATTTTAAATGTTTTTTTCATACGAGTCAGTTTCGAGAAAAATACCGTACTTCCCATCGGACAAATTTCCGTCTCTTGTACTATCCGGAATACGATAATGTTACAACACCTTATCATCCAAGATCAAAAGAAAATTTCAAAATTTTGGCTAAAAATTAAAAAAAGTGGTCGCCGTCGCTTACGAGAGGTGGATGCTTACAAGAGGTTCCAAATATAGTAGGGACTTTAGCAATGACGACGAGAACGTGAACGTCACCGACCGGAAGTTGGGAAAACGAATTTCGAAGCTATCACGCATGCCCAACATCCACATCTCGTTCAGAACGCCATTTGCCGCCATCTGCCGTCTTGTCGAGAACGCGAGTATGTTTTATTTGTTTTCTAATTTCTACTTACGTATCTTAGGAATTTCTTCAATGTAAAGGGTCGTTTAGTGAATAAATACAGTGCCGAAGTAATTTGATCGTACCGTGATGGAAAAAAAAACTTGATTTCTTTCGAGCTGCAGGTAGAGCTTTACAGTATAAAGTGGAGAAAGCAATGGCGGATGATAATAAAAGTACTGCAGGGTACGTAGTAGTGCTTTTATAAATACAAATCGCGGGCATTTCGTTATAGTTTTGTAATTTATACCAGTTGGCATTTTTAAGAAGAGTTGAAGAATATCTGCTCGGATCGACTATAAACTTAACTTAGCTCTGAATCACTTGACGTTGATTACAACACTGAATAAACGTTAAATTGTTGTAGTGGATAATTTTTGCATTTTCAAATTAACGGAACATTTGACATTTGTTTGACATTTTCCTGTTGACTGCCACAGAAAGCTGCAGTAAAGGGTTCGTCCACGTAACCGGTTTACTAAAGTGTTTACGTTTCCCGCCGTGGACGACGGTCCCGTTCCAGGCCTCAATTGGTCATATACGTCGTCGTCCACGTTCTCGTCGTCATTGCTAAAGGTCCCTAGTGATTTGACCAGGAAACTTTTGGTATTTTGGAAAACTGGTCTCTGAGGAGAGGTGGTCCCAACCGGATGTTCGACTGTATTTCTTCCACAGAGCAGCTGCTTTCTCGCCAATGAATGTGTCAGACGTTCGATATCTCGGGATATCCCTTTTACTGTTCCCAAATATCCCGTATCCCATTCATTGTAACCTAATATCCCGTAACCCGAAAAGCCTTAACAGGGCTTGTCGCAGTAAAATTAGGAACTGGCAGTGAATGTAAATGTTGCGTTGGAGCGTAGGGAGAACGCAGCCTAATTTTGTGTTGGTGTCAACATGTTGGGCTTCCTGCGTAATACAGGCGAAATCGATCGAGGTTGCAGTTGTCTTAGCAAATTCAGCCGCCCTGCTTGATTTTTGCAGGAGCATGTCACGGCCAGTAAACTGGTACCGTTTAATGTTAAGATATGTGATAAGACATGTCCGGGCGAACATGTGAGTACCGGTATGTGAGCATCGATGAGCAGGCCATGTGAGCTCGTCTTTGCGCTGGATCTTTCTTTGACTTCTTTCCATTCAGTCGCCGTACGCTTCGCTATTATGTGCTCTCACCGTTAGATTTTGGTGAATTTAAACGCTTCGACGGTAGCGTTTATCGAAATCTGAGGGAATTGTCCTTGTTTATTAACACGACTTGGCTTTGGGATGTTAACCGTGGGAACACCTACATTTTGATTGCATTTGTTGATTACTTCCAGTCGCGACAGATAGCTATGGGGCGCCGTTTGTAAATTTATTATTTAGACCGAATTTATGCCACTTTCCCCCTATTTATAAATAATTGGAAATGCCACAAAATTTGTTTATAAATAAGACACAAGAACTTGTCCGTCGATATGCAAATAATTATTTTAGGTACGTCCTGATTTGTAAATAATCTTTTACCATAGAGTTATTATATATAAATAACAAACTAAACAACCTCAATTATTTATAAATCAGGTCATCTCTAAAATAGTTATTTACATATCATAAAGTTTGTAAATCCCATTATTTATAAATAAATTACTTCGCCGGGAGTGTAAATTCATTATTTAGAAATAATAAATTTCACCTCGCCGAGTGTAAATTTATTATTTATAAATAATGAACTTTACTGAGTGTGTAAATTCATTATTTAGAAATAATGAATTTCACCTCGCCGACTGTAAATTTATTATTTATAAATAATGAACTTCACTGAGTGTGTAAATTCACCATTTAGAAATAATAAATTTCACCTCGCCGAGTGTAAATTTATTATTTATAAATAATGAACTTCTCTGAGTGTGTAAATTCATTATTTAGAAATAATGAAGTTTCACCTCGCCGACTGTAAATTTATCATTTAGATATAATGAATTTACCGTGTGTGTAAATTCACTATTTAGAAATAATGAAGTTTCATCTCGCCGAGTGTAAATTTATTACTTAGAAATAATGAACTTCACTGAATATGTAAATTCATTATTTAGAAATAATGAAAGTATGAATGGCTGACCCAGCGTCTCTTGCCCGGTCAATTTCGGAGGTTGTTTCTCGCGTTATAAGTGAGACAGTTAATGCTGCCCTTGCTCAGGTAGGTATGCAGCCTGAAATTCAGCAGTGGCGGATCTGGATGATGGGCCCGGGGGCCCGTTCCCCCCCACCCCACGCCTCAAATATCTATTATGTCGTTCTTATTCACTCAACAATTCGGCAGCTCACACTGCAACAGGAACAACTACTCAAAGGCCGAGGTAACAGGTAAATTTTAAGAAAAGAAACTGCTGCACGAAGAAAATAAAAATCGCTTGGCGTGTTAAGTGAAAGGTCTGATTTCTAATGAAATAGACCTTTTTCGCTTGGGCGGTTTGTTGTTCCATTACAGACCACGTGATATTCTCTAGAGAATTGTTCTTTTATTCATCTAAAAATTATTTTTTCATATACGCGCAACTATTTGAAAATTTGAAAGGAAGAATTCTCAAGAGTATCATCACATGGTCTGAAATGGGGCAACAAACCGCCCAGTCGAAAAAGGTCTATTCAACAGTGGTTTAAACGTAAATTAATTTAGCTTTCTACGTGTACGATCTTTGGACTTGCCTGGAATAGACATGTCTAGCCGTGACTTGATCAAGCCAAACAAAGTGTGTCACACAGCTATCCGTCCAAAGGTCACAAAAGTCACAAAGAATTTAACCTGCGAGCAGGCTCACGTTTGAGTCAAACGCGCGACTGACGAAGAGGAATAGCGATCGGCGGGAAAGAGGCGCCAAGAAGTGACTTTCTCCTCTTGCGGCTTCGCCCGTCGATTTCTCGCTCTCAGCTACGCCGAGCGCGTTTGTGCTCCAACGTGGGCCTGTTCGCAGGCTACAAAAAATTATTTAAGCAAGTAAATACATTATTCGATTTCCCGATTTTAAAAGCTCTGCATTTTCTTCATGCAGCAATTTCTTGTCTTAAAATTTACCTGTTACCTCGGCCTTTGAGTAGTTGTTGTCGTTGTCGTTGTCGTTGTCGTTGTCGTTGTCGTTGTCGTTGTCGTTGTCGTTGTCGTTGTCGTTGTCGTTGTTCCTGTTGCAGTGTGAGCTGCCGAATTGTTGAGTGAATAAGAACTACACAATAGATATTTGAAGCGTGATTCTCGCTTAAACGCAATTATTCAAAATAAGGGGGGGGGGGGGGGAGCCTCCCCTAGATCTGTCACTGCTGAATTTCAGGCTGCATACCTACCTGAGCAAGGGCAGCATTAACTGTCTCACTTATAGCGCGAGAAACAGCCTCCGAAATCGATCGGGCAAGAGACGTTGGGTCAGCCATTCATACTTTCATTATTTCTAAATAATGAATTTACACACTCAGTGAAGTTCATTATTTCTAAGTAATAAGTTTACACTCGGCGAGATGAAACTTCATTATTTCTAAATAATGAATTTCTAAATAATGAATTTACACACACGGTTAAATTCATTATATCTAAATGATAAATTTACAGTCGGCGAGGTGAAACTTCATTATTTCTAAATAATGAATTTACACACTCAATGAAGTTCATTATTTATAAATAATAAATTTACAGACGGTGAGGTGAAATTCATTATTTCTAAATAGTGAATTTACACACTCAGTGAAGTTCATTATTTATAAATAATAAATTTACCGTCGGCGAGGTGAAATTCATTATTTCTAAATAATGAATTTACACACTCCGTAAAGTTCCTTATTTATAAATAATAAATTTACACTCGGCGAGGTGAAATTTATTATTTCTAAATAATGAATTTACACTCCCGGCGAAGTAATTTATTTATAAATAATGGGATTTACAAACTTTATGATATGTAAATAACTATTTTAGAGATGACCTGATTTATAAATAATTGAAGTTGTTTAGTTTGTTATTTATATATAATAACTCTATGGTAAAAGATTATTTATAAATCAGGACGTACCTAAAATAACTATTTACATATCAACGGACAAGTTCTTGTGTCTTATTTATAAACAAATTTTGTGGCATTTCCAATTATTTATAAATAAGGGGAAAATGGCATAAATTCGGTCTAAATAATAAATTTACAAACGGCGCCCCATAGATAGCTCAGTCTTTATCCGGTCGAAATTTTATTGTTTGGAATCGGTGGAAAAGTGCTCTGAATGCAAGATCCAAAAGTCTGCTTTATTGATCAGGGGAAATATTCGAATTAGTCGCACGGAGTTTGTTTACGATAAACGAGCACGCGATGGCAAATGCTAGCTTAAGGTGGCTCCCTATACTTTCACGATCGCACGAGCGCTGAGGAAGTAATCTGCGCGCGCTCAAAGGAAACGTCAGTGTTTTTCGATATTTTATTACGTCAACATGAGCCCAAAATGCAAAACTGATAGTGAATTTTCTCGCGTTTCCTTCGGTGAAATTCCGTTAAATTTGGCAAATATTTTATTCTATAAGACCAGATTTTTTGCAGCGGTAAAAGACATAAATTTGAAAATATCGAAAAAACTGCCTTTACAAACCCTACTTTTTTCGTGTTTAAAATTCGTATCCCGTTGGAAGCGATGTGATCTAAAAATTTTGGAAGATTTCACCGAAAGAAATCCATGAAAATCACAAATAAACCCATAAAAACAGTAAAAAATACACTTGTTTAGGCATTTAAAATTCAAGACTAAATCCCAAAATGTTAACAGAGATGATAGCAAAATACTATTTAATCTTTGCTTATTATACGTAAATTAAATAAGTTTGAGAGGACTAGGTTTGAAAGCGAAAGCAAAAACAGCATTCAAAACATAACACTTGCGCGCGCAACGCCATAAATGATTACCCTATGGAGACACCTTAAATTTGTGCTTCCACCTTAGAATAATGTACGTAATTTAATATTCTATGAAACTTGGCTACAGAAACTGGCGGCGTCACGCAACGTATCAACAAATCCTGACCTCCTTTGACACTATGCATATATGACTTTAAAACCTCGGTTGCTGCTGAAAAATTTTAGCAATAGATAAAGGTTGAAATTCAGCGAGTGAAATCATTTATTTAAGGTATATATATTAAAGTGAGGGCGTCGAACGCACTCTCATAATCTCTGATCACTACTAGCTTAGACGGCGTCGACAAAACCAGGATTAGACCGGACCGGACGGGATCACGGATCGGATCACGGACCGGATCACGGACTGGATCACGGACCGGATCACCGATCGGATCACGGATCGGATTACGGATCGGATCACGGATCGGATCACAGAAAAAAAAAAGTTTTCAAGAAAAAAACATCCAAAAAAAAAAAAAAAATCAAATCGTTTATAAGATAATAATAAATAAAAAATAAAAGCGGAAAACTAAAATATGTTAAATGAAAATAAGAATCCCGAATTTGATGCAATGACATGTTAATTACAGAGAACGACAAGAGGTCATTTAAAAAGCCACATAAGCGCCTAATTTACGACGAATTTAAATAATAATGAACGGGCAGATGTAGTTTTATTTGAACGTTAGTTGGCTCGAAGCTTGCGTGAACCTCCCATTCTCGTTTTTGAAATTGTTGTTAGTATAGATAGATAGATAACTTTATTTCAACTCGGGTTGATGAGGCTGATTAGGCCTCTAGCAAGATTATGCTAATTTACCGAGAAAAATAACTTTAAACGAAAGAAAATTGAAATTAACACGTAAAAAATTACAAGATATAAATATATAATAACTAAGACTAGTTTACATATGTAAATTTACAATAGATCTAACCGCAATCTTAAAATCTTGAAGTGTCTTCATACAACGTAGTGTATCTGGAAGTGAATTCCAAGCTTTTGAAGCAGTGTAGGCCACGGACTTAGTCCCATAACGGGTGGTGTTAACTTATGTCTTAACTTTTTCTCGGCTACATTTATGTGTCAGATGTGAGCGTTACAGTTAGCGTTACAGTTACTGAGAAAACGTACGTACGAAAGCTTAAGGACATGACTTGCTTTAAAGGAGCTACGTCACGATTTGCGCATCTTGAAAACACTAGCCTAGTTTTTCAAGTTCGTCATTTGCAGTCCTCATTAATCTTTGCCATCCTTAACGATCCTCATTCCGTTTTGATTTGTTCTTGCCTCTTAAGTGTTTTCTATCCTAGAATACGATCATTTTAAGGTTTTATTCTATTTAAAGGCAACTCTTTACCACCCTAAAAATGACTCTAAAAATCGTGACGTAACTCCTAAAATGTTCTTTATTCTCGGGTTGTGTTATCGTTCACACTATCGATGTTATTCCTATAATTTTTTTGTAAAACAGCTATATTTCCTTGAAATACAAATGGTTTGTTTCGTTTTATTCCAGTACGAAATATCGTATTCCAAACTCACATCTTGTAAAAGTATAGACTTGTCCCAAAAACGGGAATTGTTTGAAATCATCAGGTGTTTAACTTTTTTTTAGTGTTTTTAGTTTTTGTGTTTCGATTCACACGTTCCTCCTATTATTACTATGCTGACTCGTTTTATGACAGTTTTCCTTTGATGCAAGTGAATATACGAAATATCATTTATCTGAACTGCGGAGAAAGATATGAAGACATGATTGATCATCGCAATCAAAACCCAACAGCCTGAAAAAAATTCATCTGTGATCAGCTCCCAGTTGGCTTGATATTATAAAAGAATAAAAGAATATCACACCTGAGATAAATAAAACGTTCTGCTCACAGTAGTCACTCTCGTATAATTTGCTCAACAAAAGTTTGAATTCTGAATCTTGAATTTTGAATTTTGAATTTTTTTCGTGATCCGATCCGTGATCCGGTCCGATCCCGGTTTTGTCGACGTCGCTAGTTTAGATGTATCATGTAGTCATTTGCGGTATGAATCTTGGATGACATCAAGGTCAATAAGGCGCTGTCTGAATGCATTATAGTTAATTCGCCGGTGGTTTCGAGATAAATTCATCTGCCGGCATTTTACATTAGCCGGTACGAGTGCGATACACAAGATACCTGTCTCTGAATATCGGCTTGCGGCAGCACCACAGTGTTAAATTCGGCAGCCACTGGCAGTCAGGTAAGTCAGTTGAGGTGTTATTAAGCTTACAGAGGCCTTTTGAAATCTTTATCCTGCCCGGCACGGTTGTGTTATTTCCATGATCATACAGCCTTAAATACATGAGGTGGTCCAGTTATGAGTCATATCAAATGCTCATTTGACTCACAATTCAGTGTGACCTCTTTCTCGCTTTTGAAGCGTCCACAGAGATTTTGTCGGATATACAATCTCAAGCTCGCGTGCTGGTCCTATTTACTTACTACTGAAGACTTTGAGCCACTATAGAGGGGGACATGGAGCTTTCCGCTGTTGACTGCTTTTCTAATGTGGTGATACAGTGAATAAAATCCCAACTTAGGGTGATCTCAAACCCTACGGTGTACGTGTGCGATGTTTGTGTTTTTCATGCTACGGTGCCGGTTACGGTGCCGGTTACGGTGCCGGTTACGGTGCCATGGTTTAAGACTGGTTTATTGTTTGACCTTTCTCAGACCTAACTTTAGCAGGTAAACTTCTTCAGTCCGTGCTAATTTACTGTTGTATATTTTACCTATCAACAAATACAGACCAATACTGGTTAGTTGTGCCCCAGCTGCCAATCTGAAGCAGTTTTCGACCGTTAAATTACGGGCATCAGTAGTATCGACACGTAGGCAACGAGAAGCGTTGTGATGTGTTTATTTTGTGGAAAATTGTTGAGGTATAAAAGAACCCTACCATTACAGAGCTGTTTTATTCACATATTTTTTAATATGAACAGAGGTTCCCTTCATACAAGAAGTTTCAGGCGTATACACTTCTCCGTTGTTAGATACAGATGAACTAAAAATGGCTGTACGGGCCCGAAAAGTTTCCGGGGCTTTCGAGAAACGGGCCCTGAGAAGCGCTCATCGCTCAAACGAGATCACATGAGACCACAGTGGCGTGTTTTTAATCGACCAATAGGATCCTTTGTTTTTCTTCACCGTACATTATGACAAGTACTTTATTATTAAACAGAGTTCCATAAGGCCAACAAAATTAGCATAACATAATACCTTTACTTAAACACGGGGTAAGAACTTTTTACAGTTACCGGTAAGTAATTTTTACAGTTAAGTAGGAGCAGTTTTAGTGTTTCGAAGCATGGCTATAATTTTCCATATAAAAAATAAATATATTATCTTTAACTAAAGCGAAAGATGCAAGAGATAAAAATCAATCAATCAATCAATCAATCAATCAATCAATCAATCAATCAATCAATCAATCAATCAATCAATCAATCAATCCGGAATTTGAATCTTAAGGTATTGAAGTTTTATTTTGAGAAACATTTCGGCTGCTACTGTAAGTTCAAAGCTCGTTTTCTCAAAACGAGTTATTTTTGCCTTTGAGAAAAGATATTTTGAGAAGGATTTGTCCAATTGAGCTCAAATTTTCAGGATTTGTTGTTCTTAGTAAGTTTTGTGTTTTAAGCTGAGAACTTTTCCATCCACTGCGCGCATTTTGTCGAAGTTATGCATTGAAACGTTTGCTGGATTTTCTGTATCAGATTTGACTGGTCACCATTTCATGTGGTTTTATCTCTTCAAAAATCTCTATGCTTAAAACAGCAAGCTATTTGTCTTCTTTTAAAAATGTAAAAATTATTCATTTTGATCAGTTCTTCTACGAGTTATCTCAAGTAAGACATGGCATTCCCCAGCAAGTGGCAGATTTTATCAGCCGGTATCAGGTTACAATACAGTTCTAGGGTACAAAAATATTGTTTTCATAATTTTGAACTTTGAGCTTTCTAACAATGTATACTTTGCCATGGTTTGGAATTCAATCTTAGCCATGAGAAAAGTTTGAAAAAATGGTGTGCTTTTAGGTGAACAAAAGCCCTCTGAGAGGAGATGTGGTTACTGGAGAGTGAATAACCGACAGAGGTGCAGCATCGGATATTATCACTATATCAAGACCAATTATCACTTGTGATATATCATGAAAAATCTTATATTTTTCCTGTAGGCGATGTTTTTTTTTGTATTTTATTGTTTTTATTTGTAAGTTGTGCAATGGACAAGCAAAGAGATACTGTAATGCTAGTTTTACAATTTTACATTAAAAAGGGATACACACACAAAAAAAAAAGAAGAAAAGGGGAGGTAAAGAAGCCTATTACAATGTAAATATAAATAGATCTCTACATACATCAACACAAAACATAAACTAAATTAACTGAAGCAAGGTAGAAATTTGTTCCATTTTTTATAATGTTTTACCAATTTATTGCTGTTAGCTGCAATTTTCTGTTCAATCTGGCAAGTTACTTTAACCTTGGTTATGAAGACCTTTAGAGAAGGATGTATGATATTTAATTTACAGTTATAAATATAATATTTAGCTAATAAAATAATATGGTTTAGAATATGAAAGTCCTCTGCGACATTGAATACTCCAAAGATAACATTTTCTAGCGTTAAGGATGTCGAGATTACCTTTTTTTCAGAAATCCAGGAACAAAGCAACTGCCAGAAAGATTTTGTTACATTGCAATGAAAGAATAAGTGCTCAGGGGACTCGACTTCTGTTTGACAAAAGGCGCAAAGTGGAGAGTCAATCATTTTAAGTCTGAATAATTTTTCATTTGTAAAAACAATGTTATTTAACAGCTTGTACTGAAATTCCCTAGTTTTTGTATCATGTGTGACCATAAACGGAAGAGAGTAAATTTCTTTCCATTCCAGAGAAAGATTTGGATACTTTAGTTTTATTTTCTTTTGAGCAGAAGGCGCCGTTTGCTTTTTGCGTTTAAATTCATTGTAAAGCATTTTCGAAGTAACATTCAAAACATTTTACCGTAGCGTTTTTTATGTTAATTTGAAACGTGTCATTCGAGGGGGGACAAATATGTTGCTGACTTTGTTTGATTATAAGCTTCCATTCATTAGGAATAGCATTAACGACGCCCATTAATTTAAAAAGGTGGACAGGAGATAGTCGAGCTTGTAATAATTTTTCACTTTCGAGAAACCTACCATTGTTAGATATCAAATCTCCTATTTAACAATTCCATGGACAGCCAGGTGTTTTATATAACACGACTTGTTCTCAATAAGGATAAACTTATTGTTCCATATTGTTTGGTTAACAACATCGTCATAAGAAACAACGTTTGTTGTACTAACATAAGACCACGCATCGAGACACTCTTTGTAGAAGTCCGGTAGATAAATAGGAAGTTTACGGGTGTCAAAATTGCAGCATAAAATAGATTTTCCGCCAATGTCACCTAAGAACGCTTCAAGGACGTTCTTCCAAGGGCTATTGTAGTCTTCAATAAATCGTTTCAATTCAATAACTCTCTGTGACAAAATCATTGATTGGATATCGAGCATTTTTAGGCCACCGTTCTCTATATCATAAATAAGAGCAGTGCGTTTTATCTTGTCATTCCCTTTCCAGATAAAACCATAGAGCAGTTTGTTCACATCTTTAATAAGATCTTCTGAGACTGAGATTAGTGAGGCCTTATACATAAAATTGGGGATAGCAAACGTTTTAACGATTTGAATTCTGCCGAGTAGTGTGAGACCTCGCCACCTCCACATATTAAGAGTTTTTTTAATAGACTTGAGAATAGAATTGAAGTTTAAATTCCTTCTCGTTGTCTTATGATAATCAAAATAAATTCCTAATATTTTAATCGATGTGCACGTTTTATGATAAAATTCTTCTTGTACAAATTTTTGCGGTCCAATGTTGATAATATCATGCGATGTTGATAATATCATGATGTATCACTGGTTTTATAAGGAAATGATTTTTTGATATTCCGCATTAGGTTTTTATCATATAAGCATACTTGTAATTTATCATGATATTATCAGAATATTTAATTAAGTTTGAATTTCTTCTTACCCTTGTGATATAGGGATAAATCATGATATTATCAGATATTTAATTAGGTAAGAATGTCTTCTTCGATTCTCCTTGTGATTTAGTGATAAATCATGATATTATCAGAATATACATTGTATAATTAGGTAAGAATGTTTTCGTTCCCCTGTGATAGAGTGATAAATCATGATATTCTCAGAATATATAATTAAATACGAATGTCTTCTTTTCCCTGTGATAAAGTGATATATCATGATACAATACAATGTAGACTTCGAGCAGTCTCTCTTTTCCTCGAAAATCAGTTGGGAAGAACGCAAAACAAGTAAGCGTGCTAGCGTGACTGTGAACGTCACGTGCGAGCGGCTATGTCACGAGCTGCTAGTAGTGCGGGCGTCGGAGCTACTAGCGGCTCGTGTGTGGATTTATCTCACTGTTTTTAAGATGGCGCACGTTTTAAACGTTTTTTAAACTAATAGTTTTGATGAAACGTTTTTGCTTTCAGGTCGTTACTGATGCTAGAAAAATTTCATTTTCACGCGCACAAAACAACAACAACACAATCCATCGTAGGGAAAAAGATGGCGGCTGTACATTTTACCACAATGCCCTGCGAACCTAACACAGCCTAAAGGGCACAAAGAAAGCCAAATTTTTACAATATTTGTCCCTGTACGAAGGCTATTTATTAGCCTAGGTTTGAAGATTTTATAACGTTTCTGTACGTTTTTATGAGCATTGTTAAGGTTTTCGTGCGCTAAGAACTGTGGGTAAATGTACCAGCCGCCATCTTTTTTCCTACGGAGGATTGAGCTCCAAGGGAGGGTTTCATAGTCCGGCGCATGTCTGTATTATTTATTCACCTGTGCATCCGTATTGGCACAGGCTCAGTTTTTCATTGTTTATGAGCCAATCGTAAGCAAGTTAACCAATTTCGCTTGCAAATAGTAAAATCATCCACAGTAGAATAAATCGTACGGGTCGGCAGCGTCAGTAAAATCCACTGTAATCTTGAGAGTTTTGGTCATCCGTCATTCTGCGACGACTAACTAGCTACTAACTATAGCATGTGATTACTGAACTACATCTGAGTGAGTTTTTAAAGTAATATGCGATCAAAAGTATTTTCATTCAGAGACATGTGCCGAACCGTGAAACACTCACTTCATTAAGCAAATAATGACAAAGGAAATGTAGACTGAATCTATTTCATATTGTTTTCAGATCTAATATGTTTCAAGTCTGGCTGAAAAGTTGATCAGAAGCACGCATTCGACACCGACCACGACAGGAGTTTTGTTTTCCACCATGAGTTTGATATATACACTGTTGATGGAAGCCCTTGATTTGGCAGGAATCATCTTCAACATGCGAATGTTACGAAGCTGCTTCAAGGACAAAACAAAGTACACGTTTCTTCAAAAATTCAGAGCATTAGCAATTTGTCAGTGTGCTTGCCAAGTTGTCATTCTCGTGGCGGATGCTGTAGAGTCGTGGAAAGGATTGGAAACTCAACCCAGAGAATCCTGCAATGTCTTCAGAGTTCTATCAAGTTCTGCGCTGTTTTTCCAGGGCTGCAACTTAATAGCGATTTTGATCATTTATTTTGATCAACCCACAGCGCATGGAGCTTCCGAGTTATGCTCTAAACTCAAGATTTCAACAGCGTTGTCTCTGGGATTCACTGGCTCCGCAATGATTTGGTGGTACACTTGTTCTTCTCAAGAGTTCCTTTTCCAAATGGCGCTCAGAGTTATCTTTGTTGTGAGCGTAGCGTTTGTCGTTCTCCTGTTCGCGTGGGACGCGAGGAATACCATTCAAGACCAACTCGAGAATGACACGCAGCAAGCTTCAATGAATACATGTTCATTGTTGTGGAAAGTTTTGAAAGAACATCGCAGATCTGTCCTTTTCATAACTTTGTTACTTGTGTGTTTATTGGTAATCTTGAGCGGTTATCCTCGTTCTGCTGAAAACGAGGCCCTGAAGGATGCTCTTTATTCTGTAATCACCAGGTTTGTTGTTGGAATCGTTCTACCAGTAACGTTCACTGACTTGATTGAATCAAGCAAGCACGACGAAAACGGATTGAAAACTGCATACATTTAGACTAGGACTGAATTGACTTTCTTCGTATTGTTATGTTCCTGTAATTTGATGTTAAAGGGTTTGTTCCAAAATCAATTTGTTCGCATACTGTAGATATTCAAAACTTTATTTGTGGGAAATTGTACATTGTAAAGTTTAGAAAACTTGAACCAACCCTAGTTTACAAACATGATAAGTTAAGCAAAAAACCAATCATTCAGTGGTACAGTCGAACCAGCTACCTCGATCTCTTAACGCTGGTTTTCACATAACGGATATAAACATAATAATCAGCAACATATGTAAAAGTAGTAACGTGCTGCTAAGTAACACCTCCTGTTAGGAAAGTTTCTGAACAAAAGGCGCCATTAATTATCAGCATGTATTTTTACTGAGCCAAGTGTGTTGCTTGTGCTTATATATGCGTTGGTGAAACGAAAAATTGTTCGATATGAGGGGAGCTACTTCGAGATAGCCGATAGTGACTGGAAAAACACAACCAAGAGGAAATGATTTGTGTTCGAGATAGCTAGTGAGCTTCTGTTATGGCCCGGCAAATGTGAGGTATATTAGATATTGGCCAATTAATGCTCAAATCTGGTTTTTCTTGTTTAAAGGAGCTCAGTCAAGGCATTTTGAGTTATTTTGGCCATGTACAAAATTACCTTGAACCAAACCTGAAAATAGTGATTTGCTAAGATAGAAAAACACCAAAGAGTTATATAATAATTAATCATAAAGGAACAACGATAGTTACCCATGGAGAAGATTAACACGCGTTAAAACGACGAACTTACAAAATTTTAGCTAAACGTTTTAAGATGCGCAAACCGCATCGCCGCTCCTTTTATGGAGCGAGAAAAGAGTCGAGCGCCACATGAAACATGCAAAAAGGGATTAACGACAACACACATATAAGTGTGTTCGTGTATTACATGTATTGTGGTACTGGTTGCTTAACTAGGGTAGATCCAGAAGTGTTTAGCACTGCCGTATTTATTTAAGACACTGAAATAAGGGAACAAATACAGTAAATTGAACGGAAAATCTTTGAAGATTAAATCTACAGTTTAGTTGCGAAACTGACCTTCTGGCTATTTATAAAGCGTATAGGAGTTAAATTTGGAATGGTTCTTCATTGAAAAATTTTCATTAGCGAATGCAATAGCACTTCCCAGACTGACTTCTCAAAAGAGAGGGTGGCCTCGCGAGGTATACCTGAGTTTTCGAAAATGTCTCTCCGGGAATTTCCATTCGATTTCATTTTCCTCTCCGAATTTTGGAGAGTTTTAAAAACTGATTAATTTTCGGATCATTGGAAAACATTCCAAGGTAATTTCCACACCATTTGTCACTTGGTTGAAAAGCACGCACCCAGTGGTACCACCAAACACAAATCAACCTAGGGGCAGGGGGGGGGGGATTCAACCTGAGATCTCCAGACCCGGTCTCCAGATTACAACCCCCCTGTCCTAATTTCTGTTACTGGTGGAGTAGGCAGTGGAGCTGTTTCTGCAGCTGGCAGCAGAGGGAAGGGGCCGAGGGGAGGGAGGGGGGGTTGCTGAGCGGGGGAAGGTGGCTGGGACATTAATAGCAGCTGGACCAGGTGCTGGTGGAGTGGGGACTGAATAGTGTTGGGTTTTCTACTGACTTTTCGGCTAAGATCATCCAACAACGAAAAAAAAGTACTGTAGTGCTATTGGTAGTTCTTCTTAGCTTGCTTATAAGCAAAACTGATTTGCCAGGAATTGAAAGGTTTGGGCTAGTTTTATAGTACAGGAACAGGTATATTAACCGTGCTAAGTTTCTCGACAGTTTCGAAGGGAAGCTGCATTCTAATTTTATGACATCACTTTTAGCGGACGCGAAGGTATCAGTCGCATCACGTAGAAACTAAACTTTTCGCAAGGAGCTGAATATATACAGTAAAAATCTGCGTGGAAGGACCTAGTGGTTTAAGAACCTCCTGGGAAATTTGCCATTTTAAAAATCCCAAAATATAAGAACTTGTTTAGCCAAGAAAGATCAAGCAGGTTCTTATATGTGGGTTACAGTTAAATTTTGATTAAGATTTTAACCTAGGAGTGTGACATTGAGATTGCAAATTTACATTACGTACAGGAAATAAAAATACAGTTGTGATTAAATAAGTGTATCAGTTCAAGAACCAAACGGTGTGAAACCCAAGTTTATTCATTTTTCTGGTAACAGGAACTATATCTCCTTCATAGAAATAAAAAACCTAGTTAAGAACCTACTTAGCCTAAATTGCCAATAACTACCCCAAAATACAAGAACCTATTTTGCAAAGACTTCAATAAATGTAATTTCTTTCGCGCGGATTTTACTGTATTATTTAGTAGTTATTCAGAAGATTATAATTGGACAGATCTTGTACAAGTGTAACGATTAGGTTGAAATAAACATTTGTGGCGTGGTTTCGCATTCGGCAATCATCGCTTGAGCAATGAGCGAAGGAAATTGACATGCCGTGACTTCTGGCTGGTTCGTTTGATATTTCACCAGTCAAATCTACTAGTTTGAGTGGTTAGTTCCTAGTTATGGTCATTCCATCACGCTGTGCGTGATCAAATTTACCATTCGAAGCGAAAACGGGTACATCGAAAGGGTTGTAACTTGAAATTGGAGAAGAAGCCAGCGCCATCTTGTTGCTATCATAGCTACTTACCGTCCACGATAATACCAGTCAAACCAATTCGGATTAAAACGGGCTAGTGCAGAAATGAACGGCAAATGATAGAGGAAACACCACACGCCGTATATCTTTACTTTAGGAAAAATTCGGTAACAAAAAGAACAGGTGGCTCAAAACAGTTTCCAGTAATAACATTTTGATGGGTCATTATAACCACTCTTTATCACATAATGCTACAATCATGGTATCAAAAAACTGTCCAATCATTAGTGAACACGTTGTTATCATTTTCATGACACAAAAAAGGCTACCATAGCAACAGTATAACCTGCAAAAACACCCTTAATTACAGCTTTAAGCGGTTATAATTCAAAAAAAGGCACGGTGTTATGTTTTGATATTATCAAGTTTTGATCAACATGATAAGACGCAACTTTTGGCAAAGTTTTAAAAAAATCAGTTCATAGGGTTCAGAGCCACCTTAATTGAAGGTTTGAAAATTGATGGTGGCTCTGTATAACTTGTCAGTAAAGGAACTTGACCCTGCCTGCTAAACCATTAACCAAAGACATCCAAAACAAAAACGGCGCACAATATTTCTATTCTTACAAGCTAGGCGCATATACTTTTTGCCTTATGGTTATCTGTGGGCTCTTACAGTCTTCGATGCTGCAGAGCCGTCATCCCTAACCTCCCAGCGATTTCATTTTCGATTGAGAGTTTGTGCATTGTTGTGACGCCTTTCAAAGAAAGAAGTTATTTTTGGTACTTAGGCTTCTGGAAAGTTAGCCTCCTGCTTACACGCTGTTTAGACTCGTCACGCAATCTTCCTCTTCAACTGGGGAGAGGAAGATTGCGTGACGGGCCCAAAGAGCGTCTGCGTATAAGGCTACTAGAAAGTCAGCGTTGTGAGAGCACAAGCGTTAAAGTCGTTAAAGGCGTGAAAACTGACTGGGGTAGGGGGCGGGGTAAGCTTTCGTTGCCATGATCGAGGATGTAATGAATGGTGATGTAGGTCGTTTTGGGTATCGGTGACTTTGTAGTGAATGCACAGTACGAGCGGCAGTCCAAACCGAGCATTCTTTCCAAAACGACACGATAACAGTCTTTTTCTTCGCAGCTAACAAACCTAAAGATAATGCTTGTTATGCTTAATTGGAGAATTGTGGGATTAATTTGACGAGGAACAACATATTTTGTTCAGGAGAACAAAACTGTTATCCTACTATACCTGGCGACACTCGACGAACTCAGAGCGAGATGCAGAACGTCAGTGAACCATTTTTGTCGCTAAAACACAAAATATTTTATACCTTTCACTTTTTGCAATGAATCTGATATGGTGTCCTGTTAATTTTTGGCCTAAATATCTCGTATTCCGTTAATTCCAATTTCAAAACTTAATTATTTTCCTACTCGATATCCCAGAATATCTGTTCTTAATGTGTCATTTTCCATGTCGCATTAAATTCCCTCCAAATATCCCGTATTAGGTTAATTTTTTTTACCTAAATATCCCGAATCCCGCAAAACCTTGACGGAGCCAGTCTCGCATTAAAATTAGGAAGTGAATGTGAAACATTTTGTCCTACTTCCACTTGGGATGGCCTATAGATGAAGTAATTCTTTCTGTATAAGGTGCAGCCATGGTTACGAAGCCCGGTAAACATCAAAGGAGCAAAGAAAGGTGCCAAGATTTATGATTGCGTTCATACACTATGTATATGAATTATGTAAACAGCGCGTCTCCATTGGTTGGTTCCTCAGTACGGAGTAAACAACTATTGTGTTTTGTGCGCGGTCAAGGCCAAAAAAGCGATCAAAAACGTACAAGTAAGTTTGTCAGGTTTCAGAGCTATTCCCCTCTATTAATTATGGTACAACTCAGACTGTTTTCTTTGTGTGTCAAAAGAGACGGACTCGTCAATCAAATGTCCAGTTCACCTTATTTATATGCAATTTCCAAGTATAATACCTATGACATCAAGGTCAACAACGCTGCTGTCTGAATGAATAAATTAATTCGCCACTTGTTTCGAGAGAGTTCAGTTGCCGGCATTTTACATTGGCCGGTACGAGTGCGATACACCTCTCTCTGAATATCGGCTTGTGGCAGCACCACAGTGCTATATTCGGCAGTCAATGGCAGTCATGTAAGTCAGTTGAGGTGTTCCTAAGCTTACAGTGGCTTTTTGAGATCACTATCCCACTGGCATGGTTGAGTTCTTTGCATACAGCGTTAAATCTCCACGCATGAGATTGTCCAGTCATATCAACTACTCTTTAAACACGTTAAATACGGTCGATAGAAATTGTACTATTGACTTAAGTGCTTCTTACACTATCAAAAATGCAATTTTGATTTTCAGTTGATAGGCACGAGTGACCTCTTTCTGGCGTTTGGAACGTCCGTGCATGCAGATATGGCTTATATCTCTCAGATATACGATCTATATATGATCATATATAGCTCGCCCGCTGGTCTTATTTTCCAATTGAAGACTTACTGAACCACCATAATATATATACGCAAGGCCGTACAGTTCCACTTAGCTACATTTTCATTTTTATTAACTCAAAGAAGCCAAAAGTTAGCTTTCTCGGTCAAACGAGACCACATGAGACCATTGTGGCGTGTTTTTAATCGGCCAATGGGATCCTTTGGTTTTTCTTCACAGTGCATTATGTAATCTTGAGAGTTTTGGTCATCCGTCGTTCTGCGACGACCAACTAGCTACTAACTATAGCATGTGATTACTGAACTACATCTGAGTGGGTTTTTAAAGCGATATGCGAACAAAAGTATTTTCATTCAGAGACATGTGCCGAACCGTGAAACACTCACTTCATTAAGCAAATAATGACAAAGGAAATGTAGACTGAATCTATTTCATATTGTTTTCAGATCTAATATGTTTCAAGTCTAGCTGAAAAGTTGATCAGAAGCACGCATTCGACACCGACCACGACAGGAGTTTTGTTTTCCACCATGAGTTTGATATATACACTGTTGATGGCAGCCCTTGATTTGGCAGGAATCATTTTCAACATGCGAATGCTACGGAGCTGCTTCAAGGACAAAACAAAGTACACGTTTCTTCAAAAATACAGAGCATTAGCAATTTGTCAGTGTGCTTGCCAAGTTGTCATTCTCGTGGCGGATGCTGTAGAGTCGTGGAAAGGATTGGAAACTCAACCCAGAGAATCCTGCAATATCTTCAGAGTTCTATCAAGTTCTGCGCTGTTTTTCCAGGGCTGCAACTTAATAGCGATTTTGATCATTTATTTTGATCAACCCACAGCGCATGGAGCTTCCGAGTTATGCTTTAAACTCAAGATTTCAGTAGCGTTGTCTCTGGGATTCACTGGCTCCGCAATGATTTGGTGGTACACTTGTTCTTCTCAAGAGTTCCTTTTCCAAATGGCGCTCAGAGTTATCTTTGTTGTGAGCGTAACGTTTGTCGTTCTCCTGTTCGCGTGGGACGCGAGGAATAACATTCAAGACCAACTCGACGATGACACGCAGCAAGCTTCAATGAATACATGTTCATTGTTGTGGAAAGTTTTGAAAGAACATCGCAGATCTGTCCTTTTCATAACTTTGTTACTTGTGTGTTTATTGGTAATCTTGAGCGGTTACCCTCGTTCTGCCGAAAACGAGGCCCTAAAGGATGCTCTTTATTCTGTAATCACCAGGTTTGTTGTTGGAATCGTTCTACCAGTAACGTTCACTGACTTGATTGAATCAAGCAAGCAGGACGAAAACGGAATGAAAACTGCATATATTTAGAGTAGGACTGAATTGACTTTCTTCGTATTGTTATGTTCCTTTAATTTGATGTTAAAGCGTTTGTTCCAAAATCAATTTGTTCGCATACTGTAGAAATTCAAAACTTTATTTGTGGGAAATTGTACATTGTAAAGTTTAGAAAACTTGAACCAACCCTAGTTTACAAACATGATAAGTTAAACAAAAAACCAACCATTGAGTGGTACAGTCGAACCAGCTACCTCGATCTCTTAACGCTGGTTTTCACTTCACGCATATAAACATAATAATCAGCAACATATCAAAAGCAGTAACGTGCTGCTAAGTAACACCTCCTGTTAGGAAAGTTTCTGAACAAAAGGCGCCATTAATTATCAGCATGTATTTTTACTGAGCCAAGTGTGTTGCTTGTGCTTTTACATGCGTTGGTGAAACGAAAAATTGTTCGATATGAGGGGAGCTACTTCGAGATAGCCGATAGCAACTGAAAAAACACAACCAAGAGGAAATGATTTGTGTTCGAGATAGCTAGTGAGCTTCTGTCATGGCCAAACGTGAGGTATATTAGATATTGGCCGATTAATGCTCAAATCTGGTTTTTCTTGTTTAAAGAAGCTCAGTCAAGGCATTTTGAGTTATTTTGGCCACGTACATTAGTACCTTTAAATTGAAGGAAAACTGAAAATAGTGGTTTACTAAGATAGAAAAACACCAAAGAGCTATATAATAATAAACCATAAAGGAACAACGATAGTTACCCATGGAGAAGATTAACAGGCGTTAAAACGACGAACTTACAAAATTTAAGCTGAACTTTTTAAGATGCGCAAACCACATCGCCGCTCCTTTTATGGAGCGAGAAAAGAGTCGAGCGCCACATGAAACATGCAAAAAGGGATTAACGACAACACACATATAAGTGTGTTCGTGTATTACATGTATTGTGGTACTGGTTGCTTAACTAGGGTAGATCCAGAAGTGTTTAGCACTGCCGTATATTTATTTAAGACACTGAAATAAGCGAACAAATACAGTAAATTGAACAGAAACTCTTTGAATATTAAATCTACAGTTTAGTTGCAAAACTGACCTGCTGGCTATTTACAAAGCGTGTAGGAGTTAAATTTGGAATGGTTCTTCATTGAAAAATTTTCAGAAGCGAATGCAACAGCATTTCCCAGACTGACTTCTCGAAAAAGAGGGTGGCCTCGCGAGGTATACCTGAAGTTTCGAAAATGTCTCTCCGGGAATTTCCATTCGATTTCATTTTCCTCTCGGAGTTTGGGGAAGTTTTGGATCATCGGAAAACTTCCCAAGGTAATTTCCATACCATTTGTCATTTGGTTGAAAAGAAAGCGCCCAGTGGTACCACCAAACACAAATCAACCTAGGGGCAGGGAGGAGGATTTCAACCTGAGATCTCCAGACCCGGTCTCCAGATTACAAATCCCCTGTCCTAATTTTTGGCACTGGTGGAGTGGGCAGTGAAGCTGTTCTTGCAGCTGGCAGCAGAGGGAAGGGGCGGGGGGGGGGGGAGGGGGAGGGGGAGGGAAGGTGGCTGGGACATGAGTAGCAGCTGGACCAGGTGCTGGTGGAGTGGGGACTGAATAGTGCTGGGTTTTCTACTGACTTTTCGACTAAGATCATCCAACAACGAAAAAATAGTACTGTAATGCTATTGGTAGTTCTTCTTAGCTTGCTTATAAGCAAAACTGATTTGCCAGGAATTGAAAGGTTTGGGCTAGTTTTATAGTACAGGAACAGGTATATTAACCGTGCTAAGTTTCTCGACAGTTTCGAAGGGAAGCTGCATTCTAATTTTATGACATCACTTTTAGCGGACGCGAAGGTATCAGTCGCATCACGTAGAAACTAAACTTTTCGCAAGGAGCTGAATATATACAGTAAAAATCTGCGTGGAAGGACCTAGTGGTTTAAGAACCTCCTGGGAAATTTGCCATTTTAAAAATCCCAAAATATAAGAACTTGTTTAGCCAAGAAAGATCAAGCAGGTTCTTATATGTGGGTTACAGTTAAATTTTGATTAAGATTTTAACCTAGGAGTGTGACATTGAGATTGCAAATTTACATTACGTACAGGAAATAAAAATACAGTTGTGATTAAATAAGTGTATCAGTTCAAGAACCAAACGGTGTGAAACCCAAGTTTATTCATTTTTCTGGTAACAGGAACTATATCTCCTTCATAGAAATAAAAAACCTAGTTAAGAACCTACTTAGCCTAAATTGCCAATAACTACCCCAAAATACAAGAACCTATTTTGCAAAGACTTCAATAAATGTAATTTCTTTCGCGCGGATTTTAATGTATTATTTATTAGTTATTCAGAAGATATCACAGATCTTCTACAGGTGTAACAATTAGGTTGAAAGAAATATCTGATGCGTGGATTCGTATTTGATCATCGCTTGAGCAATGAACGAAGGAAATTGACATGCCGTGACTTCTGGCTGGTTCGTTTGATGTTTTTACTAGTCATAGCTGCTAGGTTGAGTGGTTAGTTCCTAGTTATGGTCATTCCATCACACTGTGCGTGATCAAATTTGCCATTCGAAGCGAAAACGGGTACATTGAAAGGGTTGTAACTTGAAATCGGAGAAGAAGCCAGCGCCATCTTGTTGCTATCATAGCTACTTACCGTCCACGATAATACCAGTCAAACCAATTCGGATTAAAACGGGCTAGTGCAGAATTGACCGACAAATGATAGAGGAAACACCACAAATTTTCTTTATTTTAGGAAAAATTCGCTAACAAAAACAACAAGTGGCTCAAAACAGTTTCCAGTAGTAAGATTTTGATGGGTCATTATAACCACTCTTTATCACATAACGGTATCAAAAAACTGCCTAATCATTAGTGAACACGTTGTCATCATTTTCGTGACGCAAAAAAGGCTACCATAGCAACAGTATAACCTGCAAAAACACCCTTAATTACAGCTTTAAGCGGTTATAATTCAAAAAAAGGTACGGTGTAATGTTTTGATATTATCAAGTTTTGATCAACATGATAAGACGCAACTTTTGGCAAAGTTTAAAAAGATCAGTTCATAGGGTTCAGAGCCACCTTAATTGAAGGTTTGAAAATTGAAGGTGGCTCTGTATAACTTGTCAGCCCAGGAACTTGACCCTGCCTGCTAAACCATTAACCAAGGACATCCAAAACAGAAACGGCGCACAATATTTCAATTCTTACAAGCTAGGCGCACATACCTTTTGTCTTATGGTTATCTGTGTGCTCTTACAGCCTTCGATGTTGCTGAGTCGTCATCCCTAACCTCCCAGCGATTTCAATCCATTTTCGATTGAGAGTTTGTGCATTGTTGTGACGCCTTTCAAAGAAAGAAGTTATTTTTGGTACTTAGGCTTCTGGAAAGTTAGCCTCCTGCTTACATGCCGTTTAGACCCGTCATGCAATCTTCCTCTTCATCTGAAGAGAGGAAGATTGCGTGACGGGCCCAAAGAGCGTCTGCGTATAAGGCTACTAGAAAGTCAGCGTTGTGAGAGCACAAGCGTTAAAGACGTTCAATAAAAGCGTGAAAACTGACTGGGGGAGGGGCGGGGTAAGCTTTCGTTGCCATGACCGAAGATGTAATGAATGGTGATGTAGGTCGTTTTGGGTATCGGTGGCTTTGTAGTGAATGCACAGTACGAGCGGCAGTCCAAACCGAGCTTTCTTTCCAAAACGACACGATAACAGTCTTTTTCTTCGCAGCTAACAAACCTAAAGATAATGCTTGTTATGCTTAATTGGAGCTTTCTGGGATTAATTTGACGAGGAACAACATATTTTGTTCAGAAAAACAAAACTGTTATCCTACTATACCTGGCAACACTCGACGAACTCAGAGCGAGATGCCGAACGTCGGTGAACCATTTTTGTCGCTAAAACACAAAATATTAACAATAACAATAATAATAACATTTATTATTTGTATTGCGCCTTTTCTATAAAATATTCAAAAGCGCATCACAACAGTAATTAATAACTAAAATTTTACAAATCTTTCTATCAAAATCATAAAAAAATATTTACATTAAATGGGTAAAAGATAATTACAAATAAAGATATAGATATGCTAAGATAACAGAAATGATTCCTTAAATAAAAATGTCTTAATTAAAGTCTTAAAAAATTCTAAGTTCGTTGCTTCGCGCGCGGACCTTGGCAGCTTATTCCATAGGAAAGGAGCAGCTATCTGGAAAGCTCTGTCTCCCAATGTTTTCTTGGCTTTCACACTTGGTCTTTCCAACAAACGACCATTGTCGTTGCGCCTCAAATGGTAGGACGAAGGCTGTTGAATACTAATTAAATCTGAAAGGTACTTAGGTGATAGGCCATGCAAAATTTTAAAAGTTATCAAGAGTATCTTATAATGTATCCTGGCGCGCACTGGTAACCAATGTAATTCTGCGAGTAGAGGTGTTATATGACAGAACTTGTGCGCACGATATAGAAGTCTTGCACTCGCATTCATAACACGTTGCAATTTCATAGTCTGATATTCCGGGATTCCATACAGAAGGCTATTACAATAATCCAATCTACTACTGATAAAAGTATGAACTAATTTCTCAGTTGATTCTCTGGATAAATATTTCCTAATATGACGTATATTGTATAAATAATAGAAAGCGCTGCTACAAGTCTTTGTAATGTGAGTTCCCATATCTAGATGCGTATCGAACCATGTGCCTAAATTGCGCGCAGAGGCTACAGGAGAGACTTCAGTCTGCCCAATCTTGATGCTTTGGATTGAAACTTTTGAGAGCTGCTGACGAGTACCTATAATCAGGAACTCAGTCTTGTCATCATTGAGCATCAACTGATCCTCCCTCATCCATGCTCGGAGATCGCAGATGCACTTCTGCATGGCTGATACAGCTTCCACTTCACTGGAAGAGTCAGAGGGCTTAAATGACAAATACAACTGAGTATCGTCAGCATAAGTATGAACGGAGGGCAGATGGTGTTTTAGAATCTGGAACAGCTTACTCACGTAGATGGTAAATAAAAGCGGGCCCAGGCACGATCCTTGAGGAACTCCACACTTCAAATCAAACGGCTTTGAGAGAGTTCCGTTGATAGACACTTGCTGCGATCTGCCCTTAAGGTAACTCTCAAACCATGAAAGTACTTTCCCCCGCAATCCAATTGTTGACCTCAATCGTTCCAGAAGGATCTCATGTTCGACGGTGTCGAATGCAGAGCTTAAGTGGAGAAGCACCAGCAGCGTAACTTGACCTTTATCCATCGCCATTAGGAGATCGTTCTTCACCTTGAGTAGTGCGGTCTCAGTGCTATTATGTTGGCGGTAAGCACTTTGCAATTCTGGAAACAAGCCATCGACTAGCATGTGCTCTTGTAATTGTACTGCAACCGCTTTCTCTGTGAGTTTGGACGTGAACTGTAAATTACTCATAGGCCGAAAGTTCTTGTTTATCAATTGAAGACCAGATTTTTTGAGCAGAGGATGTACTACTGCCCTTTTCCAGTCATCTGCAAAGTAGCCATACTCTAGTGATACGTTCACCATCCTACTAATCACTGGAAGTAACTCCTCTATGCAAACCAACAAGATGGATGATGGAAGAGGGTCCAGAGTACATGTCTTCATAGAAACCACAGCCATCTTCCTTACAGCCTCTTCGGAGAGAGGCTGAAACTCTGATAGCGTGACAAGGTCATCACTATTCGATGAACCGTGAGGCGCCCGCTCAGTAACCGCAGGAGAGACCGTGTCACCAGCTAGCTTTGATCTAATAGCCACTATTTTATGGATGAAGTATTCACCCATCTCATTTGCAAGAACAGATGCGTCAGTGTGAGGTGGGAGAGACTTCTCCGCTTGCGGATTTAGTAGGCTCTTGCTAGCCCGGAACAGCTTTGATTGGTCCGAACTGTTCTCGTCAATGAATTCCTTGTAATAAGTACATCTAGCTTCATTCATCAAATGTATGACATAATTTCGCTTAGCTTTAAATACTACAAGATCTGCTTGTAGACCACTTGCCCTCCATCTTCTCTCGGCCTTCCTCCTGTCCCTACGAGCCTGAATGATGTCTTCATTGAACCATGGGGGCCTGGGTTGAGTGGAGACATGACGAGAACAAACGGGCGCGTGATCATCTAATAGCGATCTTAAAGTCGTGTTATAACAGTCGAGCAGCATGTTCAAATCATTAGGCGGGTCTTGATATAGCTGAGAATTGCGGATATCTTCTTTCAGTTTAGTTATATCAATTGATTTGAGTTTCCTGTATTCAGCATGTTTAATTCTTAGCGGAGGCTTCGCCACACTTAGCTTAAAATATTTTATACCTTTTACTTTTTGCAATGAATTTGCGGGAGATATGGTGTCCTCTTAATTTTTGGCCTAAATATCTCGTATTCCGTTAATTCCAATTTCAAAACTTAATTATTTTCCTACTCGATATCCCAGAATATCTGTTCTTAATGTGTCATATACCATGTCGCATTAATTTCCCCCCAAATATCCCGTATCACGTTCATTTTTTTTAACCTAAATATCCCGAATCCGGCAAAACCTTGACAGAGCCTCTCGCGTTAAAATTAGGAATTGAATTTGAAACATTTTTTTTACTTCCACTTGGGATGGCCTATAGATGAAGTAATTCTTTCTGTATAAGGTGCAGCCATGGTTATGAAGCTCGGTAAACATCAAAGGAGCAAAGAAAGATGCCAAGATTTATGATTGCGTTCATACACTATGTATATGAATTACGTGAACAGCACGTCTCCATTGATTGGTTTCTCAGTACGGAGTAAACAACTATTGTGTTTTGTGCGCGGTCAAGGCCAAAAAAGCGATCAAAAACGTACAAGTAAGTTTGTCAGGTTTCAGAGCTATTCCCCTCTATTAATTATGGTACAACTCAGACTGTTTTCTTTGTGTGTCAAAAGAGACGGACTCGTCAATCAAATGTCCAGTTCACCTTATTTATATGCAACTTCCAAGTATAATACCCATGACATCAAGGTCAACAACGCTGCTGTCTGAATGAATAAATTAATTCGCCACTTGTTTCGAGAGAGTTCAGTTGACGTCATTTTACATTGGCCG
Source organism: Orbicella franksi (assembly GCF_964199315.1). Classification (NCBI taxonomy): domain Eukaryota; kingdom Metazoa; phylum Cnidaria; class Anthozoa; order Scleractinia; family Merulinidae; genus Orbicella; species Orbicella franksi. The sequence continues at coordinate 3,742,360 of NC_138148.1, read as the reverse complement.
GTACGAGTGCAATACACCTCTCTTTGAATATCGGCTTGCGGCAGCACCACAGTGCTATATTCGGCAGTCAATAGCAGTCAGGTAAGTCAGTTGAGGTGTTCTTAAGCTTACAGTGGCTTTTTGAAATCACTATCCTACCGGAGTGGTTGAGTTCTTTACATACAGCGTTAAATCTCCACGCACGAGGTTGTCCAGTCATATCAACTACTCTTTAAACACGTTAAATACGGTCGATAGAAATTGTACTATTGACTTAAGTGCTTCTTACACTATCAAAAATGCAATTTTGATTTTCAGTTGATAGCCACGAGTGACCTCTTTCTGGCGTTTGGAACGTCCATGCAGATATGGCTCATATCTCTCAGATATACGATCTATATATGATCAGTCATATATAGCTCGCTCGCTGGTCTTATTTTCCAATTGAAGACTTACTGAACCACCATAATATATATACGCAAGGCCGCACAGTTCCACTTAGCTACATTTTCATTTTTATTAACTCAAAGAAGCGAAAATTTCATTGAAAATTTCAGAGAAACGAGCCAAAAGAAGCTTTCTCGCTCAAACGAGACCACATGAGACCATTGTGGCGTGTTTTTAATCGGCCAGTAGGATCCTTTGTTTTTTCTTCACCGTGCATTATGGGAAGTACTTTAGCAGAGTAATATAAGGCCAACATAATACACATAATATAATATTTTATTTAAAGACGGAGGTATGAACTTTTTACAGTTATAGTGTTTCAAAGAATAACTAATTTCCCACCTAAAAATAAATTTTCTATCGTAAACTAAGAAGCAAAAGATACAAGGAATAATATCCAGTTGAAATGGCAGAAGACAATCTTCGCAGGAATTTTCACATACTATCTCCGAGACGCAGCTTTCAATCCCCGTGGTAGGTGAAGTTGTTCTACGAGTCATACCCGAGAAACTCGAGTAATACTCTTTAACACGTTAAACACAGTCGATGTAAATTGTTCAGACTGACCGAAGTGCGGCAGAATTCAGGAAAATAGTCGATCAAGTGCGACAGCAAGTTACTGAGGCCCTATTAGGGGTTTTCGGGATGCAGATACTTAGAACCCCTCCCTCCCCCAGTGGGACTGGCTAGTTATTGCAAAATATCGTAAGTCCTTATATTGATCGCTAAAATCTCATATAGTGCGGCATAATTTTTTGCACCAAAACATCCAAAATTTCAGTGGCTTTTTTGCGGGAAATTCTTCTAGCAGAACTTACCTAAAGGCATCAGTTTTCTCGCATAGATAAATGATAATTTACGTTATTATAATCAAATTTTTTTCTTTCGTAGCAATTATTAAAGCTCAAGCCAGCTTTGTAAACAATAAGGTTACGTTGTCATCTAAGCTTCGTGGCAAGACTTCATCTCTACGTGTGTCTTCACTGTCACGCAATAAAAAAATAAATCGAAAACCATCCAGTGGAAAAAGCTAAGAAATTTTGATGTTCAGAGAAGACAGCTAAATAAGATACTTCTCCAAGGCTTAGGCCTCTGCGTTTCCCGCGGCAAACTTCAGAAAACGCCATGTTGGTGTACATCCGTGGACACCAATGTGACGGCCGGAAAATAGCGTAAACATCTGGAACTTACTTTGGCTATCTAGGCGACTGATTATTAGTACTTAAAAAACAAGTATTTACATAAGCTGTTTTCCTAATGCTCTAACTTTTAAAAAGGCTCAAAATCATGAGCCTTGTGTCACGCAACCTCTGGTTTCCAAACGAAGCACGCTATTGAGCTGTAAAATTGTAAACAAATATGAATATATCGCCTCTTATGCCTGATGAGGATAAAAACTTTGGTGGCTCTTTAGTTTTGGATATTAGACAGTGATGGCGTGATGTGAAAACCATCTATAGTGAGCGTCATGGAATTCTCAAATGGAACTACCTGCATTCGTCTTTGCAGATTTTTCTCATCAAGCCTAGCTCAAATTTAAGTTTGTTATCTCCATTTTTTCATGTTCTCAAATTGTGTCGTAAATTCTGTTTGTTGATGAAACCATTCTGTTCAATTAAAGAGAGAAATTACTGCACTAGTTTTGTTTGTTTCTATAATTTACTTGTGTCGACATCGGCAACATTTCTACCGGAATTTAAAATGGTTTCCTATGACAAAGTGTTGCATCTTTAGTGCTTTTCGGTATCGTATTCTCTTTGTCATGACATTTATTCTAGTTAAATTGTATTTTAATTTTAAAGTTATATCAACGCAGAACTTATAAGCGATAATCAAGATTTAGTTTATTTTCTTTACTATTAATTGGTGGAAGACAAACTTCTAAAGCAATTGAACACATTACAGGAAATCCGAGGGGTACAGTGAACAGCCGCATATAAGAACAGACGATTTCGGAGGTCAGGCTGATTGAGTTCTTATTTATCGGGTGCTTAGTGACAAATCAGGTTCAAAATGTTCTTAAAGTGTTTCTAAATTTTTATTTAGTAATATTATCCAAACAATGGTGCTAGAGGTACAATTAGCATATTTTAGGAAAATGAAATAAATAATTATTCTGTAATTTTATTATATGGCTGTGTCTCACAAGGACTGGGAACTACCGAATTCACGAATTTGATTGCCTGAAATCGATATTGACCGCGGTCTAGATTTTCCCATCTAGACCGGCATCTGTAGACCGGTTTCATTTTGCGTTGAAAAAGTAGCAAACTAAAATACAAAAATGTTCAACATTTTCTTTTATTTTCTTCTCAATCATTTATGGAAGTGCCAAAAAGCCTGATGACAAAAAAAGAAGTAAAGAGGATGAGCAAATTTCGGTAGGTTTAAGTTAAGCTCAACGCCGTTCGCTAGCAAAATGTCAGCAAACCAGTTACATTAAAAGAATTAAAGTTTTCTTCTTTGCCATATAATAAACATCTTATTAACCGAGCTAAGGCGGTCTGTATGGGAGAATCTTGACCTCGGTCGTGTGTACAGACCTCACTGCGTTCGGTCTGTACTCACGACCTCGGTCAAGATTCTCCCATACAGACCCCCTGCTCGGTTAATAAGAGCTAAATATTAACAAATGAACGCAATCAATAGATGTATTGTATGTAGTTATCTGACAGCAAACATAAACTTACATGTTTTGTAATTATGACACTTTTTCCATTTTATAAGAACATGTTACAATTTTCAGGCTGATCTTGTTCTTATAAAAATGGGGCTTTATTGGCCAAATTTCAGCCTGGTGTTCTTAATCCATTTGTTCTTATATGCAGGTGTTCACTGTACTCCCCTATATTGGCTATATAGGTATGTGTGGCCCCAAAGAGTATGGTATTTTAGCCTTTTTTGGTCAGAAATAGGGTCGATTTTGACCATTTCGGTCTCAAATAGATAATGGGTTTTGCACTCCAGTCTTGAATTGGTTATGTGTAATAGAAAAAGCTATCCTACCTAAAAAAAGCCTATAAACATTGCTGAACTGGGGAAGTAATTATAAAGCAGGCCTTAAACAGGGTATGAATTTAAGGGTCAGGTCTTAAATAGGGCAGGAAAAATCGACGATTTTTGTCTTCAATAAGTTATAGGTTTTGGGAAGCCTGCCGCACACCCCTACACGATTTTTCTTGGAGTATCCCCTCTGGAAATGAAGAAACAACCCTGAGTATGGTGAACAAGTATACATCTATCTGAACATAACCTTTCCCTGTGTATTTCCGCTGGTGAAGAGCCGAGAAAAACGCAGAAACTGGTGAAAGATTGACACGGCAGTCTTAAATACAACAAGCCGGTTTTCCAAAACATCCACTCACATGGTTAGCAATATCCACTATGATATTTGAACGAAATATTAAATTCTTTTGTAACGCGCGTGTAATTTTATTCTTGTCGATCGCGCATAAGTAACTAAGCAACCATCAAGCGCATACACATTGTCTTCTGCAAAAGATGATTGACAGAATATTCGTTTCTGAAGAATACTGCAAACATCGTGAAAACCGGCGTACCATTTAACAGATCTCATGTCTATCAATCTCTCTTATGATGCCTCATATCAATAAATCTAGAATTTGAAAAAAATCATGTTGAGGTGCAGCACAATATCAGAAAAAAAGAAATATCGTTAAACTATTTTTGGCTTCGTTGTCACAATATTATGTGTCCTCACGCGAGCTATGAAAAGTGGATTTATTATATGGCTAGCTCCGTAAGCGGGCAAGACTCTGAATCAAATCCTGCGCTGTGATTGGCTACCCGAACGGGCAAGATGGAGCTATCTTGCCCGCTCTGGACTCGTAAGAAAAACGTCCCGCAAGAAAAATGTCCGCGAAAGCCATATAATAAATCCTTTATTGACCAAGCTTGCTCAAGATGGCTTGATATTGGCCTCGTTCTTTTTTGTGCGAGCTTATGAACCTCGACTCCGTCTCGGTCCGTACTGACACGCAAAAGAAGAACTTGGCCAATATCCAGCCATCTTGACCTTACACTTGGTCAATAACCCATACTTATCTCACTGATTTCAAGATGGTACGTTTTATGCACAAAAAGTGTTTCAGACTGGCAGTTTTGATGAAATGCTTGCGACGTCAGGTCGTTACTGATGCTTGAAATATTTCATTGTTATGCATCATGCACACAATTAAGCTTAATTAGCTAGCCAGGTGTGTATACTGAATATATTTGATTTTGTTTTTTGTCAGATTTAATGTTTCAAGTTTAGCTGAAACCTTGGACAGAAGCAAGGATTCTACACCGATTACGACACGAGTTTTGTTTTCCACCATGAGTTTGATATATACACTGTTGATGGCAGCCCTTGATTTGGCAGGAATCATCTTCAACATGCAAATGCTACGGAGCTGCTTCAAGGACAAAACAAAGTACACGTTTCTTCAAAAATGCAGAGCATTAACAATTTGTCAGTGTGCTTGCCAAGTTACCATTCTCGTGGCGGATGCTGCAGAGTCGTGGAAAGGATTGGAAACTCAACCCAGAGAATCCTGCAATGTCTTCAGAGCTCTGTCAAGTTCTACGCTGTTTTTCCAGGGCTGCAACTTAATAGCGATTTTGATCATTTATTTCGACCAACCTACATCGCATGGAACCTCCGAGTTATGCTCTAAACTCAAGATTTCAGCAGCATTGTCTCTGGGTTTGATTGGCTCTGCGATCATTTGGTGGAACAGCTATTTTTGCCAAGACTTACATATTTTTCAAATGGCCGCATTGCCGGTTCTGTTTGTTGTAAGCGTAGCGTTTACTCTTCTCCTGTGGGATGCGAAGAATTTTATTCACGAACAAGCGGAGCCGGATGACCCGCAGGAAGCGTCAATGGAAACATGTTCTCTGCTGTGGAAAGTTCTCCAAGAATACCGCAGACCGGTGCTTTTCATATTCTTATTACTGGTGTGTTTATTAGTAATCTTAAGCGGTTCACCTCGTTCTGCCGAATACGAGGCCCTGAAGGATGCTCTTTATTCAATCATAAGCAGGTTTGTTGTTGGAATCGTTCTACCAGTAACGTTCACTGACTTGATTGAATCAAGCAAGCAAGACGAAAACGGATTAAAAACTGTAGTCATTTAGAGTAGGACTGAATCCTGAAATGGGAAAACAAAATTCCTCGATCGATTATTTTCCGGGTTAGGTTTTGGGATCGATTTCAGTGAGATGCATGCAGCTCCTTTAATTTGAATAATAAGCACTTAATGACGGGCCCCAAGGGAAACAGTGAGTTTTGTTTCTCGAGACTTCGCATTGAGGTCGAGGAAAACAAAACTCACTGTTTCCCTTGAGCCAGTTATTAAGTGTTTTGTTACGTTATACCTCCCAACTCAAAAATAGAAAAAAACTGCGAAGAAATCGATTGCTTGACGCGGGCTGGTTCACAAATTTGCCGCGGTTTCAACATAGTTAGTAGAGTTACATAGTTACTAACTATGGTTTCAAGGAGCATGTCCTGATCACGTGCGAGTCGAAAGTTCATATTGTTGTTTCCCTAGGGAGTTAGTGAGTTTTGTTCGCGCTAGGGAGTCAGTGAGTTTTGACTCACGACACGTGACATGTTCTCCTCTAATCGGAAAACGTATTTGAGTTGGGAGGCATAACAATACTATTTGAAAATACCCATTTTGCTAATGCCAGCTCCAGTCCCTTGTGGGGACAAAATTTGATCTATTTAATGAATTAATGAGACCATTTTTGGCCGAGTGATCACTTCTTGTCCCCCGGCAAGGGAATGGAACTGGGAAATATTTACATTAGCAAAATGGCCTCTATTTGAAAGCGAGAATTATTCTCAAGAGTATCGGCACATGGTCAGCAACAAACCGCCCAAGCCAAAAAGGTCGATATCTAAAGTAAGTCAGTTAACAGGAAATCAACCATTCGGTTGTTATTAGGCTCTGGTATTGGCTAAGTTTACCTATTGTTATTGTTTTTGACCAAGTGTGACTCAGTTAAATGTTGGCTGGATTTGTTGGCGGATCAAGATCTTACGTCTACACTACGCCAGAGAAATTTGATAACGGCGTTTTTCACTCCAAAAACGCATCAAATGTTTTCTATCCACTACGCCGGAGAAATGTGAAAACGCAGCCATCACCGTCGGCAGCCGGAAAAGCTTGAGTGCACTCTTGAGGGTGAGGATGATTATCAAGACGTCATCGCTTTGGAAAACCTCCGTTTTTAAAATGGTTTCTGCGGTCTGCACTAAAACACAAGGCTGGCATTTTCAAATTCCTCCGGTTTGAAGAGTTTTTTCGAAATGCTCCGTTTTCTGTCCGGATTAGTGTGGACTGTTGGCCTAACCGTAGAAATAAAGTGGCATTTTCGAATTTCTCCGGCGTAGTGTGGACAAGACCTCAGTGTTTTTGCTCGGACCGAGAAAACAGTCGAGGCCCGGTATACAAGTTCACGGACGGAGAGCGAGTCCAGTATTTTCCGAAACGGAAATGGAGAAAGTTTATTTATCATTTGATGGGTCTTTTAAAAGTCTGTTGATAAATTGTATAGTTCGAACTCGCGATCCATTCTCAGTAAACGGGCGCGCCAAATTTTAGAATCAATTTTCGAAATCGTTCTCTAAAATGAAATTGCCCGCCAAACACGGAGAAAAAAGATTTTTACTTAACAACATTTTTTCTTGTTCAAGTTATAGGTCAGTTATAGATACAAGTTTAGGTAGATAAATTCAAGTTTCTCACGGCTTGTGTAAATACGCTTAGCTATAAGACAGTGAGCTGCCAAACCCGAGACTTGAGGTGTCAGTCTGTGACAGCTCGCTGCTTGTTTGCAGATATTACACATATAAAAACACAAATATTATACAGCAAAACCCTCGTGTAAGAGCCTACATTTTATGAAGTCTGGCAAAGTAGGTTCTTGTATTTTGAGGTAGTTAGTGGCAATTTGGGCTAAGCGGGATAACTTTACGAAATAAATTACATTGAAAAACTACAAAATAGAGCAGCCCGTGTTTTGACCTACTCAAACTAGTAGATGCTGGTCACCTGTTCAAACTTTTCGGGTGGAGAAATCTAACAAGCCAGCCGCAAATTCAGAACGCTACGATGGCCTATAAGTCTCTGCTCGGGTTGGCTTCAGAAGATCTAAGTTCTAAATTCGAGAGGCGAGAAACCACATATAATCCGAGGGACTCTGAGAATAAACTAAATGTTCCATTGCCGCGCACAAACTATTATAAAAATAGCTTTAGCTATGGTGGCGCCATTCTTTGGAACAGTCTTCCCTGTGACTTAAGGGAAGAAGAGTCCCTGAGGCAGTTTAAACGCCTACTCAAAAGAGATGTACAAGGCGCGGCATTCGTGGAAAGCAGCTTTTTTCAGGATTTAATTTTTTTTATTTTTATTATTAGCTATTAGTAGTTTTAGCTGACGAAATTTTAACCGTGTTTAAGTAAAGATTAACTATCTTATCTGGTAGGTGCTTATTAGGTTCAATCCTCGGCTATAAAGGAGATATAGTCGCTGATTACCAGAAAAATAAATGAACTTGAGTACGGTCCTCAAATATACAGTGTTTGTTAACAACTGTCAGATTATGATAAGCCTAACACCAACTGACTACAGAATGCGGTCTATGTAGCGTTGCCTCTATAACAAGAGTTCAGAATTTAATTGTACCCCGCATGTAAAAACCTGCCTTATCTTACTTTTTGGGGTGTCAAATTGGCAAATTTCTGCCAGCAGGTTCTTAAACCACTAGGTTTTTACAAGCGGGTTTTTACTGCATAGGTAAATTAACATCATATCAGTGTGAAAATTTTATGAATAATAAACTCCTGTGCTGTCGTGAAAAGTAATTGTGAGTTACAAGGACAGAATATAGCAGGCCAAAAATCCAAGTAATCACATGCGTAGAGCAGTGCGTAGTGTTAAAACGAACTCGACAAGAACTTCTGACTACGATGTAAACAGAGTATAATTGACGGATACAAACTCAAATGAAACGAATCACGTGCCAAGACGAAGGTAGAATTAAACCACGTGCCGTAAGCTTAGCCGTAAGTCGTATGATGTAAACCGTATGCCGGTTCGAACTGAAATACAATAACGAAAATAGAAGCTAACGTAACTAATATACCGAAGTATAAAGATAAAATAACACAAATGAAGAAACTATTGCTAACATTCTCAATAACGTCCGTAACATGGAAGTGTAACATAATCGGCACTTATACTGATCGTACGAAGGCTGGAAAACGATTAATAGGCTACACGGTGTGTAACTTGGACGGTACTTTTATGGCAAAATAACCCTATATTGGAGATATGGACCTAATCAAGCGCGATTCCGAGCATACAGAACTAACTAACCGATTTAGTAACGATAAAAGGAAACTCAACCGAAACAAATAACAATAGAAAACCTAAGAACTAACCCTAAAGAACAAGGAATAGATTACTCACTTTGGTTTGCACACGCACTGAACTTGACTTGATAGAATAGACGAGTAACAGTGTATAGAGAAACTATGGCCCAATGCCGAGTAGAAGTTGACGCAGTGAAATCTGCACTTGAACTGACCTAACCGAGGAAAACCTCGTGGATATATCTAACCGGAGAACACGTACGCAAAACCTAGCGGTTATGACTATTTCCCTAACGGACATAGCAGCTGAAGGCTGGTCAACCACAGTAGATTAAGTAAGTAAGTAAGGCCTTGTTTGAAAGTGACAATTACTTGATAACATCTACGGTAAAGTAAGTTCCTGCGACCAAAAAACGAATTAACATCACGTTTCAAAACCAACAGTAATAACGTCGTGACTTGCAATAACTGTTGTGAATTTTAACCTGACGTGTCGCGTATTGTAACAACTCACCTATTGTAAATGGCTATAACAAGTTGTCGTAATTTGTAATAATCCGAGCTGTCGTAAGCTGTAATAACCCATTGCCGTGTTTCGTAAAAAAGTCTTTTAAATGACAACGAGTAGTTATCCAAATGTTGCATTTACCCTTAACTGGGAAAAACAGTATGCTATTTTTCAAGCTGTAGGTGTTGGGCGAAATTCACTCCTTCACGGCAGCCTCGCATTCTGTAAAACATTTCGTACATCTGCTGACCAGTGTATAAGGTTCGGCACGCTAGCTTGCGCTCTGAGCCGTCAGTCCTGAAGATTAGGGTGTTCGAGATGGTTTCGAGGTTTCGAGGCAGCGGTGAAATGATTCCCTCTGCGAGTGTTGGCAATGTTTCTCATTTGCTCTTTGCTTTTCTGAGGCAAGTACCCAATATCAGACCACAGAAATAATCCACATGAAAACATTTACAGACGGACGTCTCAATAGAGCATCCTGAAGTTGTCAGCTTACAGGTTAGTCTCCACACTGACTGTACTCGATTTCCAAAACAGAAGAGATTAATAATGAATATAATAGTGACCGCCTTAATCACGAGACGTTTTAGAGGCCATAAAGGGGTGTTAAGGCCGTTGTTGTACTTTGTGCTGTGTGTGGGTTACCACCAAGAGGAAAAGGACTTAAACAAATGCTCATGCCCCAATCTTCAAAAAGGCCCAATTCGCAAGGTAGTCCGTCTCAAGTTATTCTTATGGTATGCAGAACTCCGACAAATATTGTTAATTGCCATTCGCGTTGCATTAAAGTTTTCGCGGAGGATGAAAGTGCTTGTAAAGCCGACATCGGGCTGTGTACATGTGTGTCAGGATCAGTTATTTCTAGACCCGTCTGGGATTTCTGAGGGCAGCAGTGGGTATTTAGACACCCATATCTTAGCGAGTTTGTGAAATAACTTAGTAAATTAAGAGATGACGCTGGCTTCTTCTCCGATTTCAAATTACGACCTTTTCAATGTACCCGCTTTTGCTTCGAATGGCTTATTGGAGCACGCACAGTGTGATAGAATGACCATAACTAGGAACTAACCACTCAAACTAGCAGATTTGACTAGAAAAAATATCAAACGAACCAGCCAGAAGTCACGGCATGTCAATTTCCTTCGCTCATTGCTCACGCGATGATTCAGTAAGAAACCACCCATCACATGTTTATTTCAACCTAATTTTTACGCTTGCCTTAAAAATTGTACAAGATATGTGCAAATCCATTGTTGCCAATATATCTTGTGAATAAATAATAAATGATATAAATTCAGCTCCTTGCGAAAATTTTAGTTTCTACGTAATGGGACTGATACCTTCGCGTCCGCTAAAGGTGATGTAAAGAAATTAGAATGAAGCTTCCCCTCGAAACTGTCGAGAAACTTAGCCTTAAAACTAGCCAAAACCTTGCAGGCTTCTGGAAAGTTAGCCTCCTGCTTACACGCTGTTTAGACCCGTCATGCAATCTTCCTCTTCAACTGGGGAGAGCAAGATTGCGTGACGGGCCCAAAGAGCGTCTGCGTATAAGGCTACTAGAAAGTCAGCATTGTGAGAGCACAAGCGTTAAAGACGTTAATTTAAAGGCGTGAAAACTGACTGGGGTAGGGGACGGGGTAAGCTTTCGTTGCCATGATCGAGGATGTAATGAATAGTGATGTAGGTCGTTTTGGGTATCGGTGACTTTGTAGTGAATGCACAGTACGAGCGGCAGTCCAAACCGAGCTTTCTTTCCAAAACGACACGATAACAGTCTTTTTCTTCGCAGCCAACAAACCTAAAGATAATGCTTGTTATGCTTAATTGGAGAATTGTGGGATTAATTTGACGAGGAACAACATATTTTGTTCAGGAGAACAAAACTGTTATCCTACTATACCTGGCGACACTCGACGAACTCAGAGCGAGATGCAGAACGTCAGTGAACCATTTTTGTCGCTAAAACACAAAATATTTTATACAGTTCACTTTTTGCAATGAATCTGCAGGAGATATGGTGTCCTGTTAATTTTTGGCCTAAATATCTCGTATTCCGTTTATTCCAATTTCAAAACTTAATTATTTTCCTACTCGATATCCCAGAATATCTGTTCTTAATGTGTCATATACCATGTCGCATTAATTTCCCCCCAAAAATCCCATATCCCGTTGATTTTTTTTACCTAAATATCCCGAAGCCCGCAAAACCTTGACAGAGCCTCTCGCGTTAAAATTAGGAAGTGAATGTGAAATATTTTTTTTACTTCCACTTGGGATGGCCTATAGATGAAGTAATTCTTTCTGTATAAGGTGCAGCCATGGTTACGAAGCCCGGTAAACATCAAAGGAGCAAGGAAAGATGCCAAGATTTATGATTGCGTTCATACACTATGTATATGAATTACGTAAACAGCACGTCTCCATTGGTTGGTTTCTCAGTACGGAGTAAACAACTATTGTGTTTTGTGCGCGGTCAAGGCCAAAAAAGCGAACAAAAACGTACAACAAGTAAGTTTGTCAGGTTTCAGAACTATTCCCCTCTATTAATTATGGTACAACTCAGACTGTTTTCTTTGTGTGTCAAAAGAGGCGGACTCGTCAATCAAATGTCCACTTCCACCTTATTTATACGCAATTTCCAAGTATAACGCCTATGACATCAAGGTCAACAACACTGCTGTCTGAATGAATGAATTAATTCGCCGCTTGTTTCAAGAGAGTTCAGTTGCCGTCATTTTACATTGGCCGGTACGAGTGCGATACACCTCTCTCTGAATATCGGCTTGCGGCAGCACCACAGTGCTATATTCGGCAGTCAATAGCAGTCAGGTAAGTCAGTTGAGGTGTTCTTAAGCTTGCAGTGGCTTTTTGAGATCAATGTCCTACCGGCATGGTTGAGTTCTTTACATACAGCGTTAAATCTCCACGCATGAGGTTGTCCAGTCATATCAACTACTCTTTAAACACGTTAAATACGGTCGATAGAAATTGTACTATTGACTTAAGTGCTTCTTACACTATCAAAAATGCAATTTTGATTTTTCAGTTGATAGCCACGAGTGACCTCTTTCTGGCGTTTGGAACGTCCATGCAGATATGGCTCATATCTGTCAGATAAACGATCTATATATGATCATATATAGCTCGCTCGCTGGTCTTATTTTCCAATTGAAGACTTACCGAACCACCATAATATATATACGCTAGGCCGTACAGTTGCACTTAGCTACATTTTCATTTTTATTAACGCAAAGAAGCGAAAATTTCATTGAAAATTTCAGAGAAACGAGCCAAAAGAAGCTTTCTCGCTCAAACGAGACCACATGAGACCATTGTGGTGTGTTTTTAATCGGCCAATAGGATCCTTTGTTTTTTCTTCACCGTGCATTATGGGAAGTACTTTAGCAGAGCAATATAAGGCCAACATAATACACATAATATAATATTTTATTTAAAGACGGAGGTATGAGTGTTTCAAAGAATAACTAATTTCCCACCTAAAAAATAAATTTTTTATCGTAAACTAAGAAGCAAAAGATACAAGGAATAATATCCAGTTGAAATGGCAGAAGACAATCTTCGCAGGAATTTTCACATACTATTTCCGAGACGCAGCTTTCAATCCCCATGGTAGGTGAAGTTGTTCTACGAGTCATACCCGAGAAACTCAAGTAATACTCTTTAACACGTTAAACACAGTCGATGTAAATTGTTCAGACTGACCGAAGTGCGGCAGAATTCAGGAAAATCGTCGATCAAGTACGACAGCAAGTTATTGAGGCCCTATTAGGGGTTTTCGGGATGCAGATACTTAGAACCCCTCCCTCCCCCAGTGGGACTGGCTGGTTACTGCAAAATATCGTAAGTCCTTATATTGATCGCTAAAATCTCATATAGTGCGGCATAATTTTTTGCACCAAAACATCCAAAATTTCAGTGGCTTTTTTGCGGGAAATTCTTCTAGCAGAACTTACCTAAAGGCATCAGTTTTCTCGCATAGATAAATGATAATTTACGTTATTATAATCAAATTTTTTTCTTTCGTAGCAATTATTAAAGCTCAAGCCAGCTTTGTAAACAATAAGGTTACGTTGTCATCTAAGCTTCGTGGCAAGACTTCATCTCCATGTGTGTCTTCACTGTCACGCAATAAAAAAATAAATCGAAAACCATCCAGTGGAAAAAGCTAAGAAATTTTGATGTTCAGAGAAGACAGCTAAATAAGATACTTCTCCAAGGCTTAGGCCTCTGCGTTTCCCGCGGCAAACTTCAGAAAACGCCATGTTGGTGTACATCCGTGGACACCAATGTGACGGCCGGAAAATAGCGTAAACATCTGGAACTTACTTTGGCTATCTAGGCGACTGATTATTAGTACTTAAAAAACAAGTATTTACATAAGCTGTTTTCCTAATGCTCTAACTTTTAAAAAGGCTCAAAATCATGAGATAAGTATATTTTTCAACAAACTCGATCGTAGCCTCGTGTCACGCAACCTCTGGTTTCCAAACGAAGCACGCTAATGAGCTGTAAAATTGTAAACAAATATGAATATATCGCCTCTTATACCTGATGAGGATAAAAACTTTGGTGGCTCTTTAGTTTTGGATATTAGAGAGTGATGGCGTGATGTGAAAACGATCTATAGTGAGCGTCATGGAATTCTCAAATGGAACTACCTACATTCGTCTTTGCAGATTTTTCTCATCAAGCCTAGCTCAAATTTAAGTTTGTTATCTCGATTTTTTCATGTTCTCAAATTGTGTCGTAAATTCTGTTTGTTGATGAAACCATTCTGTTCAATTAAAGAGAGAAATTACTGCACTAGTTTTGTTTGTTTCTATAATTTACTCGTGTCGACATCGGCAACATTTCTACCGGAATTTAAAATGGTTTCCTATGACAAAGTGTTGCATCTTTAGTGCTTTTCGGTATCGTATTCTCTTTGTCATGACATTTATTTTAGTTAAATTGTATTTTAATTTTAAAGTTATATCAACGCAGAACTTATAAGCGATAATCAAGATTTAGTTTACTTTCTTTACTATTAATTGGTGGAAGACAAACTTCTAAAGCAATTGAACACATTACAGGAAATCCGAGGGGTACAGTAAACAGCCGCATATAAGAACAGACGATTTCGGAGGTCAGGCTGATTGAGTTCTTATTTATCGGGTGCTTAGTGACAAATCAGGTTCAAAATGTTCTTAAAATGTTCCTAAATTTTTATTTAGTAATACTATCCAAAACATGGAGCTAGAGGTATAATTAGCATATTTTAGGAAAATGAAATAAATAATTATTCTGTAATTTTATTATATGGCTGTGTCTCACAAGGACTGGGAACTACCGAATTCACGAATTTGATTGCCTGAAATCGATATTGACCGCGGTCTAGATTTTCCCATCTAGACCGGCATCTGTAGACCGGTTTCATTTTGCGTTGAAAAAGTAGCAAACTAAAATACAAAAATGTTCAACATTTTCTTTTATTTTCTTCTCAATCATTTATGGAAGTGCCAAAAAGCCTGATGACAAAAAAAGAAGTAAAGAGGATGAGCAAATTTCGGTAGGTTTAAGTTAAGCTCAACGCCGTTCGCTAGCAAAATGTCAGCAAACCAGTTACATTAAAAGAATTAAAGTTTTCTTCTTTGCCATATAATAAACATCTTATTAACCGAGCTAAGGCGGTCTGTATGGGAGAATCTTGACCTCGGTCGTGTGTACAGACCTCACTGCGTTCGGTCTGTACTCACGACCTCGGTCAAGATTCTCCCATACAGACCCCCTGCTCGGTTAATAAGAGCTAAATATTAACAAATGAACGCAATCAATAGATGTATTGTATGTAGTTATCTGACAGCAAACATAAACTTACATGTTTTGTAATTATGACACTTTTTCCATTTTATAAGAACATGTTACAATTTTCAGGCTGATCTTGTTCTTATAAAAATGGGGCTTTATTGACCAAATTTCAGCCTGGTGTTCTTAATCCATTTGTTTTTATATGCAGGTGTTCACTGTACTCCCCTATATTGGCTATATAGGTATGTGTGGCCCCAAAGAGTATGGTATTTTAGCCTTTTTTGGTCAGAAATAGGGTCGATTTTGACCATTTCGGTCTCAAATAGATAATGGGTTTTGCACTCCAGTCTTGAATTGGTTATGTGTAATAGAAAAAGCTATCCTACCTAAAAAAAGCCTATAAACATTGCTGAACTGGGGAAGTAATTATAAAGCAGGCCTTAAACAGGGTATGAATTTAAGGGTCAGGTCTTAAATAGGGCAGGAAAAATCGACGATTTTTGTCTTCAATAAGTTATAGGTTTTGGGAAGCCTGCCGCACACCCCTACACGATTTTTCTTGGAGTATCCCCTCTGGAAATGAAGAAACAACCCTGAGTATGGTGAACAAGTATACATCTATCTGAACATAACCTTTCCCTGTGTATTTCCGCTGGTGAAGAGCTGAGAAAAACGCAGAAACTGGTGAAAGATTGACACGGCAGTCTTAAATACAACAAGCCGGTTTTCCAAAACATCCACTCACATGGTTAGCAATATCCACTATGATATTTGAACGAAATATTAAATTCTTTTGTAACGCGCGTGTAATTTTATTCTTGTCGATCGCGCATAAGTAACTAAGCAACCATCAAGCGCATACACATTGTCTTCTGCAAAAGATGATTGACAGAATATTCGTTTCTGAAGAATACTGCAAACATCGTGAAAACCGGCGTACCATTTAACAGATCTCATGTCTATCAATCTCTCTTATGATGCCTCATATCAATAAATCTAGAATTTGAAAAAAATCATGTTGAGGTGCAGCACAATATCAGAAAAAAAGAAATATCGTTAAACTATTTTTGGCTTCGTTGTCACAATATTATGTGTCCTCACGCGAGCTATGAAAAGTGGATTTATTATATGGCTAGCTCCGTAAGCGGGCAAGACTCTGAATCAAATCCTGCGCTGTGATTGGCTACCCGAACGGGCAGGATGGAGCTATCTTGCCCGCTCTGGACTCGTAAGAAAAACGTCCCGCAAGAAAAATGTCCGCGAAAGCCATATAATAAATCCTTTATTGACCAAGCTTGCTCAAGATGGCTTGATATTGGCCTCGTTCTTTTTTGTGCGAGCTTATGAACCTCGACTCCGTCTCGGTCCGTACTGACACGCAAAAGAAGAACTTGGCCAATATCCAGCCATCTTGACCTTACACTTGGTCAATAACCCATACTTATCTCACTGATTTCAAGATGGTACGTTTTATGCACAAAAAGTGTTTCAGACTGGCAGTTTTGATGAAATGCTTGCGACGTCAGGTCGTTACTGATGCTTGAAATATTTCATTGTTATGCATCATGCACACAATTAAGCTTAATTAGCTAGCCAGGTGTGTATACTGAATATATTTGATTTTGTTTTTTGTCAGATTTAATGTTTCAAGTTTAGCTGAAACCTTGGACAGAAGCAAGGATTCTACACCGATTACGACACGAGTTTTGTTTTCCACCATGAGTTTGATATATACACTGTTGATGGCAGCCCTTGATTTGGCAGGAATCATCTTCAACATGCAAATGCTACGGAGCTGCTTCAAGGACAAAACAAAGTACACGTTTCTTCAAAAATGCAGAGCATTAACAATTTGTCAGTGTGCTTGCCAAGTTACCATTCTCGTGGCGGATGCTGCAGAGTCGTGGAAAGGATTGGAAACTCAACCCAGAGAATCCTGCAATGTCTTCAGAGCTCTGTCAAGTTCTACGCTGTTTTTCCAGGGCTGCAACTTAATAGCGATTTTGATCATTTATTTCGACCAACCTACATCGCATGGAACCTCCGAGTTATGCTCTAAACTCAAGATTTCAGCAGCATTGTCTCTGGGTTTGATTGGCTCTGCGATCATTTGGTGGAACAGCTATTTTTGCCAAGACTTACATATTTTTCAAATGGCCGCATTGCCGGTTCTGTTTGTTGTAAGCGTAGCGTTTACTCTTCTCCTGTGGGATGCGAAGAATTTTATTCACGAACAAGCGGAGCCGGATGACCCGCAGGAAGCGTCAATGGAAACATGTTCTCTGCTGTGGAAAGTTCTCCAAGAATACCGCAGACCGGTGCTTTTCATATTCTTATTACTGGTGTGTTTATTAGTAATCTTAAGCGGTTCACCTCGTTCTGCCGAATACGAGGCCCTGAAGGATGCTCTTTATTCAATCATAAGCAGGTTTGTTGTTGGAATCGTTCTACCAGTAACGTTCACTGACTTGATTGAATCAAGCAAGCAAGACGAAAACGGATTAAAAACTGTAGTCATTTAGAGTAGGACTGAATCCTGAAATGGGAAAACAAAATTCCTCGATCGATTATTTTCCGGGTTAGGTTTTGGGATCGATTTCAGTGAGATGCATGCAGCTCCTTTAATTTGAATAATAAGCACTTAATGACGGGCCCCAAGGGAAACAGTGAGTTTTGTTTCTCGAGGCTTCGCATTGAGGTCGAGGAAAACAAAACTCACTGTTTCCCTTGGAGCCAGTTATTAAGTGTTTTGTTACGTTATACCTCCCAACTCAAAAATAGAAAAAAA
Source organism: Orbicella franksi (assembly GCF_964199315.1). Classification (NCBI taxonomy): domain Eukaryota; kingdom Metazoa; phylum Cnidaria; class Anthozoa; order Scleractinia; family Merulinidae; genus Orbicella; species Orbicella franksi. The sequence goes on along the minus strand of NC_138148.1, from coordinate 3,724,441 downwards.
CTGCGAAGAAATCGATTGCTTGACGCGGGCTGGTTCACAAATTTGCCGCGGTTTCAACATAGTTAGTAGAGTTACATAGTTACTAACTATGGTTTCAAGGAGCATGTCCTGATCACGTGCGAGTCGAAAGTTCATATTGTTGTTTCCCGAGGGAGTTAGTGAGTTTTGTTCGCGCTAGGGAGTCAGTGAGTTTTGACTCACGACACGGACATGTTCTCCTCTAATCGGAAAACGTATTTGAGTTGGGAGGCATAACAATACTATTTGAAAATACCCATTTTGCTAATGCCAGCTCCAGTCCCTTGTGGGGACAAAATTTGATCTATTTAATGAATTAATGAGACCATTTTTGGCCGAGTGATCACTTCTTGTCCCCCGGCAAGGGAATGGAACTGGGAAATATTTACATTAGCAAAATGGCCTCTATTTGAAAGCGAGAATTATTCTCAAGAGTATCGGCACATGGTCAGCAACAAACCGCCCAAGCCAAAAAGGTCGATATCTAAAGTAAGTCAGTTAACAGGAAATCAACCATTCGGTTGTTATTAGGCTCTGGTATTGGCTAAGTTTACCTATTGTTATTGTTTTTGACCAAGTGTGACTCAGTTAAATGTTGGCTGGATTTGTTGGCGGATCAAGATCTTACGTCTACACTACGCCAGAGAAATTTGAAAATGGCGTTTTTCACTCCAAAAACGCATCAAATGTTTTCCATCCACTACGCCGGAGAAATGTGAAAACGCAGCCATCACCGTCGGCAGCCGGAAAAGCTTGAGTGCACTCTTGAGGGTAAGGATGATTATCAAGACGTCATCGCTTTGGAAAACCTCCGTTTTTAAAATGGTTTCTGCGGTCTGCACTAAAACACAGGGCCGGCATTTTCAAATCCCTCCGGTTTGAAGAGTTTTTTCGAAATGCTCCGTTTTCTGTCCGGATTAGTGTGGACTGTTGGCCTAACCGTAGAAATAAAGTGGCATTTTCGAATTTCTCCGGCGTAGTGTGGACAAGACCTCAGTGTTTTTGCTCGGACCGAGAAAACAGTCGAGGCCCGGTATACAAGTTCACGGACGGAGAGCGAGTCCAGTATTTTCTGAAACGGAAATGGAGAAAGTTTATTTATCATTTGATGGGTCTTTTAAAAGTCTGTTGATAAATTGTATAGTTCGAACTCGCGATCCATTCTCAGTAAACGGGCGCACCAAATTTTAGAATCAATTTTCAAAATCGTTCCCTAAAATGAAATTGCCCGCCAAACACGGAGAAAAAAGATTTTTACTTAACAACATTTTTTCTTGTTCAAGTTATAGGTCAGTTATAGATACAAGTTTAGGTAGATAAATTCAAGTTTCTCACGGCTTGTGTAAATACGCTTAGCTATAAGACAGTGAACTGCCAAACCCGAGACTTGAGGTGTCACAGTCTGTGACAGCTCGCTGCTTGTTTGCAGATATTACACATATAAAAATACAAATATTATACAGCAAAACCCTCGTGTAAGAGCCTACATTTTATGAAGTTTGGCAAAGTAGGTTCTTATATGTTGAGGTAGTTAGTGGCAATTTAGGCTAAGCGGGATAACTTTACGAAATAAATTACATTGAAAAACTACAAAATAGAGCAGCCCGTGTTTTGACCTACTCAAACTAGTAGATGCTGGTCACCTGTTCAAACTTCTCGGGTGGAGAAATCTAACAAGCCAGCCGCAAATTCAGAACGCTACGATGGTCTATAAGTCTCTGCTCGGGTTGGCTTCAGAAGATCTAAGTTCTAAATTTGAGAGGCGAGAAACCACATATAATCCGAGGGACTCTGAGAATAAACTAAATGTTCCATTGCCGCGCACAAACTATTATAAAAATAGCTTTAGCTATAGTGGCGCCATTCTTTGGAACAGTCTTCCCTGTGACTTAAAGGAAGAAGAGTCCCTGAGGCAGTTTAAACGCCTACTCAAAAGAGATGTACAAGGCGCGGCATTCGTGGAAAGCAGCCTTTTTCAGGATTTAATTTTTTTTATTTTTATTATTAGCTATTAGTAGTTTAAGCTGACGAAATTTTAACCGTGTTTAAGTAAAGATTAACTATCTTATCTAGTAGGTGCTTATTAGGTTCAATCCTCGGCTATAAAGGAGATATAGTCGCTGATTACCAGAAAAAATAAATAAACTTGAGTACGGTCCTTAAATATACAGTGTTTGTTAACAACTGTCAGATTATGATAAGCCTAACACCGACTGACTACAGAATGCGGTCTATGTAGCGTTGCCTCTATAACAAGAGTTCAGAATTTAATTGTACCCCGCATGTAAAAACCTGCCTTATCTTATTGTTTGGGGTGTTAAATTGGCAAATTTCTGCCAGCAGGTTCTCAAACCACTAGGTTTTTACACGCTGGTTTTTACTGCATAGCTAAATCAACATCATATCAGTGTGAAAATTTTATGAATAATAAACTCCTGTGCTGTCGTGAAAAGTAATAACGTCGTGACTTGCAATAACTGTTGTGAATTTTAATCTGACGTGTCGCGTAATGTAACAACTCACCTATTGTAAATGGCTATAACAAGTTGTCGTAATTTGTAATAATCCGAGCTGTCGTAAGCTGTAATAACCCGTTGTCGTGTTTTGTAAAAAAGTCTTTTAAATGACAAAGAGTAGTTATCCAAATGTTGCATTTATCCTTAACTGGGAAAAACAGTATGCTATTTTTCGAGCTGTAGTTGTTGGGCGAAATTCACTCCTTCACGGCACCCTCACCTTCTGTAAAACATTTCGTACATCTGCTGACCAGTGTATAAGGTTCCGCACGCTAGCTTGCGCTCTGAGCCGTCCTGAAGATTAGGGTGTTCGAGATGGTTTCGAGGCAGCGGTGAAATGATTCCCTCTGCGAGTGTTGGCAATGTTTCTCATTTTTTCTTTGCTTTTCGGAAGCAAGTACCGAATATCAGACCACAGAAATTATCCACATGAAAAAATCTACAGACAGACGTCTCAACAGAGCATTCTCCTGAAGGTGTCAACTTAGATATACAGATTAGTCTCTACACTGACTGTACTCGAGGTCCGAAAAGGAAGAGGTTAATAATGAGTATGATACTGACCACCTTAATCACGAGACGTTTTAGAGGCCACAAAGGGGTGTTAAGGCCGTTGTTGTACTTTGTGCTGTGTGTGGGTTACCACCAAGACGAAAAGGACTTAAACAAATGCTCATGCCCCAATCTTCAAAAAGGCCCAATTCGCAAGGTAGTCCGTCTCAAGTTATTCTTATGGTATGCAGAACTCCGATGAATATTGTTAATTGCCATTCGCGTTGCATTGAAGTTTTCGCGGAGGATGAAAGCGCTTGTAAAGCCGACATCGGACTGTGTGCATGTGTGTCAGGATCAGTTATTTCTAGACCCGTCTGGGGTTTCTGAGGGCAGCAGTGGGTATTTAGACACCCATATCTTAGCGAGTTTGTGAAATAACTTGGTAAATTAAGAGATGACGCTGGCTTCTTCTCCGATTTCAAATTACGACCCTTTCAATGTACCCGTTTTTGCTTCGAATGGTAAATTTGAGCACGCACAGTGTGATAGAATGACCATAACTAGGAACTAACCACTCAAACTAGCAGATTTGCCTAGAAAAAATATCAAACGAACCAGCCAGAAGTCACGGCATGTCAATTTCCTTCGCACATTGCTCACGCGATGATTCAGTAAGAAACCACCCATCACATGTTTATTTCAACCCAGCTAATTTTTACGCTTGCCTTGAAAGTTGTACAAGATATGTACAAATCCATTGTTGCCAATATATCTTGTGAATAAATAATAAATGATATAAATTCAGCGCCTTGCGAAAATTTTAGTTTCTACGTAATGGGACTGATACCTTCGCGTCCGCTAAAGGTGATGTAAAGAAATTAGAATGAAGCTTCCCCTCGAAACTGTCGAGAAACTTAGCCTTAAAACTAGCCAAAACCTTGCAGGCTTCTGGAAAGTTAGCCTCCTGGTTAGACGCTGTTTAGACCCGTCATGCAATCTTCCTCTTCAACTGGGGAGAGCAAGATTGCGTGACGGGCCCAAAGAGCGTCTGCGTATAAGGCTACTAGAAAGTCAGCGTTGTGAGAGCACAAGCGTTAAAGACGTAAAAGGCGTGATAACTGACTCGGGGAGGGGGCGGGGTAAGCTTTCGTTGCCATGACCGAAGATGTAATGAATGGTGATGTAGGTCGTTTTGGGTATCGGTGGCTTTGTAGTGAGTGCACAGTACGAGCGGCAGTCCAAACCGAGCTTTCTTTCCAAAACGACACGATAACAGTCTTTTTCTTCGCAGCCAAGAAACCTAAAGATAATGCTTGTTATGCTTAATTGGAGCTTTCTGGGATTAATTTGACGAGGAACAACATATTTTGTTCAGAAGAACAAAACTGTTATCCTACTATACCTGGCAACACTCGACGAACTCAGAGCGAGATGCAGAACGTCGGTGAACCATTTTTGTCGCTAAAACACAAAATATTTTATACCTTTTACTTTTTGCAATGAATTTGCGGGAGATATGGTGTCCTGTTAATTTTTGGCCTAAATATCTCGTATTCCGTTAATTCCAGTTTCAGAACTTAATTATTTTCCTACTCGATATCCCAGAATATCTGTTCTTAATGTGTCATATACCATGTCGCATTAATTTCCCCCCAAATATCCCGTATCCCGTTCATTTTTTTTTTACCTAAATATCCCGAATCCGGCAAAACCTTGACAGAGCCTCTCGCATTAAAATTAGGAATTGAATGTGAAACATTTTTTTTACTTCCACTTGGGATGGCCTATAGATGAAGTAATTCTTTCTGTATAAGGTGTAGCCATGGTTACGAAGCCCGGTAAACATCAAAGGAGCAAAGAAAGATGCCAAGATTTATGATTGCGTTCATACACTATGTATATGAATTACGTAAACAGCGCGTCTCCATTGGTTGGTTCCTCAGTACGGAGTAAACAATTATTGTGTTTTGTGCGCGGTCAAGGCCAAAAAAGCGAACGAAAACGTACAACAGGTAAGTTTGTCAGGTTTCAGAACTACTCCCCTCTATTAATTATGGTACAACTCAGACTGTTTTCTTTGTGTGTCAAAAGAGGCGGACTCGTCAATCAAATGTCCACTTCCACCTTATTTATAAGCAATTTCCAAGTATAATACCTATGACATCAAGGTCAACAACGCTGCTGTCTGAATGAATAAATTAATTCGCCGCCTGTTTCGAGAGAGTTCATTTGCCGGCATTTTACATTGGCCGGTACGAGTGCCATACACCTCTCTCTGAATATCGGCTTGCGGCAGCACCACAGTGCTATATTCGACAGTCAATGGCAGTCAGGTAAGTCAGTTGAGGTGTTCTTAAGCTTGCAGTGGCTTTTTGAGATCAGTATCCTACCGGCATGGTTGAGTTCTTTACACACAGCGTTAAGTCTCCACGCATGAGGCTGTCCAGTCATATCAACTACTCTTTAAACACGTTAAATACGGTCGATAGAAATTGTACTGTTGACTTAAGTGCTTCTTACACTATCAAAAATGCAATTTTGATTTTCAGTTGATAGCCACGAGTGACCTCTTTCTGGCGTTTGGAACGTCCATGCAGATATGGCTCATATCTCTCAGATATACGATCTATATATGGTCAGTCATATATAGCTCGCCCGCTGGTCTTATTTTCCAATTGAAGACTTACCGAACCACCATAATATATATACGCTAGGCCGTACAGTTGCACTTAGCTACATTTTCATTTTTATTAACGCAAAGAAGCGAAAATTTCATTGAAAATTTCAGAGAAACGAGCCAAAAGAAGCTTTCTCGCTCAAACGAGACCACATGAGACCATTGTGGCGTGTTTTTAATCGGCCAATAGGATCCTTTGTTTTTTCTTCATCGTGCATTATGGGAAGTACTTTAGCAGAGTAATATAAGGCCAACATATACACATAATATAATATTTTATTTAAAGACGGAAGTATGAACTTTTTACAGTTATAGTGCTTCAAAGAATAAATAATTTCCCACCTAAAAATAACTTTTTTATCGTAAACTAAGAAGCAAAGGATACAAGGAATAATATCCAGTTGAAATGGCAGAAGACAATCTTCGCAGCAATTTTCAAATACTATCCCCGAGACGCAGCCTTCAATCCCCATGGTAGGTGAAGTTGTTTTACGAGTTATACCGAGAAACTCGAGTAATACTCTTTAACACGTTAAACACAGTCGGTATAAATTGTTCTGACTGACCGAAGTGCGGCAGAATTCAGGAAAATCGTCGATCAAGTACGACAGCAAGTTATTGAGGCCAAAATTTCAGTGGCTTTTTTGCCGGAAATTCTTCTAGAAGAACTTGCCTAAAGGCATCAGTTTTATCACATAGATAAATGATAATTTACGTTATTATAATCAATTTTTTTTCTTTCGTAGCAATTATTAAAGCTCAAGCCAGCTTTGTAAACAATAAGGTTACGTTGTCATCTAAGCTTCGTGGCAAGACTTCATCTCCATGTTTCTTCACTGTGACGCAATGAAAAAATAAATCGAAAACCATCCAGTGGAAAAAGCTAAGAAATTTTGATGTTCAGAGAAGACAGCTAAATAAGATACTTCTCCAAGGCTTAGGCCTCTGCGTTTCCCGCGGCAAACTTCAGAAAACGCCATGTTGGTGTACATCCGTGGACACCAATATGACGGCCGGAAAATAGCGTAAACATCTGGAAATCTGGAACTTACTTTGGCTATCTAGGCGACTAATTTCTAGTACTTAAAAAACAAGTATTTACATAAGCTTTTTTCCTAATGCTCTGACTTTTAAAAAGGCTTAAAATCATGAGATAAGTATATTTTTCAACAAACTTGATCGTAGCCTTGTGTCACGCAACCTCAGTCCATAGCCCTGAAATTCAAAATGCGCTGGTTTCCAAACGAAGCACGCTATTGAGCTGTAAAATTGTAAACAAATATGAATATATCGCCTCTTATACCTGATGAGGATAAAAACTTTGGTGGCTCTCTAGTTTTGGATTTTAGACAGTGATGGCGTGACGTGGAAACGATCTATAGTGAGCGTCATGGAATTCTCAAATGGAACTACCTACATTCGTCTTTGCAGATTTTTCTCATCAAGCCTAGCTCAAATTTAGTTTGTTATCTCGATTTTTTCATGTTGTCAAGTTCTGTTGTAAATTCTGTTTGTTGTTGAAACCATTCTGTTCAATTAACGAGAGAAATTACTGCACTAGTTTTGTTTGTTTCTATAATTTACTTGTGTCGACATCGGCAACATTTCTACCGGAATTTAAAATGGTTTCCTATGACAAAGTGTTGCATCTTTAGTGCTTTTCAGTATTGTATTCTCTTTGTCATGACATTTATTTTAGTTAAATTGTATTTAATTTTAAAGTGCCCTAACCCCACCAAATTTTTTTCGCTAATATAAATTTCCTTTTTCTCCTGATCACCACTGCGAAAAAATTATTGTTGTAGCTATTTTCGTTAATTTTCTATGAATTTTTGAAGTTTGTAAATTTGCCCTTGTCCATGTTCACGACCGAGGAATAGCGGAGAATGGGACGAGTTGGCTTTTGACGTCACTTCGGGAATAACAATATTTTGTTTCTAAGAAGAATGTATGCGCACATGCGATAGTGTGTGTCAAAATCGTTGCAGAATGCAAGGAAGATATGTTGTTGGAGGCTGTAGCAATACAGGATGCGTAGAATAGAGTATTCCTCTTCATTTAATACCTCTATGTCGATGAAACTCTACCAGAAACGAGAAAAAGACCAAAGAAGTGGGCTGCTCTGTGCGAAGCTAAAGGCGAGGAGCCATTGAGGATTTCTTCGATCTCGGGTTCGCCGCTACTGTAAAAACGTAGAGATTTTCATGGCCTGTATATTCTTCTCTACCTCTAGTGGAAAGCTTGAAATTGTCAAGGTACTGCATAAGATATGAATTTGGGATAAGCTGGAAGCCATCTGACTATTTCGAGCGCAAACGATCCTCCGACGCGAGTCCCAGACGAAACTATATATAGGTGACGAAATTACACTCTAAATTAAACGCATCGCGTTTCGAAATAGAGACTTGTCTAAACGAATAGTAAACTAGACCTACGTTCTACAACGACGCGAAGAAGATTGTCGACGCTTCGAACTGGTGAACTAGCTATGTATTTGTGGATTTTGATGAAAACACACGCACGCCGGATCGCCGGAGGTCGCCTGTCATGTAATCTGGCCGTGTTTCTCAATGGCCATTCCGAATACAAACTTGTTTTGTTCTTTGAGTTTCGTCTTTGAGGAACGAAATACATCTAAATTACAAACTTAGAATGGATCAAGCATTTATAAATATATGAGGAAAGTGAAACAAACGATTAAGATTCGACCTTATCGCTACCGACGGAGATTGTTGTGCTGAAAGAAGAATGCGCTTGTCCACCGAAACGCAAACAATTAAGTCGAGGACTCCCAGGTTATTAGCGTGCGTAAAATGGACATTTCATTCAAAATAACAGTGAAGTAGAAATGTATTCATTTAACTGAAAGTATACTGAACCTCTTTTCAAGATCTTGTCAAAGGATTTTCCATGATTTCACTAGTACGGAAAATGCAAATTTGCGTAGCTTCTGTTCGTACACAGTACAGTGGAACCTCGATTTAACGAACCTCTATTTAACGAAGTCCTCGATATAACGAACGATATTCTATGTCCCGGCCAAAGTTACAGTAAAATGTATGGAATAGAACCTCGATATAACGACCCTCGATATAACGAATTCTTCGATATAACGAATATAATCCGGAAGCCCAAACGTAAAATCTACCTCGATATAACGAATTACAATGTCAACACGCGACAGAAGATAAACGCTGAACAGATCAACAGTCAACAAATCCGTGTAATCCTTATGGTAAAGAGACAGCAATCTTTCAGTCAACGGCTTATTATATGTCATAGACATTGGCACTATAGTATTTCGATATCAATTAACTTCTGCTCTATCTTCTTTGAAATCCGGAAATGTTGGGTAGTGCAACCTAACAACACTAAAGCCCGTTTCCTTGTTTACATAGACAATTTTCTGTATAACCTCTATGTTGCAACATTTTAAATCGCTACTCTGAAAGTGTCGTTTTTTTGTAAACAAAAGCTGCGCGCCTGCTCAAAAGTGAAAATAATTGATACTGAAAGCCACCATGCTTAATGAATTGCATCTCAAAACGCGGCACTTCTGGATGACGAAAATTGCTTTGAATTGCGTGACAGAAGTCACCTGTGTTACAAATCAATCATTAACTATGACCTCGATATAACGAACATTTTGATCGTTTCCCCTGAAATTCGTTATATCGAGGTTTTCGATATAACGAACCCTCGATTTAACGAACAAATTTGGCCGGTCCCCAGCGACTTCGTTAAATCGAGGTTCCACTGTAATTGAATATGCATATACTACGGTCGGTCGACAATAACGAAGCGAAAAGTTATCTCACCTTCGAATATTGTTTGCCAACATCTCTGCCTATCTCTTATGTTAAAACTATTTTCAATCATTGATCTGGAGAAGTAGGCAGGAGTGGAGTGCGACTGCATCGCATTTTAACTTGTATTTCGGGGGGAAATTAATATTTGAATGTAAAAGTGTTTTGTCACTCCGAAATTTGCACGTTCCGTAAAGTCAAATTACCAACTCTTCGTGTTCATTGACATCCTTATAACTCTTTAAGAGCTGTAAGCTAACTCTTCAGTCATTGTTTGTACCTTTATAACCCAAATGGATCGGCAAATCGTCGATCCCGGCCTAAATAAAATATAATTATACAACGCGACGATCTCGACTGGCGACCGGCACTTCGAAATGGAAAAAAAATATGTACTTCGCAGCTGTCGAAATCGTAGCTAGACTCCGAATTGTAATGCTAGATGATACAGTTCTTTCACTTAAAGTTCTTGTCCAGTTTTGATAAAATATGAATCACAAATAACCCGAAAATGTTTTGACTACCCTCGAAACTCAGTCAAAAGTCTCTTGAGTGCTTTAGCCCGGTTCCCGAAGTGACGTCACTAGTAGCCCGACCCAGATCCCACTTTGCGCGGTCGTCAACATAGAAATTACATGTTTAAACGCCTGTAGAAACGCAGGCATTTTATCAATCGAGATAATTTTTTCGCTGAAATAATCAGGGAAACTAGTAGATTTTATTAAATGAAAAACTTTTGGGGTTAGTGGCACTTTAAAGTTATATCAACGCAGAACTTATAAGCGATAATCAAGATTTAGTTTACTTTCTTTACTATTAATTGGTGGAAGACAAACTTCCAAAGGGAATTGAACACATTACAGGAAATCCGAGGGGTACAGTAAACACCTGCATATAAGAACAGACGATTTCGGAGGTCAGGCTGATTGAGTTCTTATTTATCGGGTGCTTAGTGACAAATCAGGTTCAAAATGTTCTTAAAGTGTTCTTAAATTTTTATTTAGTAATACTATCCAAAACATGGTGCTAGAGGTATAATTAGCATATTTTAGGAAAATAAAATAAATAATTATTCCGTAATTATATTAACAAATGAACACAGTCAATAGATGTATTGTATGTGGTTATCTGACAGCAAACATTAACTTACATGTTTTGTAATTATGACACTTTTTCCATTTTATAAGAACATGTTACAATTTTCAGGCTGATCTTGTTCTTATAAAAATGGGGCTTTATTGGCCAAATTTCAGCCTGGTGTTCTTAATCCATTTGTTCTTATATGCAGGTGTTCACTGTACTCCCCTATATTGGCTATATAGGTACGTGTGGCCCCAAAGAGTATGGTATTTTAGCCTTTTTTGGTCAGAAATAAGATCGATTTTGACCATTTCGGTCTCAAATAGCTAATGGGTTTTGCACTCCAGTCTTGAATTGGTTATAGTGTAATAGAAGAAGCTATCCTACCTAAAAAAAGCCTATAAACATTGCTGAACTGGGGAAGTAATTATAAAGCAGGCCTTAAACAGGGTATGGATTCAAGGGTCAGGTCTTAAGTAGGGCAGGGAAAATCGACGACTTTTGTCTTCAATAAGTTATAGGTTTTGGGAAGCCTGCCGCACACCCTTACACGATTTTTCTTGGAGTATCCCCTCTGGAAATCAAGAAACAACCCTGAGTATGGTGAACAAGTATACATGTATCTCAACATAACCTTTCCCTCTGCATTTCCGCTAATGAAGAGCCGAGAAAAAAGCAGAAACTGGTGAAAGATTGACACAGCAGTTTTAAATACAACAACCCGGTTTTCCAAAACATTCACTCACATGGTTAGCAATTTCCACTATGTTTGAAAGAAATATTAAATTCTTTTGTAACGCGCGTGTAATTTTATTCTTGTCGATCGCGCATAAGTAACTAAGCAACCATCAAGCGCATATATATTGCCTTCTGCAAAAGATGATTGACAGAATATTCGTTTCTGAAGAATACTGCAAACATCGTGAAAACCATTTAATAGATCTCATGTCTATCAATCTCTTTTATGATGCCTCATATCAGTAAATCTAGAATTTTGATGTTGTCACGTGAAAATGATCATGTTGAGGCGCAGCACAAAATCAAAATAAATAAATAAAGAAACAAATCGTTAAAATATTTTTGGCTTCGTTGTCACATGTTCAATATTATGTGTCCTCACGCGAGCTATAAAAAGTGGATTTATCTCACTGATTTCAAGATGGTACGTTTTTTGCACAAAAAGTGTTTCAGACTGGCAGTTTTGATGAAATGCTTGCGACTTCAGGTCGTTACTAATGCTTGAAATATTTCATTGTCATGATCATGCACACAATTAAGCTTAATTAGCTAGCCAGATGTGTATACTGAATATATTTCGTTTTATGTTTTGTCAGATTTAATATTTCAAGTTTAGCTGAAACCTTGGTCAGAAGCAAGGATTCTACACTGATCACGACACGAGTTTTGTTTTCCACCATGAGTTTGATATATACACTGTTGATGGCAGCCCTTGATTTGGCAGGAATCATCTTCAACCTGCAAATGCTACGTAGCTGCTTCAAGGACAAAACAAAGTACACGTTTCTTCAAAAGTGCAGAGCATTAGCAATTTGCCAGTGTGCTTGCCAAGTTACCATTCTCGTGGCGGATGCTGTAGAGTCGTGGAAAGGATTGGAAACTCAACCCAGAGAATCCTGCAATGTCTTCAGAGCTCTGTCAAGTTCTACGCTGTTTTTCCAGGGCTGCAACTTAATAGCGATTTTGATCATTTATTTGGACCAACCCACAGCGCATGGAACCCTCGAGTTATGCTCTAAACTCAAGATTTCAGCAGCGTCGACTCTGGGTTTGATTGGCTCTGCGATCATTTGGTGGAACAGCTATTTTTCCCAAGACTTCCATATTTTTCAAATGGCCCCATTGCCGGTTCTGTTTGTTGTAAGCGTAGCGTTTACCCTTCTCCTGTTCGCGTGGGATGCGAAGAATTTCATTCACGAACAAGTCGAGGATGACACGCAGGAAACATGTTCTTTGCTGTGGAAAGTTCTCCAAGAATACCGCACTCCGGTGCTTTTCATCTTCTTATTACTTGTGTGTTTATTAGTAATCTTAAGCTGGTCACTTCGTTCAGCCGAAAACGAGGCCCTGAAGGATGCTCTTTATTCAGTCATCACCAGGTTTGTTGTTGGAATCGTTTTACCAGTAACGTTCACTGATTTGATTAAATCGAGCAAGCAAGACGAAAGCGGATTAAAAACTGTAGTCATTTAGAGTGGGACTGAATCCTGAAATGGGAAAACAAAATTCCTCGATCGATTATTTTCCGGGTTAGTTTTTGGGATCGATTTCAGTGAGATGCATGCAGCTCCTTTAATTTGAATAATAAGCACTTAATGACGGGCCCCAAGGGAAACAGTGAGTTTTGTTTCCCCGAGGCTTCGCATTGAGGGTCTCGGGGAAACAAAACTCACCGTTTCCCTTGGGGCCCGTCATTAAGTGTTTTGTTATACCTCCCAAATCAAAACTAGAAAAAAACTGCGAAGAAATCGTTTGCTTGCCGCGGGCTGGCTCACAAATTTGCCGCGGTTTCAAGGAGCATGTCCTGATCACGTGCGAGTCGAAAGTTCATGTTGTTGTTTCCCGAGGGAGTTAGTGAGTTTTGTTCGCGCTAGGGAGTCAGTGAGTTTTGACTCACGACAAGTGACATGTTCTCCTCTAATCGGAAAACGTATTTGAGTTGGGAGGCATAACAATACTATTTGAAAATACCCATTTTGCTAATGCCAGCTCCAGTCCCTTGTGGGGACAAAATTTGATCTATTTAATGAATTAATGAGACCATTTTTGGCCGAGTGATCACTTCTTGTCCCCCGGCAAGGGAATGGAACTGGGAAATATTTACATTAGCAAAATGGCCTCTATTTGAAAGCAAGAATTATTCTCAAGAGTATCGGCACATGGTCAGCAACAAACCGCCCAAGCCAAAAAGGTCGATATCTAAAGTAAGTCTGTTAACAGGAAATCAACCATTCGGTTGTTGTTAGGCTTAGGCCGAAACGGAAATGGAGAAAGTTTATTTATCATTTGATGGGTCTTTTAAAAGTCTGTTGATAAATTGTATAGTTCGAACTCGCGATCCATTCTCAGTAAACGGGCCCACCAAATTTTAGAATCAATTTTCAAAATCTTTCCCTAAAATGAAATTGCCCGCCAAACACGGAGAAAAAAGATTGTTACTTAACAACATTTTTGCTTGTTCAAGTTATAGGTCAGTTATAGATACAAGTTTAGGTAGATAAATTCAAGTTTCTCACGGCTTGTGTAAATACGCTTAGCTATAAGACAGTGAGCTGCCAAACCCGAGACTTGAGATGCTTGTTTGCAGATATTACACATATAAAAATACAAATATTATACAGCAAAACCGTCGTGTAAGAGCCTACATTTTATGAAGTCTGGCAAAGTAGGTTCTTGTATTTTGAGGTAGTTAGTGGCAATTTAGGCTAAGCGGGATAACTTTACGAAATAAATTACATTGAAAAACTACAAAATAGAGCAGCCCGTGTTTTGACCTACTCAAACTAGTAGATGCTGGTCACCTGTTCAAACTTCTCGGGTGGAAAAATCTAACAAGCCAGCCGCAAATTCAGAACGCTACGATGGTCTATAAGTCTCTGCTCGGGTTGGCTTCGGAATGTCTAAGTTCTAAATTCGAGAGGCGAGAAACCACATATAATCCGAGGGACTCTGACAATAAGCTAAATGCTCCATTGCCGCGCACAAACTATTTAACAATTAGACCCGTAGCCCGCAAGGGCTACAGGTAAGTAGCCCATGAGGCGAAGCCGAATGGGCTATTGACCCGTGGTCCTTGAGGGCGAAGGGTCTAATTGGTTTAGTATCACCCAACTAGTCGGACAGAAAAGGTAATGATAAAGTTAGCAAATGCAAGTTGAAGAAATATTTATTTGGGAAGAAAACGAAAGAAAGCGTCACGCTCGATGGCGCCAATTTCGCTACTCGATAACTATTACTAATAGTCCCCTAGTAGCGTAGCCAATCAAAATGCAGGATTTGCATTAGTCCACTAATTGGGTGATACTAATATAAAAATAGCTTTAGCTATAGTGGCGCCATTCTTTGGAACAGTCTTCCTTGTGACTTAAGGGAAGTGGATTATGATAAGCCTAACACAACTGAATACAGAATGTATATTTAGTGTTGCCTCTATAACAAGAGTTCAGAATTTCATTGTAACCCGCATGTAAAAACCTGCCTTATCTTACTTTTTGGGGTGTCAAATTGGCAAATTTCTGCCAGCAGGTTCTCAAACCACTAGGTTTTTACAAGCGGGTTTTTACTGCATAGCTAAATTAACATCATATCAGTGTGAGAATTTTATGAATAATAAACTCCTGTGCTGTCGTGAAAAGTAATAACGTCGTGACTTGCAATAACTGTTGTGAATTTTAACCTGACGTGTCGCGTATTGTAACAACTCACCTATTGTAAATGGCTATAACAAGCTGTCGTAATTTGTAATAATCCGAGCTTTCGTAAGCTGTAATAACCCATTGTCGTGTTTTGTAAAAAAGTCTTTTAAATGACAAAGAGTAGTTATCCAAATGTTGCATTTATCCTTAACTGGGAAAAACAGTATGCTATTTTTCAAGCTGTAGTTGTTGGGCGAAATTCACTCCTTCACGGCACCCTCACCTTCTGTAAAACATTTCGTACATCTGCTGACCAGTGTACAAGGTTCCGCACGTTAGCTTGCGCTCTGAGCCGTCCTGAAGATTAGGGTGTTCGAGATGGTTTCGAGGCACCGGTGAAATGATTCCCTCTGCGAGTGTTGGCAATGTTTCTCATTTGTTCTTTGCTTTTCTGAGGCAAGTACCCAATATCAGACCACAGAAATAATCCACATGAAAAAATCTACAGACAGACATCTCAACAGAGCGTTCTCCTGAAGGTGTCAGCTTAGATATACAGGTTAGTCTCTACACTGACTGTACTCGAGGTCCGAAAAAGAAGAGATTAATAATGAGTATAATAGTGACCGCCTTAATCACGAGACGTTTTAGAGGCCACAAAGGGGTGTTAAGGCCGTTGTTGTACTTTGTGCTGTGTGTGGGTTACCACCAAGACGAAAAGGACTTAAACAAATGCTCATGCCCCAATCTTCAAAAAGGCCCAATTCGCAAGGTAGTCCGTCTCAAGTTATTCTTATGGTATGCAGAACTCCGATGAATATTGTTAATTGCCATTCGCGTTGCATTGAAGTTTTCGCGGAGGATGAAAGTGCTTGTAAAGCCGACATCGGACTGTGTGCATGTGTGTCAGGATCAGTTATTTCTAGACCGGTCTGGGGTTTCTGAGGGCAGCAGTGGGTATTTAGACACCCATATCTTAGCGAGTTTGTGAAATAACTTGGTAAATTAAGAGATGACGCTGGCTTCTTCTCCGATTTCAAATTACGACCCTTTCAATGTACCCGTTTTTGCTTCGAATGGCAAATTTGAGCACGCACAGTGTGACAGAATGACCATAACTAGGAACTAACCACTCAAACTAGCAGATTTGACTAGAAAAAATATCAAACGAACCAGCCAGAAGTCGCGGCATGTCAGTTTCCTTCGCTCATTGCTCACGCGATGATTCAGTAAGAAACCACCCATCACATGTTTATTTCAACCTAATTTTTACGCTTGCCTTAAAAATTGTACAAGATATGTGCAAATCCATTGTTGCCAATATATCTTGTAAATAAATAATAAATGATATAAATTCAGCTCCTTTCGAAAATTTTACTTTCTACGTGATGCAACTGATACCTTCGCGTCCGCTAAAGGTGATGTAAAGAAATTAGATCATTTTCCCAAAACTGACTAGTTTGTTGAAGATTTTATCTAGACTAAGGAAACCAGGAATTGCCACTCAAAAATATAAAAAAATCAAATAGGCGAGTTTAAATTTACGCAGATCAGCCGCAATAGTGTCGATAGATGGGGGGATTTGGGGAGTTTACTCTAGTATAGGGTAGCAAAATTCAGCTGAACTAGCTCTGGTGTAGGCTAAGGGTTCCAGGGTCCCAGCGGCACATCCCCACCCAGAAATTCCCAAAGTACCCCCCCCGGGCTTCCCCTCGAAACTGTCGAGAAACTTAGCCTTAAAACTAGTCAAAACCTTGCAATTTCCGACAAATAAGTTTTGCTCATGGGCAAGCTAAGAAGAACTACTAATACAGTGGTAACTACAGTACTTTTAAAGGAGCTACGTCACGACCCGCGCATGTGCGAAATTTGGCTCCGTTCTCATTGAGATTCAAATGCATCCGCCATCTTGAATTTATCGGAATTGGTAAATTTTGCGCGAATTTAGCCGTGCTTGGTTAAAATTGTTACGTCTTTTTGTCGTGTGTGTGGATTTCTTCTCGTCGATCTACTTATTTTATCGCAAAGGTAAAATTATGGACGCAGAAGAGGCAAGAAAGGCTATGGTGGTGAGTTTCCTTCGACTCATTACGTGACAGATTTGAATGTGTGAACTGTTTCGTAGTTTCTGGGAATATGCTCCAACGCAACGTTAATTTTCTCTTTCTTCTGTTCTTATCCTGTTAGGAAAATCGCATCTCCTGTCCGTGCGAAAGCGCTTGTTCCACGAAACAGAAAACAAATGCAAATCGTGGCTGCCCTTGCAAGATGTGGAAGTGAGTGCACGTGTGGTTCGACAGCAAATCCGTGTCCAAAACACGGTGAGATTCCTTGTTTATGCACTTAGCTTTGATGTAACATTGTTTGTAAGTAGGTATTGAAAGCTGCACGTGAATGGATCAACTAGATTTCTGGCTATTTTTGGTTCTGTTAGTGTTCAAGACTTCATATGTACTTAAATATAGTCATGTGTACAGCAGGTCTTTTTCATTTAGGCCAAACATTTCACCAAGCATAGAGCAGTTTCGAGTTTTTGCAGTTTGAATTGTCTTTCCCTTGAGCTGAGAAGGTTTCTAGGAGAGTTTGATTTTTCATATACAAAGTACAACAGCTTTGACATGACTCTTTTTTCCTTATCAAGGCTGGTGCAAGGACAACTTCATTTGTGGCTGAAGAACACAGCCATACCAGAATGACAGCAGGCAAAGTGAAGAGCAGGAGAGGATAAAATAAAATAGAGATGTGAGGGTCTGCTTGTATAGAAATATATTTTTATTTATTTTTTTGTTATTATTCCAAGAACAAAACTATGCCTAAAAGACCACAAAAATCAAACCTTGAATACCAGTTCAAATGCATAAAGTTTAGCAAGGCAAGATTTGTTTTGTTCCTACACTTGATTTTTCAGATTTCTAGGCCCACTTGGCAAAAACTCTGTGCTTGCTAGCAAACTGTCAAACTTGGATCTTTGACACAGTTGTTGGCTCTACCTAAAATAAACTTTAAAATACTTTAAAATACAGTACTGTAAAATACTTTACAGTACTGTACTTTATTGGTGATTACCTCTATAATGTTCTTTTAGGAATTCATTCAAATGCTTGATGAAGCAATGTGTGCAAGCTGTGTGCCAGAAGCCTGCCTAGAAGAATTGACAATTTAGATGAGACCATCGGTGAAAGCGACATTTCTCAACCCACCACTGGCACATCCACAGGGGGACAGATGACAAGTGTGGATGGAATGCCTAACCCTGCACCTCCTTCTAGCAACTCGGCAATGCCATGGTGCAAGTGTGGCATGTACCAAATTATGCCACAAGAAATATACTGCAATGACAATAGCACGCATGTCTTCATGAAGGCAGCCTATTGGCAAAATGTTCTCCATAGATACGGTTATCTGGGGAAAGGAAATCAGGTGTGCCCTTCCTGTGTAGTAACATTGGCAATATCCCTCACACTAGAGTTTATATTGGACCAGGGCTGATTAAACCAAAACAAGTGAAACTAACAAGTTCTTTTCCCCTGAAGAAAAGCCCACAAAGAAAGCATTTATAGTAATAGTGGAAGAGGCATTTGTTTTGTTAATTTAAATCACCTCCATACCTGGTTTTCATCTTCATCATTGCACATTCAGGATGGGTGTTGGTTCATTATTCCGAAATAAAATTCATGCTCAATACATGGTTCTGAGTTGAAAATTCACCAACAGCTAGTTCATAAATTTGTTACTTTTATAACAAGGCCAATGTTTATTACTGGAAAAAAAAACAATACAGAAAAAAGATCAATAAGTTCAAGATATAGACAAGAAAACAATCAATAAAAACAAGGTATAGACTAGAAGAGCACACTGGGATTTTTAATGAACCAGATTTTCAAGCTACATCTCTAGGCAGGCTTGTGCAATTTTAACAATATTTCCCTGCAACTGATGGCAGTGCCAAAACCAAAAACGAAACCACTGAAATGAAACTCCTCACAACTGTCAACAGCCAACTGTAACCTGAGTGTTATTCAGGCTAACCAGAGTTTTATAGGGCTAACCTGAGTGCTATCTTGTTGTTTCATTTTGTTTGCAGGGCTGCAAATGACAGTCGGTCATTGGTCATTGGCCTACCAAAATTTGCTCATGTCCAATGAAATCCCAACTGTGGGTGGACATGATGTCTAGACAATTTTTTATCGTAAATTACTTTGTGGTAAGGGTGAAAAAAGATCTACTGTGAGTAAATCTTCCTTTTTTTGGTGATGCCCGACCACAATTTGTTTTGTCTGACCAAGATGGTGTTTTAGTAGGACATATGTCCTGTAGAGAGAAAAATATTATTTGCAGCCCTGGTTGGTTATTTTGTTTCTGGTTTTGGTACCTGACCTATACAATTTTTCCATTTTTGCTGGCAATGTCTCATAATATCCAGTAGTTCCAAAAGACTTTGCTTTCATCAAACACCCTGGGACATACTGTATTCAATAACTAGTCATGGTCAGCACAGTCACCAAATGGTAATCAATAAATTTTATTGACTATGTACATGTACTTTAGTGGAAATGCAATTTATTTTAGTGTGGGAGAGAAGTAAAAATTAGCTTGATCATGTCATTGAAATGAAAGAATATTGGTACACATTGTAAAAAAATAAACACTTTGTATGTTTGAGGACAATTTGGATACACTTTGTATGTTTGAGGACAATTTGGATTTGAAGCATCTACACTGTATTAGAAAAATAATTTATTTGACAGTATTGCAAGACAACTGTTCCCATGGAGATGCTCTAAAGGAGGCCATATCTTGTAAACAGGACTTCCTTATTAATTTCAATAAGATGCTGATATACCTGTAATATCAACATTGGTAGAACTCGCTGTAACATCAATATCCTCTCTGCAACAAAGACATTGAACACAACACATATTAATCGCACATTCAGGACATATATGCATAAGTGAAGCCATGGAGCTGATGGCTCAAAACTGCCGGAGCTTATCCCGGTTTCTGTAGCATGAAGCAGCTAGGAGTATTTCTACTTCCCCTGGACGGGATGCTAGTCCATCGCAGGTCACTCCCCCGCAATATGTTAGGTTTCCCCAAAAATTCGCCAGTACCCATTTACACTCCTGGGATGAGAGAGGCACTGTGAGAGTTAAGTGTCTTGCCCAAGAACACAACACCGTGTCCCTGGCCAGGGCTCGAACCTGGACCGCTTGCTCCAGGGACGAGCACACTAACCATACATGCATACATATACTCTATTGGCTCAGCCACCTTTAGTCAATGTTTGAATGCAACAAACAAAATAGTACAAATATAAACAAAAAAAATATCAAAATAAATGCAAAGTCACGCCAAATAAAATTTTGAGTATTGCTGACAAGGATGCAGAGCACAAAGGGAATTTTGTATATTTGGATAATAAATGTAACATGTGGAGGGCAGGATGACTGAAAAAACATCAGTTACTTGACTGGGCCTTTATGATCATGACTGATCATCCACCCACTAAATAACACACTTGTAAACTATACAGGATAGCAAGGCATACTAAATGTAAGTGACAAACTATTTGTTTTGAAAGGGGAAATTTCACTTGTAGAAAAATCTAGTTCATATGCCCAGTTAGACTACATTAAAATAAGTAAACAGGTTGTATCGACTACGAAGGAAAAATATAAGAAGAAAATGGCGAAATGAATTAAATGAAACGACTACACATAGTTATTCCTCCTGTAATAAAAGTCAAAGTTGCGAGTGGTAACCTGTTTACAGTTGTACATATCAGCTCACCTTCGACATGGCGCCGTCATTTTGGGGAAGGGCTATCTTTCCGTATCTTCTCTCGTCTCGTATTTTCCTCTACTGACTTACTTTCCTTTATTTGAGAGGCAAAATACTAGGAAACATGTAAAATGACCAGATAAACGGTACAAGCAAAGTGGCAAACTACACGTGAAAGATAAGCGAAAGGTACTTGCCTTCGTCGTTCCAGGGAAAGAAGGTGGCCGGCAAACGCTGAATCACTTCGATATTCGCCATAAATCATTGCAGATACTGACGAAGAATAAAAGCGGCAGTCTAGCAAAATCCTTCGAAGGCCTTTTTACCAAAACGTTACTCCCTCAGAAACTGAAGTGTAAATCCTCTTTCGACCACTTGCAGATGACTGACCGCCGTGAGAAGACATCACACTACATCACAACATCCACGAAAATTCACTCACAAAACATCGAACACGAACCAAAATCTACATGTAAATACTCTACAACAATCAATTGACTTATAACCGCTATCAAAAGAATAGACCACTCAAGGATGGCAAAGATATTTTCCGATAAAGTTACGAATACGTCCTCGCCGACGATTTTGAAAGTTTGAGGCTAAAACTTTCAAACTGTTTCGTGACCGCACGCGCATGCGCGACCGTGACACAGCTCCTTTAAGGAATATTCTGATGGCCAACTCAAATACTCTTACTCATTGACTCCCTTGCCGCCCGTAACCGGCCGTGACGAGCGTTGGCCTTTGTTCCACTTCTGGCGTCGTCACCTTTGACCAAAATTGGTATCATCTGTACTCAAGTTCTGCAGGAGGAAAAGATCTTTCCAATGAAATATACACGAAAATGCTCAGAAATGCGAGTGAAAAACTCGCAGCAAAATTTCGTGCGACTACGCTGAGCTGACTCCATGGTTAAAATTGCCGACGACCGTTTCTCACAAATGCTTCAACTGGAAACAATTAAGCCCAGTTGAAGGTCAATCACCGCAGCAAAAAGATGAGAAAAGGAGAAAAACGGAAGGCGAAAAAAAAAAAAATCAAAAAAACGAAACTCTAAAGACGTAGGTCACTTTCTCGTCCAAATCGTCCTCCCTGCCGCTAGATGGATTTGTGTTTGGTGGTACCACAGGGCGCTTTTTATTCAACCAAATGACAAATGGTGTGGAAATTACCTTGGAAAGTTTTCGGATGATCCGAAAATGAATCAATTTCCAAAACTTCCCCAGAATCCAAGAGGAAAATGAAATCAAATGGAAAGTCCCGGAGAGACATTTTCTACATATATACCGCCATTAAGGGTCTTTTTACCAATATTTTTAACATTTACCTGTAGACATTTTCTACAACCTAGGTATCCTCTCGAGGTCACCCTTTTTTCTGAGAATTCTGGGAAATGCTGTTCCATTCTGAAGTGGAAATTTTCCAATGGAAAGCCATTCCAAACTTAAGTCCTCAATGCATTGTAAATAGCCAACTGGTCAGCCTCACAACTAAACTGTAGATTTAATACGCAACAAGTTTCTGTTCAATTTACAATCATATTTCTTTGCGTATTTCAGTGTCCTCAATAAATACGACAGTGCTAAACACTTTTGGTTCGACCCTAGCTAAGCAACCAGTACCACAATTCATGTGGTACACGAACGCACGGATTTGTAGGGGTATCGAATGGTCTTTGCGAGCATTTGCGAGCATGCGGGCAGTGCGATAGATTTGCGAGCACGAGCAGTGATCAAATTTGTCTTGCGAGCATCGAGCACTTTAGAAAATGCAGATGGCGAGCAACGAGCACTTCGTAAATTTTCCGCTAGCTGGAATCTCTCTTTTATTGAAAGGAAACGTTGTTTTGCCTCCAAAACAGGACACGTTAAGATCTTATCGCGGTTCAACCGATCCCAGCAGCTTACAGACAATTATTATGTAATTATGCATTGTTTTATGCCACGTAGCTTCACGTGAGTCAGTGGCTTTCTAACCCGACGTTGTGAACACACCACGAGAAGAAATTAAAAGCTACTAGATCCCAACTCTTACTTAAGGATTCACCTTAATTTCCAACGATCGAGCACATTTTAGCGAGAATGCGAGCGTCCTAGCAGTTGCAAAAATTTTGCGAGAACGAGCAAGCGAGCACTCATCTAATTTTTGGGAGCAATTCGAGCAAAGGCCAAATTTTGCGAGTAATTTTAAATTAAATGAGACCAATCAATACCCCTATATGTGTGTTGGCATTAATCCTTTTTTGCGTGTTTTATGTGGCCCTCGACTGTTTCAGTTCTCGCTCCAAAAACAGATCTCGGCCAATATCATATCTAGCTTTCTTACAACCTGACGCTTGGTCAATAACTCATGATAAATTTCCACCTATGAATATCCTTATCAAAGAGAATTACAGTAGAAACTCCCTATCTCGAACTCCCTGCATATCGAACTACTTTTCGTTTCACGAACGCATATTTAACAGATTTTAAAAGCACAAGCAACATACTCGGCTCAGTAAAAATACATGCCGATAATTAATCGCGCCTTTTCAGTGTTCAGAAACTTTCCGAGAGGTGTTACTTAGCAGCACGTTACTGCTTTAAGATATGTTGCTGATTATTATGTTTATGCGCTAAGTGAAAACCAGCGCACGGTTAAGAGATCGAGTTAGCTGGTTCGACTGTATCATTAAATGGTTGGCTTTCTGTTTAACTTATTTTGTAAACTAGAGTTGGTTCAACTTTTCTAAACTCAACAATGTATAATTTCCTCAAATACATTTTTGACATTCTACAGTATGCGAACAAATTGATATTGCAACACGTTCTAACATCAAATTAACATCATCCCGATATTTTTGAAGGAACAAAACAATACGAAGAAGGTCAGTTCAGTCCTACTCTAAATGTATGCAGTTTTCAATCCGTTTTCGTCGTGCTTGCTTGATTCAATCAAGTCAGTGAACGTTACTGGTAGAACGATTCCAACAACAAACCTGGTGATGACTGAATAAAAAGCATCCTTCAGGACCTCGTTTTCGGCTGAACGAAGTGACCAGCTTAAGATTACTATTAAACACACAAGTAATAAGAAAATGATAAGCACTGGTCTGCGGTATTCTTGGAGAACTTTCCACAGCAAAGAACATGTTTCCATCGACGCTTCCCCCGTGTCATCCTCGACTTGTCCGTGAATAAAATTCTTCGCATCCCAAGCGAACAGGAGAAGAGTAAACGCTACGCTTATAACAAACAGAACCGGCAATGCGGCCATTTGAAAAATATGCATGTCTTGGGAAAAATAGCTGTTCCACCAAATGATCGCAGAGCCAATCAAACCCAGAGTCGACGCTGCTGAAATCTTGAGTTTAGAGCATAACTCGGAGGTTCCATGCGATGTAGGTTGGTCTGACTCAATATAAATGATAAAAATCGCTATTAAGTTGCAGCCCTGGAAAAACAGCGTAGAACTTGACAGAGCTCTGAAGACATTGCAGGATTCTCTGGGTTGAGTTTCCAATCCTTTCCACGACTCTACAGCATTCGCCACGAGAATGGTAACTTGGCAAGCACACTGACAAATTGTTAATGTTCTGCATTTTTGAAGAAACGTGTACTTTGTTTTGTCCTTGAAGCAGCTCCGTAACATTCGCATGTTGAAGATGATTCCTGCCAAATCAAGGGCTGCCATCAACATCGTATATATCAAACTCATGGTGGAAAACAAAACTCCTGTCGTGACCGATGTAGAATCCGTGCTTCTGAGCAAGTGCTCAGCTAGACTCGAAACACATAAATTTTTCAAACAATGGAATTAATTCAAAATAAAAGGTTGCCATGCCATCATACGCCTAATTAAGCATAATTGATACGCAAGAATTTGTTTTGATCATTATTTAGCGACGGAAATAACGAACATTTCATCAAAACAATCAGTTCAAATAGCGTTTTTGCCAAAAAAATGTATCATCCAGAAAAGAGGTCGGACAAATCCACTTTTTAGAGCTACTCGAGATATTTTACCAATTACAAATTTTACGATATTGTGCAACGGCCCCTTAGGCACTCAGCTGTATCAGGTAATTTCTCGTGATGTGATATCAGGCGACTCGGACTCCATTGATGAAAGTGACAGCGCGGAACTATTAAAATCATGCAAATTACTTATCAGGTTTTTCAAATTACACGCGAACCTCCACAACGGCCACCAGTCGACAACGGCCTCTTTTTTAGTCCCGACGGACAGTCCATACAGTCGAAAGTGACGTCAATAATTTTAATCTGGTGTGCTTGCTATTGTAAAAGGTCCAGCCTCGTACCCAGAGTCCTCGTTCCCCTTGATCAGTGGTCTGGAAACGAGCTATATCCAACAAAAAGGTCCGAATTTTGAAGTCCGAAAATAGCGCACTTCCGAGTCACCAAACTTGATCCATACCGGGCAACGTTAGTCTGTTTCTGGTTTTATTCTTATTTATTTTTTTATTTTATTGCGAATATATATGCTACAATGAGCATTTCTTTAAATAAAAATGTTAAACTCTTCCCTCGAAAAACAGGTGCCATGGTGCCATATTACACCCCTACCTGCCCGCCATAACGGTCACCTCTGTTCAACAGCCACTTTCCTCCGTCCCCAAGGTGGCCGTTGTGAGGAGGTTCGACTGTATCGTGCTGGTCCCTGTGTGGAGGGGGTGGCTCCCATGTGAGAAGGAAGAAGTTGCTTATCGGAACATTTAATTTCAATCTCTAAAGGAGAACAATCTGGCCGCGGGTAGAGCTTTATTTGATACCACCAGGAGCCATAATCGGGGACAGAGACCGTAAATCTTAGGATCCGCGCGCACCTATGATATGGGACAATTTTTCTATTTTTAGAACAAATTGCGCCATCCTGACGTCATATATCCGCGCGGATCCACGCACATGTCGGGGGCTCTCGCGTGGATGCTGTCACGTTGCGTGATCAAATGGTGAGAGTTGCGAGATTCTCTTGCGTATTTTTCACCGTGATGCCAGGGAATAAGGCAGGGAATACGAATCAGGGCGCTTATATGTAGTTTTATGCTCTGAGCTAACGGAAAGGTGGGTTTCTCAGGGTCGAAAACAAGACTTCAATCTCGCGCTGGGAATGAATAATAAGGTCTGCTCGCGCTTGTTGTAAGCTTACGCGTATGTTTTTGCGTTTGTTCTGACTTAAGAATATAGCAAGAAAACTCTATACTCTGGTATCGAGTTAATTTGTGAGTTTCTCAGACAATGGTCAATCATAACCAAAACCTGTTTTGATGGTTTCTTATTGCTTCTGCTTGTTTGGTGAGTTTCAGGGTGAGTTCGTAAAAGTTTTTGAAAGGAAAGTCTGACGCGTACAATTAGCTCAGTCCGAGTCGGTGTTTTCAATTGTCAACAAATCTTGACAAAGATTTCTTTCGTTATGTTTTCTGCTGAGATGCTGCAACAAATTTCACGAACGCAGAAAAGGCTACTAACATCATGTGTGTTTCTTCAACATAAGCATAGTAAAGTTTTACACTGCGAAAATGAAAATAGACAAGGAATTTTGATAACTCGATCAACAAAATCGAAATCGTTATTCGAAGTTGATTAAAGAAAGTGTAATTGTAACTTTGCTGATTATTTCTGTTTTATTCACATATTTCCAGCTTAGCTTTTAATATGTTCTCAAATATTTATCAATCTTAAACATATTTAAAAAACTATAGAGTTATTGCTTGAGTTCGATGTACGCTTTCACACGAAAGTGCGGCGGAAGTCCAATTTATCATGTTTACTGACTGTACAAAACACGCATCGGCGGGCGCTCTCATTCATCGACAACAGAGAATTTACTGGATTTTTACACAAATAAAACTGAGCAGTATCTACGGACGTAAAGTTATTGGGCCTTGATGAAACATCAAGCGTTGCTTATAATTCAGGCGAAACAAAAACTAGCAATTATTTTGTTTTACTTTTCGGTCGCGATAGACTGGCAAATTCCTCGCAAGCGTGTGGCAAGAGGAGCTAGGAAACCATGAAGTCCTGAAGCTCTGCTATATCTAAATATATCCAGCTAGTTTTTTGCTGTGTAATGGAAAAGCTGTGAATCTTCAACATATGTGAAATTTAAAGTGGGGTAATGTATAGCTCATGTAAAAAAGCATCCGTCGGAGCACAACTTGGTCAGCGATATATATATAAGCTTAAAGCGGAACATACCTAAATTCGACACGGTCTTACTTCACTCAAACTGGACCAACTTACGACGAAAATACTTAATTAAGCAAAATTCCAACAGACGTAAACGCGTTGAGTTGTGGGCCAAAAACATGAAAAATTTCGGGAATTTCGGACGCCATTTCCCCCGCGCGACATCCGCAGAAATCCTCGCAGCAGGCGCAATTTGGCGCAATTTTTGGCGCAATGGCGCAATTTGTTCTAAAAATAGAATTATTGTCCCATATCATGGGGACAGCCCCAATACTTGAAATGGCGCGCGCTTACGGTCTCCGTCCCCGATTATGGCTCCTGATACCACTCGTTTTTGTATATTATTTCTTTGAGTAAGTTCTTGATGATACTTTCATGGTTACATTGAGTAACAGCGACCTTTCGACTGAGCACACGTAAAACCAAAATCCGTGATTTACAGCCCTAATTGAGACGACGTACGTATGGGAGTCTTCCTCTCCCCCGCCCCCCCTCCCCCCCGGGGGAAGGATGTACGATCAGACGTCATCGTCTATAAGTCCCCAGGTGTCACCAGGACTTTGCCGCCCACTTCGGTGGACAGCTTCTGCACCTTCTCCCAACTCTTCCATCCCAACACTTCTCCTACTCATTGAAGCCAGTTCAATGCATCCTCAAAACAAGGCTAATATATTCATTGCCTCTTCTTTACTTCCTTGCTGACTGAGGGAACTCCAGACCTCCCGTATAGCCCTTCCTTTGTGAAACACTCTGGCCACATCACTTCCAAGATCCATATCAGACACCTGTTCTGAAATATGTCCAAGATCGTTTTCTCCTTCTCGTTTATTTCCTAGAATACTTACAAAAAATTTCAAACGGTTTATTTTCGGACACTTCTTATCGCCTGATTTCGGACAAGTTTCAGAATAAAAATTTCGGACACATTGCTAGACTAAATTTACGCCTATACAAAACACGAATTAGACTGAAACAACATCTGTGATAATGATAGTTTTACTGCACCCTCAAGGTTTTTCAGATACATGCACCGACGAGAAAATAACACGTACAAACAACAAGTCATTAAGTACCTCAAGCAGTGCCTCAAATGGAGTTCGCTTCTTTAAGGAAACTAAGAACTTTTGAGCTACGCAAAAGTTCTATGCTATACTAGTATGTTCATAGTTGTTCCTCTGATAGCTAGTTAATTGTTCTTTGTAATTTTACATTACGCCATCTTGTGCAATAGGAAATTCTATTAAAATAGATAATTAAAACCCAGCTAAAACTCACCTTTTCCGTCATGCATTTTTATCATAGTTGTTTTTATCATTGTAAGTTTACTTTTAGTTGTAATTTAATCTTTTTAAAATCATTGTAAGTTTACTTTTAATTGTAATTTTAGCTTTTTAGCCTTTTTATTCTGTTTTTAATCTTGTCATACGCCTCTGAACATTTTATGAAATTTGCGCATTATAAATGCTATTATTATTGTTATTATTACTATTATTATTATTATTATTATTATTAAACACCATGCCACAACATGATGTTAAATTTGTTTTCTTTTCTAGATGCATTGTAATATTTTCTATTTAACAATTTGATTATGAGCTCGAGATTTCTCGCCCTCGTCAACTATTACGCATAAAAATCGAGAGCGAATAATCTAATTGTTTTAGTATAAATCTAGTAGGCGTTCAAAACTTTATCTAAATCCTCTTTACAGACACCTCGAAAACGCAAAGAAGCGGCCGTCATTTTCGTTAACAGGCAGACACTGCTACGCTACTCACTATCTACAACAGAATAGATAGTGAGTGGTGTAGCCAATCAGAGAACGGAGTTCGGGATAGATCGCTAAGTAGATTTATACTAATTAATATTTTCAGCAGATTTCTAAAGAACAGTCTTAGCCAATCTCAGGAACTATACTACTTCTACACAGAAACCGAGCTTATGTGACCTTCATTTGAAGGCTCTCTTCTAATTAAACAACTACCTTTTCTTGTAATTCTCTTTCGTTTTCATAGCTCGAGTCAATCAAATCACTGAAGGTTACAGGTAAAACGATTCCAAAGACAAACCTCGAGATAAATGAATAAATAACCTCCTTAAAGACCTCGGTTAATGAGCAGCTTAAAATGACTAAACACATTAGTAATAAAGTTATAAAGAATGCAAGTTTCTTATTTTGTATGAAAACTTCGCGCAGCAAAGAAAATTTGTTCGTCGAAGCTTCTGCAATAGTGTCCTCGAGTTCGACTTGATTGTTGTTCCACGCGTCGGCGGCAAACATGAGAACAACAAACGCTACGGTCACGATAAACATAACCATAACGATAATTATGAGCGCTATATAGTGAGAATACAACTCCTGTGAAAAACAAGTGTACCACCAAATCATAGCGGAACCAATGAATCCCAGAGATAATGCTGCTGAAACCTTGAGTTTAGAAAACAACCCGCGAGTTCCACGCGAAGTAGGTTGGTCAAAATAAGTCATCAAAATCGCCACCAAGTTGCAGCCCTGGAAAAACAGCGTAGAATTTGACAGAATTCTGAAAACATTGCAGGATTCTCTGGGTTGAGTTTCCAATCCTTTGCACGATTCTACAGCATCTACCACGAGAATGGTAACTTGGCAAACACACTGACAAACGGTTAATGTTCTGCATTTTTGAAGAAACGTGTTCTTCGTTTTGTCTTTGAAGCAGCTTCGCAGCATTCGCAAGTTAAATAGGAACCCTGCCATCAAAAGCACAAATATCCAACTCATGATAAAAGATAGGGTTGATTTAAATATTTTTTCGTTGTAACGAGACCGTTAGCAAAGCTTGGTGTATCTTACTCTTTGCGCTTTTGATGGTTTTGTGTGTGAGAAAACCCCACCTGTTCAGCTGGTGTAACTCGCCCAGTTTCTGTTTGATGTATAAATTGACTTCAACTGAATAGAAACTTCAGAAACAGAAGTTTATTTACGTGCACAAAGACAAGAGACGATGACAAAGACAACACATAGAGACTATACTAAAATAAAACACATGTAGTTACGCGTTAGCCGTTGAAAAGGAGAATGTCATTAAAAATTGAATGCTGGCTTAAAATTGTAAAGAATTTGTTAATTAGCTCTTATTGGCGCTTCCATTTTTTTTTAGCGGGGGGTTGGTAAGTGGATAGAGTAGCTGTAAAGTGACCGAGACAGGTTTGGGTGCGTTTGTTTGAGATCCGGGTCAGGATCAGTGATCCAAGATCACTCGGATCATGGTACATCAAAGGAACCGATGGTCATGGATTTATCGGTTTCTTTGATGCACCATGATCTGAGTGATCTTGGATCACTGAACCTGATTCAGATCATCCCAAAGAAACGCACCGTAGGTGTCAAACAGATGATAATTACAATATTTTTAGCTTATATACTCAAAGCCTGCTCAAAGACGCCTTGCAAACAATTTTTTTCTGGAGCCTTACGTAATAAGAAAGTCACGCAAATCTATGAGAAGAGACTGGACAACTGAATAGTCAGCAATAAATAAGTTCAGTGGAAATATGCTCCATCAGTGACCGGATTTAGACGCTATACCTTTCTCGCATGGGCAAAGTTTAGTCTAGTTCGTCATGAAGTGTTTTGTGTCTCAGTTCAACCTACATCTTACTACTTGCTTCGTAGGTCACGTGTTATTCACAGAAAATACTTGCGGGCTCTTTCCCCGAACTCGACCAATATTTCATAATCCGTATTGTTTTTTCTCCGTTTGGGAATTATACCCACGGGGGCACAAGCACTTTCCCTATAGACCCATTGCATAAATTTAAATAACAATACTTTGTGCATCGTTAGCCTCGTACTCATGTTTCCAGACAAAGGATTTTTAACGTGAATGTGAGTCTTAGGACGTATAAGTATTGTTATTCAACTATCGGCGCATTTATGCAAAGGATCTATTGTTGGATTTTATTTATTTCTAGTTGTCATTCCTACTTTTGACTTGATAAGGACTTGATAAAGACCCTGCTGAAACGTAGCTGAAGTAAATTTACGGCCTACAAAACACAAATTTCTATCTCTCAAGCAGAGTCTCATCTAGAGTTGGCTCCATAACGGAGACTAACAAGAAGTTAGGGTAACCCTAGTACTATAGGGTTGCCCTCGAAAGAGGGTCAAAGACAGCCCGCGTTTACTAGTAAAATTTTTCAGGTAGGGTTACCCTACTACCCGGGACAACTCTGGCCAGTCACGCTTTATTTAACCTGATAAATAAAACACGCAATGGATAATAATTTTATTACCAAAACCTATTTTCACTTGAATTACAAACATTATTTCGAAACTTTCCTCACTAAAACGCTAAAAATCGTCACAAATTGTCACGATGTTAATACGATGTTTCTTAATAAGTCACAATTCGTTTGTTTTAGCGGGATTTTTTTTTAATCATATTTTGATTCTTGAAGCCAAAATAAAGTTTCCTGGGTAGGCGCGAAGGTGAGTTGTCCCTAGCAGAGCGTTTACAAGTCGGGTAGGGTAACCCTGGCCCTTGGATAACCCTGGTGCTCAGCTAGGGTTACCCTAGTGTCAGGGTAACCCTAACTACTTTGTAAATACGTCTGTGAAAAGAAGAATTTCGGAAGTGCCCCTGAGGGTAACCCTATAAATAAGAAAAAAAAAAGAGGAAATGTGGGAGTGCTAGGATAACCCTGATCATGAGGGCTAGGGAAACCCTAGCACTAGGGTAACTCTACTTACACAGGGCCTAAGAGTTTTAGAGCTACTTAAAAATTTTTGCACTGTTAATGTTCTGTAAATATTTTGGACAGTTTGATTTTCGGATGCGTCCGCGTACCCTGTCGGCCCTGGGAACGAGAAAAGTTTGTGACGTCACGGATTTTGCTTCCTTCGACCTTTGTCGGAGAGTTCAAGGAAAAGTCATTGTACGAGGTCATGAGTCTGACATATTGGCTTGTCATAGCAGCTCTTGATTTGGCAGGGGTCATCTTCAGTGCTCGAATGTTACGGAGATGCTTCCAAGACAAAATGAAGAACACGTTTCTTTACAAATATAGAACATTAGCCATTTGTCAGTGTGCTTGCCAAGCTACGTTTGTCGTTACTGATGCTGTGCAATCATGGAAAGGATTTGAAATTCAAGCCAGGGAATCTTGCAATGTGTTTAGAGTACTGTCGATTTCTACGCTGTTTTTTCAAGCTTGCAACATAACGGCTATGATGATAGTCTATTCTGATCACGGTAGCCCGGCGAATCAAGATACATCCTCTAAACGTAAAATAACAGCAGCTTTGTCTCTAGGATTGATTGGTTCAGCAGTGATTTGGTGGTACAGTTGTTTTTCTCAAGAGCTTCTCTCTCAGATGACTCTCGTAATTTTGTTAGTTGCCGCGGCAGCTCTTGTTGTTCTTTTTGCTATTGATATTCGTCACCGACTGGTGAACACCATTCCAGACCTTCCAGAAGCACCGATAAAGACACCTTCTTTGGCTTGGAACGTTTGTAAAGAAAATAAGAGAGCGGTGGCTTTCATCATTTTGTTGCTAATGTGTTTGGTAGTGGTTTTAAGCAACGTGCCTCGTTCAACGCTTCATTTTAATGCGAGTGTGTATTTGATAATAATGATCTTTCAGAGATCTGGTGTTGGAATCGGTCTGCCATTAACTATCACTGATTTCATCGATTCAAGTAATGAACAAGACCGTGAACAAGAGAAATTTATGGTTATTTAGTGAAGAATATTCAAATCAGGACTTACACTTTTGTGTGACATGCCATCACTAAAGATTAGAACGTTTTTTAACATTCGCATATGACTTGCAGACCATTCAATGTACATGTGTCGGTGTGCAGACCATTCATGTACATGTGTCAATAGTTGCTATTGTCCTTCAATAGGCATGAGATGCAAATGGCTGGGCCGGGAATTCTGCAGTTAAGCCCTAATAATGATGCATATTTCCACATTCACGTTCAACGTGGTTTGGACTGAAAGTCACTGAATAAAAAGACATTACTTATAATGCCGTAGTTCTTCATTTTGTCTTTTCGTTTCAGCCGTATGACTCTTGGAGTAGTTTTTTGATGGTTACGAAGAAAGTTCTGCAAAAAAAAAAAAAAGCCAAAAAAAAAAAAAAAAAACCCAACAACACAGGTTATTCACGCTCGAATTGCTCGCAGGAATCAATCAGACTAATAAGGCCCTCTTTACACGACCCCGGGTTGCTTTTTACCCCGGGTTGAATCACGGCGGGTAACCTTTTTGCAGTCGAATGTTATAAGCGTTTACATGAAAACAGTTGTCAAGCCGGGTCAGCCCCCCCCCCCCCCCCCCCTGCCGGGTAACCCTTGTCGAGACGCGGGTTGATCCGGCGGGAAGGATTGAAATTTCTTCAATTCTTACATGTAAACAGTAGGCCAAAAGCTAACCTGGGTTGGTACTTTTAGTCAAATAACCATGTTGTTTGTTTTTTTTTGGGTTTGTGCATCAGGACCTCCCACCATTCCGTTATACTTTGTAGGTTTTTTGTTTGTCCTCTTTCTAGCCCATGATTTCAGTTTTTGATCGGTAGAAAGGCTGGCCCGGGTGAGGCTCGAAGCAAACCACACGCTATGGCAAACTGACAACCCAGGTTGGTGTGAAGTGTTTATTTTTAGCACTCTCTGCGGTGATTCAACCCCGTCGTGTAAAGAGGGTCTAGGTTTACACTTGAGGAGATTTTTCCGCATTCGTAAATGTTTTCGGATTCATCAATATTAGAGTACACGGATTCGTAGGCGTTAACACTGTAAGGATATTCGGATTCCTAACCGTTTACACACGACGACAACTCCGGGAATATTCTAATCTCCTTCGCAGCCGTTATTAGGGTCGTCACGCAACGCTTCTCCCGCAAGTGTTGCGTGACGATCCTAATAACGGCTGCGAACGAGCACAGGAACATTCATGATGGAGTGGTTAACAAGCTGTTTTTTGCCTCGACAACGAGAAGCAAACTGCCGCCAAAATGTACCCGTCTAGATTTTGTTCCAACCAGCTTTGCTGGGGCAAAAAGTCTGGTTTCATTATATTCAACATTACAACTAAATACATTCAAAGGCTAAGCAAGAAATACAAATAATTTACTAATAATCTACATGGCGTTCACACTAATAGGTAAGCGTACTGAAAGTTTTGTCAATTCCACCTCGAGACTGTTCAGTACATTTGCTTTTTACTTCAGTTTTGTCTGTCTTTATTCTTAACTCCAACTCTTTCTTTACTTTCCTTTGTAACTAGCTACGTGTTTTCCTTTTCTTTAGTTGTTTCATTTTTTCCAGTTTTTGTTTTGTTTTCTTCTTGGGTGTCTGGTTTTTTTTTCTTCTTTGTGTCAGTGGTTTGTTTGTTGTCGTCTTCGAATGTGTTTCATGTTTTAAACTTTTGCCTTTTCTTGTCTTGCTAACTTCGCTTCGTTTCTTTTTGGTTTCATCCTTCCTAAATTTTTGTTTTCTTTTCTTCTTTGTCTTTGCTTCATCTTTAGAGGAGTTTTCTTTTCGTTTCTTCTTTGTCTTTGCTTCATCTTTACTAGAGATTTCTTTTCTTTTCTTCCCTGTCTTTGCTTCATCTTTACTAGAGTTTTCTTTTCTTTTCTTCTTTGTCGTCATTTCATCTTTACAAGGTTTTTCTCTCCTTTTCTTATTTGTTTTTGTAGCAAATTTACCACTTTCTTTAATTTTCTTTGGTTTGTTTGTTAAATCTCTACTAGTTTCTTCCTTTCGTTTCTTCTTTGCGGGTATCTCATCTTTATCAGCTTTTCTGAGTTTTCTTTTCTCTTTTGTGCATGTTTCACCAGTTTTAGGTTTTTCCTTCCTTGTCTTCTTTGCGTGGGTGGAATCTCTACTTTTCTCTTCCTTTCTCTTCTTCTTTGTCTTTGCTGCATCTCTGCTACTTTTCTTTATTGCCTTCTTCTTTGAGTGTGTTTTCTCGTCACCAGTTGCTATTCTTTTCTTCTTTGTGAATACACTCTCTCTGCTGAACATTTTCCTTTGTTTCTTCTTTGTGAATGAAGCGTCTATGCTTGCTTCTTGCCTTCTTTGTGTTTTCTTCAGCGCTCGTTGTGCGAGCTTCTTACGCAATTTTCTTTCAATGGAAAGCTTCCATGTCTTATTGCCGAAAATGTGTATTGTTGTACACGAATGTCTGCAAAGGCCGCCCCTGATCAGAAACCGTTTTAACTCCGTAACTAATTTCTTTGTGGGTGTACTCGAAAGCTCACCATCTAAGACCTTTGTCGCTTTTCTCTTCTTTGGGCTCGTGGAATCATTGCTGTTAACTTGTGGAGAACGCTCTTGATTGTGCAGCTCTACAGGATTCTCTGCAAACAATTTCGTTTTGAAGTTGGAGATGTCGTCTGCAATCAGCGCACCCGAGGACTTGAGGAAAGAGAGAAAAATTGAATGTCAATGAAATTCTGTCTCGGTTAACTATGATTTACAAGCCTCTGCTTTCCCTATATTTGCCTTAATGTTTTCACCATGCATGACCTATGATCATGCATTCATACAGAGAAATATGCTACCAAAGCAAGAACTCAATATACCACCGGAAGGTTGTAAAGAAAGCAGTGCGGATGATGCTATCAAAACGTTTAAGAACAACCATCCGCATCTTACGAGGGGCCTGATAATCAGTCACCAGCAACCTAGTTTGTACATGCTCTAAGTAAAAAAAAATTCCCTGTTTACTTCGAAAATCGTTTACAGTCACTATAGTAAAGTCCTTTTAGTTCCCTGAGCGGTCCGAATTTTGCAATTTTTTCTTTTACGGACCGCTAAGATGGACCGCTCACGAATTGATTTCGACAAATTGCCTTTTCAATTCATCGCATATTACAAACAGGTTTTTCGAGTCTGGAGTAGAAATCTTTTTACCTTCATGTTTGGAGGACAATTTCAGTTAAATGTTCACAAAAGTGAAGTGAGAAACATAAATAAATGCGTTTAACGAGAATGGCTCGCGGAGACTTAGCAGATCAAAAGCAGATCAAAAAGAGCCATTATAATAAATACTTTATTGAACTAACTTGTTCGGTCCGTATTGGAGAATATTGGTCGAGCTGCATTTTTTTCAGGCTGATGGACCTCGCCTGAGGCCAGGTCCATAAACCTGAAAAACTAGAACCCGACCAATATTCTCCAAAACGGACCGAACGAGCTTGTTCAATAACATACATATATCTCACCTGCGATGGTCTGTTGATATCATCACGCACAAACGATTCTCCAAGGTCACAAGGTTCCGTCAAAGATTCGGCGTTTGTTGGTAAAAACCTTGGTGAAGTGTCTGAAAAATTATGAGTAAAGAAACCTTTAGTCACTCAGACAGGCAGCCTAGCTGTCTGAAACTACAACTCTACCATAGAACTTAGTGCAAACCCCCAAACTAGTCTTGAAAGTCAGGGATATTGTCTGCATGTAGCACTTAGTTCTACTTGTTCAACAAAAGGTAATGTCGAACTTCAGACGCAATAACATTGAGATATTTAACGTTCCATCTTTGAAACAAACGCTACAGTACCTTCAGGTTTTTGTCTTGGTGTGGATGCAAACAATTTATCCAAAGTTCCCGGTGTTAACGTCCTTGCAGGAGTCACAGATGCGCTGCACAGACACAGGAGAAATGTTAGGATGTCCTTAAACCCTATCCTTTTCCAGAGTGGTTTGTTTTGGTAGTGGCTGCACAATTGCATTGATCTGATAGAGGGCCGGGAATGGACCACTCCTGTGTAAGGAGACGCTTACCAAGGGAAAGGCCCTTAAACCGGTCTGGCGTCAGGCTAGATCCATTTCGGGCCAGTGCGATCAAAAACTATCATAGGGGTGAAAGTTACATGCAAATGGAAATCTAAAACCGATGAACAACCAATCAAATAACTCTACTCAAATTTCTGTGCAGTGACTGTAATGACATCATTATGAACCAGTTCAGTCCAGTCTCTTGGGGAGGCTGTGAATTGTGAGGAGAAACGTCCGTTCACTCCTTAACAAACCTAAGAAACCAATGAATAAGTATTTATTTCAGCACTGATCAACTGTACCTGTTAGAGGTTTTGTTAAAGTCTTCATTATTTAATGGTTTAAGCCAAATTTGGAGACTTTTAGGAAGATCCTTTGCCTCAGTATTTTCCATCTGAAAAACAATTAAAGCAATGATTACTACAATGTAATGTTGGCAGCGAAAAGTGCGTTGTGAGGCAGGTCACTTATTCAACATGCATGGCTCATTTTTGTTTTCCTTTCCCACACTACAAGTACAAACTTGAAATTTAGTTTGAAATTTTATCTTTGCAAACGAAACTGAGGTTTTGCAATTGTGTTCGGAAAAAATCTTAAGACCATAAGGCCCATGAAATTTGACACAAATCCTGAGAGACACACCATTTGCTACTTCTAATTCATTCTCAAATCCAAACTAAACTTCACTTAATTCCTTGTTCTGTTCTTGAAAATGTGTGAAAGGCATTAGCAACACTCCAAGTTGGGCCATAATTTGGACACTGGAATTAGACACTGGCTTGAGGAACCTGTAATAAAAAGAGTAATAGTAACCTTCTGCGTATCCTCTAATAGATTCAACCATGGAAAAATGATGTCATAGCATTCTCCTACAGCGTACAAAAAGTCCTTTAAAAACACCCTGAAATGTAGAAATGAAATGACAAAAATTACATTGCAGGTGATGGTATAGACCTTCCAGCTGGTAGAGAGTGTATAGCTTCTCATTATCGTAGAGTATTGCATTGATACACTACTTACTACTTTTACTCTATTATTTTGGTTGGCCTTGACTTACAACATGCACTCAGAATATCAACGGAACTGTCTGTATGTGCATGTTGAACAAAGTGACCCAGCATGTTCATGTGGTAGCAGACAATTAAAAGCCCACAGTTAATAATGGCAGTTATGTCAACATGCAGCAATAATGGACAATCAATACATCATGATGACTGGTAATGTAGTTTACAGAATTTACTACTCCAGATAACATATATGTAACCATCAACAAATTAAACCCGCGATATATGGTTTATTTCTGTCACTAATACTTTGAGACATGAGTCAAGCAACAAGCTTCTTATTTTTTGTCTCAGGAGTGCAGTTTTGATAGTGTTGAGAAGAGTGTTGTAACAAGGATGATGCAAGGCAACTTAACAATCAAACTGAGGGGTTCAACTCAAGAGACAATTTTAAGTGCCAGTGAAAGTTTGCACTTGGCTCTAATATACCGTGGAGTCCGCCTTATTGCTATCCCGTTAATAAGGCCACCCCGTTAATATGGCCACCCCGTTAATATGGCCACCCCGTTAATATGGCCACCCCGTTAATATGGCCACCCCGTTAATATGGCCACCCCGTTAATATGGCCACCCCGTTAATATGGCCACCCCGTTAATATGGCCACCCCGTTAATATGGCCACCCCGTTAATATGGCCACCCCGTTAATATGGCCACCCTGTTAATATGGCCACCTCCTTATTACGGCCACTTTATTCTGGTGCATACAAATGCTAAGTTGGTTATGTTCTTATTTAAAGCACCCGTTCAATACAGCCAACCATTAATACAACCAGATTTTTATGGCTTATTGGTGACCGGATTGACGGGTTCCACTGTGCTCAAATGACTGATAGATGATGACGATCATGTGATGTGTAATGATGATTATGATGATGATGATGAATAAATATTATAATAAATAATAGTAATAAGTCTGTATGTGAGTGTTCTCCACTGAGCCAGGTCTTTTAAAAAGAAATTTATGTAAGAAATTTCTCCTCTTGTAATTGACATCATACTTACCACACCCTGCTCAAACTTGACACAAGAGTCAAATGAAATGTCAAGAAATATCCACTAACCAACTCTGAACATGAAAATCTGAGAACAGTTAAGGGCTTGTTTGTTTACAGCTGCTGGTATGGTGCATGACTAACATGCTATATTACTACATGTAGGTAAGGATTACCAGATGTCAGCTACATGTACATTCATGAATGATCAACTGTAGGAGATGATGATGAGCTGAGTGAGACAGTAGGAGTGAAGAGCACGTACTAGACAGATCAACCACTTGTAAATGATTCAAGTTGAAAAGGATACTTAAATGTTTCTTGGCAAAAAGATAACACCTGTGGAAGGAGACCAGTTACAATAATTGTACAATCCATATTTTGAAAATAAAAAAGCATGCAACATACAGTGTAATTTACTGTGAAATATTGTCTATAACTTATTGTCTGTCACAGTAAGGGGTCTACAATACCTGTAGTATAATCTGAGCTGCTACTGTCAGACATCCAAGAATATTGACAATCAGTCCAACTGAAGGATAGTTTGGTGGTATTTCAGCAATGAGTCCATGCTTGGGCAAGCTGCCAAAAATAAGCGGAATTAAGTCAATCTAATGAAAGACATTCTGTGTTTGCACCTTACATGTGTTTATTGGTCATTTCCATTCTGTTGCTGGTTTTCAGTGTCACACCATTCAAAATAGATCAAAATAAAAATCAAAACCGTTCAATAGATAAAGTCCAGAATCTAGAAAATAAAAGAAGGTAAATATGCAAAGACTCTCGCCAAGATTCTGGTCACAGCAATAATATTTTTCTTATGCAAGATATGCGAAAATTTTTTTTACCCAAATTTAGAGATTTGTAGAGCTTTGTATGGAGACGCCCTGCTGGTGCCCATCCGTATGGGCACCAACATGGCGGCCAGAAACCAACAGAAACAAAACTGAGTTTTGCTACAAAAGTGTGAATTTATCCCTCGAGGAACTCTAAAACATTAAAATAATACTTTTTTTGAACTGTTCAGATAGCCAAATTCCCCAAATAAGTCACTTTTTTAATCATCATGTACATGCCACGTCACACAAAAGCTTAGAAATTCAAGCGTAGTGTATCACAAAACCAAGAACCCATTCGGAACAAAAATTTGTATGAATATTAGTTTTCAGCTGCTCTTATATATCATTAAAGTAAAATCTCAAGATCAATAGTTTTGTAGTTTGCATTTTAGTGACGTCATGTGGAAACCAGCTATATCGTTCTAATAATTATAAAGACATTACTGTTCATTGGGTTTCTTGACCATGGTTTTTGGCAGGATTTGAAAAGTGGCCAGATCTCTCAGCTGGAATCAGCAGACACAAGACCACATGTACATACCTGGGAAAGCTATTTCTTACATCAGCCAACTTTTTAGAAATTCCTATTTCTTGTAGTCTATTTAGATTCTTGACAATCTGAAAAAAATTACACGCATTTACATGTACCATTTACAAGGGGTAAAAAGTAAAAACCTTCTTAAAGTCACAACATTATATTTTGTATGAAATGTTTATCTCTAAAATCTATTAGTAAAATTTCTTGTTACTACATTTACAATGTAGGAAAGTTTGGCTAAAGAAGGAAATTTTGGTACTCATTTAACAGTGTCTGATCTAGAGCGCGCCATTGTGGGATTGGCGCAGTTCGATGGAAGATGTCCCCCAAATATTCGTCACATGGGTCACTTGGCGCAGCAAACATCTGCAGCTACTGACTTGTAATTTTCCTTCATTTCCTAAGTTTTTTTTTTAAAAAACAACAACATAGAATTGACAATATAAAACAGCGTAAGTTTTACAAATGTTTACGACACAGACGAATAAAAATGGCTGCCAGAAGCTGAGATGAGATTCCTGGGAACAAGTAGAATAATTCTTATGGACGGGTCAATTTATAAAAATGCACGTGCTCATTGCAAACCCCTTTCTTTTCACGCTTGATTGATGAAACACGACGTGTTATTTCGGTTATTTTCTTTGTCATTCTGCTATATTATTGTCATGTCAAAGCAGAAACGAATATTATCATTCTTTGGTCGAGAAAAGAAAAGAGAACAACACAGACCGCAAATGGAAACCAGCAGAATCGACAACGTTGATGAAGATAAATTGAGTGATACTAATGCACATGAACCTTTTGTCGAACCGAAAGCCAAAGCAGCAAGGAGAAACTTGGTTGCTATACAAAAAGCAGTGTGTCCCCCAAAAAACTGGAATGTCCGCTAGAAAATTGTTGACTGGGACAGAATGTCCCCCTAAAGTGAAATCCTAGATCAGACACTGTTTAATCAGCACTTTGTTCCATGAGAAGAACATGTTAAAATGTTCAGTGCCTACCTTGGGTAAATAAGCATTTCTCTTTTATTGTCACTAACAATAGCGGAAATTTTTAGGCTTTTGTTTTAAAAACCTTTTCAGACATTATGAAACCTTTTCACACATATACCAGAAATTAATAACATAATGTCATCGAGTCTGAAGAGTAGAGCTTTGATTTGAAGTTAGAGCTAGTGACTTTCAAGGTCAAATTTGTAGTTTTTGGATGTCGTTTATGCAAGCAAACGGGTTTTGTGACATTCATGAAAACCACCAAGAATTCTGCTCTATTTTGAAAACCATCAATGGTTATGATTGATTTAACGCGTCATACCCTTCTTAGTCCATGAAAATAAAACTGCTTTCTGTGCTGATTTCCATTTTTGTAGATAATTCTCTTGATGATGGCAATTTCTGACCAAAGTTGAGTCTGTCTCAGTTTAATGTGAAGTAAGGCAAGGCTGTTAACGGTGTCTTTTAGGACATCTGCAAATGAAAACCGTGCAAGAAAATCGATTTAATACCTTAATTTTTAAGTAGCCTGTTCGGGACAAAATCATTTCAATCAAAGCAGAATGAGAGAGAATACCTTCATCCACTCTCTGTTTATAAATATCTGTCTTTGGACATGCCTGCCACGATGTCAAAAGTCCTCTGTGATTCCAAAATCCAAAAGCAGCCTCCGCAGACGCCATCTTGTTTTGATTCTTCTTCATCAAGTTACCGCTGGTCAACGGCAGACCCTAGTGGTCCCCAGTCTCCGGTCGTTTCCGCGGTCTCAGTGTAAGAAACGCAGTACTCGCACTGTACACGACCACGGAGAGTAGAAGTGAAGCGCGAGTCTAGAGAGGGCGTTAGAAATCGAGAGCTCTAAAACGTTTTTCATTACCCAATGGGGAATCTATTTTGAGATGCTACTTCTTCCCAAAGCCGCGCACGCGCTCTTCAAAGTCTATCTGTTCTTCCAAGGAGACCACATATTGCGGGAT
Source organism: Orbicella franksi (assembly GCF_964199315.1). NCBI lineage: Eukaryota > Metazoa > Cnidaria > Anthozoa > Scleractinia > Merulinidae > Orbicella > Orbicella franksi. The sequence goes on along the minus strand of NC_138148.1, from coordinate 3,682,336 downwards.
TGCCAAAGCCAGTTAGTTGTTTTTACCAAAACTCCATAGAATATTATACAATCGAAACACAGAAGATCTTTTTACATATTTGCTGTTGGTGTTACAGGTTCGAATGTTTAATTTGCTCTCGCGGAATGACGACATTCTCTGGAGCCGGATTGATGACTCTTTAATTTGACGTCACGTGTCACAAACACGCGTGCTGAGCAGCTCCTGGCATAATAAACCAGCTGATGTTTTGATAAATTTCCGGGGAATGCCAAGATACCGAATTTTGCTGCGTTAAAAGTTTTCAATGGTGAAGGCAGAGCTCTGCCCTAATGGTGAGCGGTGGATGTGATTCTTAATTCAGAGATAAATTACATGAATAGGCCGATTACTGATAATATTCTTGTTTACGCATATGTTTTGCAGTTTAACTTCCGAGGGATTCAACTCCACAGAAAAGAACTTTACCCTTTGTTATCACTACTTTTGGGCACATTTCTTTTCGGTGCATTAGTTAACGACTTTGTTTCAATTATCAACGTGGAGATGCCTGAGAATTCGACTCACGAATTCACGTTTACCGTCCTGGTTAGTACAATATATGCTATATGTATCTGATAGAATGCGCACAAATAGCGATATTTTGATGGCTGTTGCTATTTCATTTGAGAACGGAAAATATGTCAGTTACTGTGTTAGCTTAAGTTCCTATTCACCAGTGGTGTGACACGCTCCGCTCTCGAAATCGATTTCGAGAAATGTTTTCGAGAAACTTTTCGACCAGGGAAAGAAAATCGATTGCTTCCAGTACAAAACCTGATGAATAAGAGAAGCCGTAACTATTCCCAACAGCTGGGACTTTGCAACAGATAGATCCAATTTAGTTTCTTTTCAGTGACTATTTTCCCGTTGTCTGGGACATACACTTTGTGGTTTTCTCGTTTGCGTTCTTTTTTTCGGCCCTTCTCAAACTCCAGTGTCAACTGCACTGAATTATGTTATGACAAGAGAATAGGATCACAATCTCTTGGTTATGATTTAGATGGAAAGAAAGATCACATCGGTCGCAATAAAATAATTGATTTAAATCGCAAATTTTGTCTGTTGTCTTTCTAGTTACTCCACTGTGCATCCTTCGTACTGGCTATCCTTGGATTTATATACAACAGTCTGGCAGAAAAGGAAATTGGGACTGGATTAGGAAAAGTTTCAGCAGGTAAGTGCGACTTGTCATTCAAAGATGGCATCACTATGGAAACAACACTTGATATCGCTTCATTCAGTTCTTTGTGCGAAACGTTTTCTTTCTCCGTTTCTTTTCAGCTTTTAACATGGGTTTATTTATTTCACGAATAATTCTCGAATTAGCCTTCATCGAATTCCGACCAGAAGAAATGCCAACAACAACGTGATGTGGACAGCAATGAATAATCATCGTTAGGTATGAAGAGTCACCTATTTTTTGTTGTTGGTTTTTTGTGGTTTTGGCATCTGTCACACCTATTGAATACACTGAAGCAAGCGCTGCTCAACTGCTTTCAGAAGAAGGGAAAAACTGATCGAAGCCATTTTTTAGTACACCTTCCATCCTCGGCAAAATCTGCACAAGGAGAACTTTTCTGTCAACTTAATTGGCGTGCTCATTTTGCTGCTCTGTTAACTCCCTCTCGAACCGTGCACAGGGACTTCTCGATGCTACAGGCGGTACCTCATCACCCGCCTTTTAGATTTTTTTTTGTTTTTTTGCTGAAATTTCTTGAGCCAGTACACTTACCTGTACTGTTCAAAGAGTGTTTCAAAGTGGGTACTGTCGCATTCGTCGTTTCCCATTAAAACGTGGACAATGATAATCATGTATTTTGAAAACTCTAACGTCGCGATGATCACGTGTATCGCGGACTTGAAAACTCTGTGCATATCAAATACGGACGCATTATATGCGTTTATCTTTCGTTTTAGAGGTTTCGCGCGGGACAGTATTAAAAAAAAAATTGAAAATCTAAGACCTAAGTGTAGACGGAGGGACAATGAATTGGCACTTAGCTTCCAAGTGCTATTATTTAATGAGAAAAATATTCCCTTGAACTTTTAACAACTTCTGTGGTTATAATTTTGCCAGGTTCAGTGCTAAGCTCTTTGAGCTTCCTGTTTAAAACCCAGCAAATCGCGAGTGTATGTAATTAATAACCTATGCTTCTTTCCCTACAGGTTAAAACAAGTAGTTAGCAATTATTTTAAGTGGTAAAAAATGTCAATCAACACAAGAACCCCCTGGTTGCAGGAATTTGAAGGAGATTAACATGACAATATGTCTGGTTCACCGTGATTCAAGTGGACGACTCAAACGCAACATAGCAAATGTCAATGAGTGCGTTTATTATGAATGATTTATCATCACGTGATCATGCTCAAGCGAAATTACGACGCAATGTGTCTGAGAAAGTAAAAGCCCAGATAAAATTTATGGTTTACTGAGGACGCGAATTCATTCTTTGCTACTGCTTGTTCACATGAATGTTGTCTTGTATTTGAGTTTTATGAGTAGAAATAGTTAGAAATTAAAGATTTATACAACCATTAAAGGAAAAAAAAAACTGGAATTGGTCCACAGAATCAAGTGCGTGTTGACTGATAGTTTAAACTAATCTCGTTCAGTATCACTTGGCGAGTTCACTGTCATGCAGATCTCACCAAACAAAAGCTGACGTGAAGCTAGAGGTGTGAAAGCTGGTGCGCCTGATTCCCTAAAGGAGCTCAGTCAACTTATTTTGAGTTATTTTGGCCACGTACAAAAGGAAAACTGAAAATAGTAGTTTACTAAGATAAAAAGACACCAAAGAGATAATAATAACCATAAAGGAACAAGGATGGCTAAGGATGGAAAAGATTGACACGGATTGCAAACAACACCTTGATAAATTTAGGCTAAACTTTTCAAAATGTGCAAACCGTGACGCAGCTTTGACCACGTAAGGTCGGTAACAACGGCGTCATCAATGATGACAACCTAGAGACGGCCGTTCACACTGGTGCACCATGATCGCCAGTAGTCACTAGTGTGAACGCAGAAATTGCTTAATATTTGAAAGCGAAAATTTGCTATGCAATCCTGAGGGAGCAGAGGGTGCATTGGCTTGATGGTCAGTGCGCAGGACTCCGAATCAAGGGGTCTTGGATCGAGTCCTGGCCGGGATCATTGTGTTCGCGGGCAACTGCACTTTAGAGCCTCTCTCCACCACCCAAGAATATAAATGGGTACCAGCGAATTGGCCACAGTTGGGGTAACAGCTACTGTTTTTAGAAACTTCGTCGAAGACCTCGTCGTCAACGAGTTGGGTGGAAGTAAGTTGCTAACCAACTGAAGTTTGGAAAGTGAGTTTGGAAACTCCAGTTTAACAACTTCGATGCCAAAACCTTGGGATGTCGGAGACAGGAATTCCCTAATTTAATCGAGTATAGCTTAGACTAAAAATGATAAAAAAGGCAACTCTTGTACTTGTTTTTAATCTTGGGGGTGTGGAGGGGGGTGCTATACAACTGCCCAAAACAGGCCTTTGAAAGACTATCAGGAGCCCTCCTGAGACTATCCATCTTTCCAGTTGAAAAAACTTAAGAACATTTTCCGCCACCTCTCAATGTTAAAAACGTAAGGCTTTCCGTTAATATTGAGAACCAATCAATGTTTTTAGTAGAGCTTGGAGCCTTTCAATGTACAGTTGAACCCCGCTATTTCGAACAGGGGAGGCGAAAAATAGTTCGAAATATATAGCGGGTATTCCAAATAGCCGATAGTAACTTACTGAAGGGAAATGGTATTGAGTTCGGAATAACGGGGAATTCGAAATAACCGAGTTCGAATTAGCGGGGTCCAATTGTATAAAGTTCATCGCAGTTACGTTCCTACCTTAAAAAGTACATCTATGAAAACAAGTTTTAAAATTCACAATATTAAGGTGGCCTCCAATGGTTTCCAGCAGGTAAATTTTGACGCATCAATTCTACCACTCTTAATCAAGTGATGTTTACAATATTATCATCACACAAAAGCCCAATCATTGGTCAACAAGTTGTGGTCGTTATGGCATAATAGGTTACCATAGAAACAATACAACCTGGTAAAAAAGCCCATAATTTTGACGATGATTGATGATGGTACAGATGGAAACAGATCACAATTGGGGATCACATTGGGGATGGGAACGGATATGTATAAGTTCCACCCTATGGAAAAATCCTGTCTGCAAACAACATCAGCCGGATCACACGGTTTCGGCAACAACGGCGATTTCCTAAAAGCAGCACCTGTTTCCAGACTAAATAGCAAAAGTAAAAATACTGAAAACGCTGGGCTGCGATACGTTTCCAAGCTTGGCTAAGATTCCTTAATTTTTTCAATTTGGTAGCCTGCACGCCGATCGTCTGACTACTTGCTGTTTCACTCGTAGACGAAGACATTTCTTTAGAGTTACACCACGTGACATTTCTTCCGGCCTTTAATGTTATGTATTGCTTTTGTTTTACATGTAAATCTTACACTATATCCGAGGGATAGTTCATCTGTTCATTTCTAGTTCTTTAAAAGATTCTCATTTTCCTAAAAGGGAGGGGAATGGGAGGAGGGGAGGGGTGAGTGAGGGGGGGGGGGGTGAGTGAGCAGGAGGTTTTTAAAATAAGTTCTAAATCCCTGCGAAACTCTCTTCAACAAGGACCGTACGACATACGAAGTTACAATATTTACGGATCGCAATTTCCTCTTGCGCAAATATACAAAATCAAAAGTAGTCTGAGTATTCTATTGTGAAGAGACGGAAAGCGAAATAAAACTCTTCCATTTCTGGGTGTGCTGGTTTTTGTTCATTCTTGAAGTCCTTTGATATCGATTCAAGCGTTAGCGATGCTGTAGATTCACGCGTTGTCCATTTTTCCACCTCTGACTCTTATATTGGGATTCGCCATGGGATCCAGAAAAGGGTCTTTATCGGCGATTCCTCGTCCAACACGCGTAAATAGAACGACTATGGTGGTAAAGGCGAGGACGAGCAGAATCAACATGACGGTTGTCCGTTTTAAGGAGGCGTTGGGATCCTCGGGTCCAGGCTTTTTTGGTCTTCGAGACCTGAAGCAAAAATAATAACAATCCATGATGGTGTTAATTACAGTCTCTATCCAAAGAAAACAACTACTAGGGTTGGGCAGGACAGCGCAGAGTAGGGCAGCGTAGGAGAGGGTAGGGTAGGGTGGGGCAAGGTAGGTAAAGTCTGCATACCAGCCAAGTGGCCATCAGGTCGGTGCTTTCCCGGTTTTTGAATCATGAAGCGACTAGGAGTATTTCTACTCCACCCTGGATGGGATGCTAGTAGCAGAGTTACCCCTCGTCATTAAATTCGCTGGTACCCATTTATACACCTGGGTGGAGAGAGGCACTGTGAGAGTAAAGTGCCTTGCCCAAGAACACAACACAATGCCCCCAGTCAAGGCTTGAGCCCGGACCGCTCGCTCCTGAGGCGAGCGTACTAACCATGAGGCCAGTGCGCCTCCACATATCTATTGTGAAGATTGTCAATTGAACCACAACCAGTCAGTTTGCCTGGTTCCTGGTCCTTAACTGCTGAGAATATAAAGCACTTGGTAGAGCTGGGTAGGGTTAGTTAGGAGTGTCCCAAAGCATGCCACTGTAACCTCAGCCTGTGCTGTTGAACTGAATTCTAGTTCTTTTAACAGTACACCAAGATCTAATCTTGTGTTAAAAGATCCAATTAACAAAGTCAGCCATACCGATTATCAACATTTTTTGACGCTGATCAATAAGGCATGCCCTAAAAGTCTCCAAGCCAGTTCAACAGGCCCAAATAAGAATACCAGTAAGGAGTAAATGTGTGTTGCTCACCAGAACCATCTTGTGAACCAGTCTATAGCACCTCTTCTTTGGTATTTATTCTCATCATGGTCATAAGGAATACTGTCCACAGCCTCCCGAGTGTTGAATATCTTCCTTGAAACTGTGCCTGGATGATAAACAAACAAACAAATGAATGACACATGTAAAAACAAAAAAATTCCCATTTAGATAAAAAACAGCAACAAAACAAATACAAAGTGCTAACAATCTATGCTCAACAGACCAGCAAAACCATTTGCTTTCATTTTGTATTGACTTTGAAAGTCGGCTTGGGGCTTTAACCCCTAATAAAAACCTGGACCAACTATTACTCTGGCCCTAGTTGTTCAAAGGCTGGATAACACTATCCACTGGATAAATTCCTTTCCAGTGGACAAGTGTTAACAAAACAAACCACGCTATCAGTTGGATAATGATTTATCCAGTGGATAGAGTTATCCACCTTTCAAACAACCCCGGCCTGAATCACATTGTTAAATGTCACTGATATCTTGAAGGTCTCAAACTTACTTGGTTTGTCTGAGCGAGCATGAGCCTGCTGCGGGGGTGGTACCACCGTATTCTGTTGTCGCACGTCCACTACGTGGTCTCTGGCTGATCTGAGCTCTGTTTTGGTACTTAGTGGGGTGGACATATAAGGAGGGGGTTGACTAGAAGCCTGGGTGACTGAGTATGAGTCACTGTGTCCGTTTGTAGCTGTTTTCCTGTGACTGTCTGCCACTTGAGAGACTGATGAGAAAACATACGTGTAACAATAATTGAAAATTTCTCGAGGAAAAATGCAGCTGACCATTTTTCACCTGCTAGTTTCTGACAGGTGCAGTGGTCAATGGTTAGCGTGTTTGCCTCTAGATTAAGGAGCCTGGGTGTTCAAGCCTTGGTTTGCTTTGTGTTGTGTTTTAGGCAATAAATATACAGTACAAATGTACATGTACGCTTCAGAGCCTGCAATAAGCCCTGCCTCATTGGTAGACTTAAATTGTTAGGTAACTTTTGCATATTTTGTAACCCAAGGTTTAAAATCAATACTTGCATACCTGTATACACGAGGCAACTTGCGTACATACACTTGCAACTTGTGTAAAACATTTTCATGCGGAGTTGTATGATACCAATACTTCAGTTTCAACAGCTTACAAAATGCAGTAATTTTATGTTCACATGCTTACCAACATCAGCTTCATGTCTAGACACACTGCTTTCAGATACTGCTGAGCTGGACGAGCTTGAGGCTGACACCTGACAAATGAAAACTGAATTTAATCACAATTCCTAGTCAGCAGTGATCCAAAACACTTTTTGCAAGACCTTCTTTAAACAACAACAACCATTTTATTTTGTATAATACAGAGAAAATCATACAGCAAAAGAATACATTAAACTTAAATAAGCAAAAAAACTACTCTTTAAAGCATTTTTACAACATAGCAGACAAAGTCATGCTATCAATCTCAGTATCAGGGTTGTCTCTAAGTGCCAGCTGAAGCTGGATTTTGGTTGACAATCACATTACTACTGTGGGTCAATAAGCTGCAAATACTCCCCTTCTTTAAGATAGCTAAATGAAAATCTCAGACACATAGCATTTTCTTAGCTACCACCCAGCAGTATACATACGCACACATCATAATCCAATTATTTCCAGGCCTGTGGCAAGAGCAAAGATCAATTCGAAACTTCCTTTTGCCATGTCTATTGGCAATGTTATAAAACAATTATTGACTCAGACTTTTAGCAGTGCATCATCAAGTTATGATGTCCTTGGAAAGCTTGGAGAGCACTACAGAAGCTACATGTAGAGTTGCTCTTGGCTGAACCTCAAACAATTCCTACGATTCCCTCCCTTCTTTTATGCTCCCTTTGTGCATCATAACTTGATGGTGGATTCTAAAGTATGAATAAATTGTTAAGTAGCAGCTGTAACATACTCACCACTGGGAGCCCAAGACCCACACGGGCCCATGGTGCACTGGCTAGCATCTGTCTCAATTGGTCTGCAACAGGAGAAACTTGCTTCTCTGGAGGAAACACTGGTGACTAAAAATACCAACAAATTGAAGTTAACCCCATTTCCAAATCACTAACTTCACCAGTTTTCTTACATTCTAAGTAGCCCAAGACAAAATAAGATGGCTCTTGTGAAACCAGTTACATGTACATCCATCCAGTCTCAATTTTCCCTTTTAGGGAACGTGAAGTTCACCAAAGGAAGTTGATGAAATTAGAGTTGAGAAAAAGATAAGAAAGACCTGTACTACTCAATATATTATTTCTATTTTAACTTTGTACATGTATGTCACACTACATTGCAACTCCTTTACAAGAGGAAGCTCTCAGGATGGTCACAGAGCAAATTGACCAGTTGTGAGCATGACTTTGTTTCTTGCTTCAAGCACATCAACATGTACCACAGGGATTTTTTTCAGTATAAAGCTGTATTCAAAATTATTGCCTGTCTTTGGGAACTAATATTGCCTTCCTGCTCAGTGACAACCTAAATAAACTGATCCCATTACATCTAAAGACAAATAAGATTTAATCACACACCTTGCAGTTGGGACAAGTGTAACCTGCAGGAGCTGTGTTAGTTGGAAGACTTGCTGCATAACTGTTTAGACAACCCCAATGAAATACATCTGAAAAAAAAAAAAAAAAAAAAAAAAAAAACGGAAAAAAGATAATATATTCTTTGCACAGGATTTTTGCAAAAACAGTGGGACTTGAGTTATTGTTAGTCCAACTGACATGATCCTGGGTAGAAATAACCTGCCATTGACTAAATGGGGAGTATGGGGAGTGCCTGCTGACTCAGCAAGCCGTTTAATAAACTACAGTATCATTTGATCAATTTTTTCCTTCCTTTTCATTGGCCGAGAGCCCACATGTGACCTGCAAATAACTGCCCACAAATAATGGTCAGTTCACCTGTAGCACCATTTAAGGTAATTCCCCTGAAATAAAACTGCCAATAGATTTTTGTTCAAACTTTGTCCACTGAATATTTATCATATGAGAACTTTAATTATAAAATAAAAAAGGGGGTGCCCATGCTTGTTAAGGAGCAGTGAGGCATTAAAAATGTCCCATTTTAGCATTATTTAATGCTTATTACAAGAACATTTTCCAAGTTATTGTAATGCAAATGTGAGGAATCACCTTAAATGTGTTTCGCTCCAAATACTATTCTCCTCATGCGTAATTGTAACCATGCTCTTGTATGGAAAATAACAGATCGATTCCCTGAGCTGACAGAGAGTGATTTAAATACTTATGAAAACTAACTTGGCTATCGAATGAAAACAGAAATGTCATGATTTGTCAGTATTTCACAGATCAATTATTTGCCACAGCATTTGACTTCGACAGATAATTGATCTCCTCACCACTAACAAATCACAATAATTTGCTCAACCTTGTCCACTAATTGTTAATTATTCGACCACAAATTATTCCACAAAGACGCACATATCAATGTTACAAGAAATTTTAGCAAATTAATGCACAGAAAACTGGTACCTTACCGAAGCAAATTAGCCTGACAACATCTCCTTCAGCTAAACTTCCATTACATAAAGTACAAACTGGATTGTAGTCACTGTCTTGAAGCCAGTGTAGATAAGATTTAACTATACACTAAAGAAAAGAATGAAAGTTATTAATATTATTATACTTACATCAGTATACTTACAGCATGTAACCAAGGATTTACAAAATGCAGTTACCTGCACAATGTGTTGCTTGTGCCTGCATTTAGCAAAACATTGTCATGAACAGCTCTTGCATGAACTCTTAGATCTCATAATGTACTCAACTAATACATGAAGAAAAGTATATGTAGAAAGAATTATTTTTCAAAATTTAAACTTTTACTTTCTCCTCCACAACATGTCAATTTCAATACCTGAATTAGGTTTCTTTTTGGTTTTACTTTTTTGTCTTCCTTCAACTAAACTGTAAACTGTATATATCTTCCCTGTCCTTCAAATTAACATAACTAGGCTGGAGGCTAACTCGAAAACCTAATGGTACATTGAACCTCCAGACAGATTAAAATTCAGCCTAAAACAATAGACCTCAGTGCAAGGCTCTAACTACAGAGTTTGTGGGGTTTATTCCCCAGAGCCTCGTGCTGAGGGCTATTGTGTTAGGCTGAATTTTAATATATCGAAATTGGTCTATTGTCACCTAACTGTAACGTGCTAAATTCATTAAATGCTAAATATAAAAAAAAATATATATATATAAATAAATGAATGAAGATAAATAAAGATGAATAAAGATGTTGTTGTCGTTCGGAGAGCAGACCAGATGAGCAGGTTTTGTTTAACATTCCCTGTGGTTTTTTAAAATTCTTCGATTTGCTGCAGTGTTTACATGTTTGTAATGTTTACTTAAAGGGAATCTACGCCTCCATTCTTGAACACTGATCTCCCGGTTTGGATTGAAAATTTCTAGGCCTTAACTTTGTGCAGGATTACAGGTCTACAGCCAATACCATTTAAAAACACCAATATTTAAAAACGATTCTAACCGCCTCACAAACAAGTACATGTACATGTAATCTTTCAAAACGCAAATAGCCTGGACAGTTTATCATTAAAAGTAAAATCATTGGTTTATAAACCAGTTTCATGAACATTTCATTCCAAAGAGATTAAAGAGTAAAATATAACGAAGTAATAGTTTCAGATCACTTACTTTTGGGTGGTTTGAAACCAGGCAGTGTTCACAAACATTCACACGATGTTCGAAGCAAAACTGTGTAGTGACCTTCTTCTTAGGACATTTACACAATCCCATGATTGTTCTCCTTCAATGAAACGCTTACATGTACCCTGAAAAAGATCAGAATCGGACAAATTTTTCATTCGATTTCCTTCTGTCTTCTTGCCACGTCGCCATAGTTTACGACCGACTCGGTACTCGGTCAGATAGTATAGCTTTGTAACCTGGCCTTTCAAACTTTACTCTTTTCAGTCTTAAATTTAATTAGTCGCAGGTCCTGGAATTCTCGCGATATTCTGTGTGCCCTGAACGCAACGTATTTATTTATTTATTTATTTATTTATTTATTTAAAAATCGTGATGCATGAAAATTATTCCAGGCTTTAATTGAATAAATAGTTCTTTCAGAGGGTAGTAATAGCGCTCCGCACCCGATAAATTAATTTTAACACTGGTAGTGAGTACGTAGTCAAAAAATGTAATGCTTCAGGATTAACTACACCACAGCCAGAGGACACAATCTTGTTGAGTAGGAAGGGAGTAAATAAAGGAATGAAAAGAATGAATAGTTTACCTTTGTCTCCTGTCATCTATTACGCGACGTTACAGGCAAAACCGCTACCTAAAATTCCTGTGAAACACTGTAGCGCTAAACTCGTACCTAGTCCTTTTCGCGCTGTGAAATGTTTTTTTTTTGGGTTTACATGAAGTTTACCAAGAGAATTTGATAATAATCTCTTGGGTTACCATATAATATTGACAAGGGAGGCAACTCTTTACCCAAAAATTTTGAACGCAATCTGAAAATTCACTCGAATCTCTAAATTTCGTTGCTTCCACGAAACCAATCAAACACAACACAATGTCGCAACTGATTTTTTACAACTTAACCGAATTTGTTTTCGAATGCTTTTACGACAGTTGGAGAATTTTAGCGTCTTTTCGGCAAAATTTTTCCTTAAATTGTTTTTCGCAACATGATCGTTCCGCTATACTGGTATCAAACGCGTCATCCAGCGCGCACTCGAGCTCCCCTCCATTTCCCACACATGTTTTTTGACACGACAAATCTTCACAAAATCCTTCCCCAGCTCCCAAATTGTAATCGTGGAATCTCGCTAAAACACTTCAGGTATTAACTCGCGACATCTTGTTTCTGTGCGGAGATCGGGCGACTTCGGACGCGCAAAAAGTTAAACTGCGAACCGGGGGATTGTAAAATATTGTAAAGTGTAAGCAAACATAATAACTATGTTAACAAAAGTCATCTTGGACTCGGTATTTGTTTTTAATTTATTGAATACAACTAGGATACCATGATTCACTGCTGGCGTGTCTCGTAGAGGGAATTGAGATCTACTAACCATGAGACGCGATGGACTCATGGTTAGTGCACTCGTCTCCGGATCAAGCGGTTCGGGTTGGAGCCCTGGCCAGCGACATTGTTTTGTGTTCCTGGGCAAGACACTTTGCTCTTAGAGTGTCTCTTTCCATCAAGGTGTATAAATCGGTACCGGCAAATTTAATGCGATGGACTAGCATCCCATCCAGGTGGGAGTAGAAATACTCCTATTGTCGCTTCATGCTAGGCAAACCCGGCGGGTAAGCTCCGGCCTTATGGGCCACTTGGCTGGTATTCAGACTTACTTTACTTTACCAGCTACAAACCCATGCCGTCAATTAGCAGGAAAAAGACTTTGGTCCCGCTCAGAAAGTGCATGTCTATAGATCAACCTCGTTCCAGGGCGCTTTTCTCATCAAGTCGTTTGAGATCGAGGGTTAAGATCCCTAGTTAGAATTCAGGTTTTCACTGAGCTGAAGTTTGCTAAGTCTTGATGAGAGCTCTATCATGAAGAGAAATTAATGGCTTTAGGGGTTCCGAGAGACATAACTATAAGGATCCAGCAGGAGTTAATTCGGCATCTGAAAACGAGAATTTACTTTTTTGTCTGAGTCACGGTTCAATAAGGCAAAAATTAGGATCCAAGATCCAAAGTAACAATATCAAGGTCACAGGACTCCACTGAAATATATCTGTGGGTCTTGCACCTTTTTGCTCCCCGTTACAAATGCACAAACTGCAGTTCGGCTTAAAACTTCTCACCATGCTAATTCACCAATCCCACATTCAGACAAAACACCACATGAAATTGTATTTTTGAAAGATAATAAATATTTATTTTCTTTGAGCTGTGACAGCCCTTTCGAGCATTCGCCTCGATATTAATAATATTTGCAATGTAATAAGTTATTAATATTCACATCAATAAATAAATATTTTATATATAACTGTACAATATAATTGTTCCACTGGGAACTGACTCGACTGTGTACACGGCACTTTAATTTATACACTTCATGTTTGTGTCCACAAAGCGTTCTTGTTCGTGCTTTATAAGCTGCAATTTAAAACTTAATTCCGTCTGTGGCAATATATATAAGTGTTTCAGGCTAATCTGTCCTTTTAGCTACAGGCGTTTAAAACAGCCACGTGATAAAGAAACATGCAATGAAGACGAGCAGGTTTGGTAGTAAGCCATAAGCTGATCCCACCGGCTTTATCTCAACATCTGGGTTGGAACAGCCCATCCAGTAGGATGCTACATCTCTTGGGTATGGATTCACACTGTCTTCAAGGACCTTCACGTTGTCATCATCGAAAGCGTAGTATTTGCTTCCCTTGAAGAAGTAAGACCTGCCATTTTTCCATTGAAACACTGCATCGATATCATTGGGAATTCCCTTCCAAACTGATATAGACCTGGGATATCCATCATCGATCTTGCCCCGCGTTCTGTCGTACCGCCAATAATAGGAACCTTTAAAGAAGTAAGTTTTTCCATTTCGTTTCCATTCCAGCGCAGCGTCAATATTGGCGAGCTCCTCGGGCAGTCCGAGTTGCGAGATGTCAGCGGGACCATACTGTTTTTCTTTGTTGTGGTACACCCAGAACCTGATCAACAAAAAGAAAAGTTCGATTAGAAACGTCGACGTGCAATGATCTTTAACTTTTGAGGATGCGATTTCGTTTGCGATTTAATTACAAGTCCTGTAAAACTGGATAGTATCTTACCTATTTCCTTTATGGAATAACGTCTGTCCAAAGGACCTGATTGTGTATGCAGCATCCATGTTCTCTTCTAAGTCAGGCCAGTAATCTTTGATCTCATATGGACCTGAGGCGCCGCCCGTGTCCTTGATTTCCCAGAAATGCTTGCCACTAAAGGCGTATGTTTTCTGGTCGGCGGTTGTGACCACTGCGTCCGGTTTGACGTCACTGCAAGTCTTGGGGGTGGGGTTGGGCGATGGAGTCTCTGGTTCGACACCTGGAAGACCTGTGTAATTAAAGACGAAAATTGTTTATTAGTCATTGATGGATGAACTGAGAAAGAAATGCAGCTTATTATAATTAAAAAGTAAAGTGGTTGCAACGAATGGAAATTCGGTACACATGCAAAATTAATGACAAGATCCTTTCTACAGAAGCTGATATTTTTGTGATCATGATAGAGGCAAGACTTGGGACTCCGTTTACCCAAGCGTGTCTATTCAGTCGGGTGTAAGGATACTAATAGGAATGCTAATCTTACCGTATAAGCGTTGCACTCCTTGTATATCGTCACTATCCAGCTTCAAGTCGGGTTTATATCCCGTGTAATAAGCAAACATAACCGAATCAGGGTGATATGTGTGGTCAAGACCAAGACTGTGTCCCAGTTCATGCACGGCCAGCCACAGCAGGTCAATACCACTCCCGCCATTAACAGCAAACGTGTCGTCATCGTCAATATGTACGTCACCAGCTAGGTCTTCATCATCGGCCCCAGGGAAGAAAGCATGTGCTAGTTCGGCGCCAGGACCGTCCGCTGGTCTGGTGTCGCCATGGAAACCTCTCACGAAGTGAATTCTGATGTCCGCGTGCATGTCTGGGTTGTCCTCCCGCTTGATAGTGAGACCGCTGGCGCTCGACCACATATCAATGGCTTTTGCGATTGTATTGTCCACTTCTTCCGCTGGGATATCGTGTGTGTAGTTTTCGATTCTGTAAGTGAGTTCCTGCGAAAATTGAAAGTAGAAATCATTGTTAATTGGTTCGTATATGACTGAAAGTTCCCTGAGTAGAATTTACGGAATTCCCCTCAGATCTTAGTGAGGAAGAGAGCAGATACGAAAGTTAAAAGACCAACAAAGGCCAAGCAACTTTGTAACTTTATCTGAGAACTAAATTAAATGGAACGAAGCACACACAAACCAGGTGACTTACATTTTTCCTCCAGTATGTTCCTTGCAAGGCGTATCTTCGCTTACGTCGTGCATTATCAGATGGTCCTAAGTCAGACACTCCACATCTGTTCGCTTTCACTAGCGCTAATGTTCTGGGATCAGAAAAGTCTCCCGTCTCATTTAAACCCGCGTAGCGTTGCATTCTTCTAACAGCGGCTTTGAATTCCTCCATTGTGGTGACTTTTCCGATTCTGT
The DNA here is from genome assembly GCF_964199315.1 of Orbicella franksi. Taxonomy (NCBI): domain Eukaryota; kingdom Metazoa; phylum Cnidaria; class Anthozoa; order Scleractinia; family Merulinidae; genus Orbicella; species Orbicella franksi. The sequence goes on along the minus strand of NC_138148.1, from coordinate 3,667,254 downwards.
GATTGGGGTTACCGAGATAGCCGTACTTGATGAGGTAATCCTGTTGGCAAAAATTAAATACCCTTGAGCTCCTCTCTCCTAGCTTTGTCGAAGTTATACCAGCAATAATCGATTAAATTGGGAGGGAATATAATCTTTGATTATTATTATGCTTAAAATCGAGGAGAACATGAAGATCAGTGACATCCGAAGGAAATTGAACTTGAAGTTCTTCTGACAATCAAGTGAAACACACCCATCGTCTCGTAGCGGTGTCATGTAAGTCATTGCACGTAAATTAACGAATCACCCTCGTATGTTCCGGAATGACGACACCTTCAGTCCGTCACGCTTAAACAGAAACGTAATCGTTGTAATCCTCAACTTCCCGTATTTGTTAACATTTTGGATTAATAAGATTTCTTAACCAAAAGCTCGTATCCATATCCTGAACTTGATATGTAAGAAACGTACAGCGATGAAGACGCAATATGTGATAAATGATGATCACTGCCGCGAACACTGAGTTCAATGACCGCGCACTTTTTGGGGTCAAAGTCCCGCTACATACGTTTTTTTTTTTTTTTTTTGACTCAAGAGAAGCTGTTTTTGACACATGCAACGAACAAAGTGCGCATTGACCATCTGTTTACAGTCGGAACACCCTACTGTTCAAAGAACCATGTCGTGATCTGCCGTGCCTGACTCAGTGCGTGATCACCTCAAGTGCGTGAATAATTACTACAACTTCATAAGTTATTGCATTGAAAGACTTATCACTTATGCATTTACTCACCATAAGCTCAGATTCCCTTGCTGGTTCCACGTCAGGGTCAACGGGCACTTGAAAAATCGGTTTTCCGTTTGCAAAGTTTACAGCGACGACTGTTAGTAACAGCATAATAATTCTTACTTCCATGCTTGAGGCTTTTAAATAGGTTAAGAAGTTCCAGTCAGTTAACTTTCTCCTTTCTGTTCAGTTAGTTGTTCTAACTGTGGATCTTGGAAGAACTGTTGAAGTCGCGTTGATCGCACTCGTTTTATACCTTAAAACCTGGTGTTGATTAGATCTTCTGACGTCAGCAATGACGGCACAGGGCTTGTCTCAGGAATTCCGTAAACACGTTGTTCCGACCCATTTCCTCTGCAACACAATTCACAACTTGCAAATTAAGCCATGAAAATTCACCGCAAATGTGTTCCTTTATTTTACATTCATTTTGAAAAGTACTTTTTTGGTAAGAATCACAGCTCTCCAGAAAATGCGATAATTTCTGGACCTCCGAGTAAGCAACAAACACTTGTGTGCACGGCCAACATATGGAGATTAGTTGCTAGGGTACAAAAACACTCCGATTATATAGATAGTGCGTCAAAAGTCTTGGTTATGGAAATTAGCCGTCACTCAGTGGCAAGTGTCGCCAGTTTTCTATCATCAAAACAGCCCATCCAGTCAAAACAAACTGTTAAAGGGCAGCCGGTGTTTATCTAGTAAAATCGTTTAATAATACGGTAAAATACTCAAAGCAATCCTTGTTTCTCTTATTCAAATGTGTGGGTGAACGTGACATATTTGAAATGTGGGAAATGTAGTTGTCTTTATTGTCAAAGGTGTTACGGGCTTGGCTTTCTATTCCATGATAATCAATTTGTACAGTCTTGAGTCTAAGACTGCTTCAAAGGGAAGTAGTAAGCATCGGTTTTGCAGAACAGTTGGGGCGAAAGACGTGCTTAGTTGCGCTAAGACTGCCCTCGTGCGGTTGCAAACTGGTTACGCAACAATTAGTGAGTCACGACTTCTCTAACCCCGCCAGCTGCTCAATCCGGTTGTCCTGTTAAGGGATTTTAGGAACTATTTGGTTTGTTTAATAGATCGCTGCATCATTTCCTGATTTGCTTTTCACTACAAATGCAAAGCAGCAAAAGATACCACTTTAATTGTAATTTCACCCAGCAGCTTCTCGATATTTCGACGTTGATTATGCGAATCATAACTACATATGAACAAACTTTTGTCTTATGGTCAATCAGCCGTCAAAAGAATTCCACGCGGTCTGAAAGAATAGCTGCTTACAGTTCAATACGTGACATGACATCGATCTTATAACATACGATATATTTTATCCCTTTTTTCCAGTCATATGCCAACTTGCAATGGCTGGGCCACAAAAATGCAAATATCTACAGTAAAACACAACAACAAAAGGAGCGGATTTGTTGTTTTTGTCGGCTTCAAGTTTTCAGCTAGATCAGTTCTGCACGTTAGATAGATTTCGCAAGATAAACCTCTACTTTGAGAGCCAACCTCTTTAATTCCATTTCGAGCTGAGCATAAAAAAAAAAACAACAACATGGAAAGGAAAAAATGTGCTTCAGATACCCTATGATATTAGGTTGGCGGGAAAGATTATTAGAACGTACGTGTCTCTAGAGTAGCCACAGCGTATTAAATCTGTCAGGTGACTGGTCGCGACAATGAAACCACGTAAGAGGCAAATAACAAATTAACCTTTCTACTTGATCTTTTTGGGCAAAGACAACTACCTTATTAACACCACACCGAACCATAACTGGCTCATTAAAACCGATCAAATTTACGTCGAGATGTGTTTAGTACCTTGGTTTTTCCCTTACGCGGGACGCAGGTTTACAAAATTACTTGATTATCGCATCACTCGATATCTAGAAATCACTTGGTCACGTTCTCTGGATGTACATGTCCTTTTGGCGTGAACAACATTCTTGTAAATTCAAAGTATTAGGTCTCAACACGTTTCACTGAGGCCAGTGACACGAAAGGAAAGTGATACTGTGCAGTCACGCTTGAGGCCTGCACCATTTAATTTTTCAAAGAGTTCCATTTCCTAGCGACCAATATTTCGGAAACAGTCTACTTGTCTCTCAAATGACAGGTTTTGGCAAAGTGAGTTTGAAAATACAGCGTAAACTTCCGTAGAATGAATGGAATTCTTCAGATGAAATTGTAGGGCTGTCGGTTTTAATAGATTTTCAAACTTGCTTACGAGAAATCTTTACGCATTTTTGAGGGTGTGTTCGGGTATAAAACCTCCACGAAATGTAAAAGCGATACTTATAAAAGCAAGACACCTCATCATGTAAACTTGTCTAGCCATGTTTGGTCACCATTACAATGAAAATCGCACGAACATTTGAACATTGTTTTCAACTGGTAAAGGAGTGGTACAGTCGCTAAGCTGCTATGGTGGCTTAGTTAATTTTTTATTTTCAGATTTTCATTAACTTGCCAAAGAGTTGAACAATTATATTTGATCTCCTGGTTTCCAACAGTGGCACACCCAGTTCAGTTCATGATAGCGTGAGGGAGCCTTCGGACTATCTTGTATTCACAGATAGCCTTAATTGCATTAATCCAGTTGCGTTTTAATCCTGTTTGTTTACCACGAAGTAATGCGATTTAAATTTGCCATTCTATTCTATCTGTTACTGATATGCCGTGACAAAGCATGAGCTTCTAATCCCATTCCCAAAGTGATTGATGGGCCGATCAACCGTTTTCAAGTTTTGGCAGTTACGTTCTTAATGCGGAATTCCTGGTTTTTCAAATTAACAGAGAAACTGGCTCATTAATTTCAAGCCATCTAGCATTTTTTCTATGTATTGAAAATTTTTTTGTGTGGTAATATTCGCCTCAAGACTTTGCACACGTAAGCCTCTCGTGCTTCGGAGTTCAAGTACTAGGTACTTTAGACGGGTTTATCATATCTGACAGATTTTGTCAACAGATTTATATATTGGCTACTGCGACCAGGTGGCTCAATTCCACGTAGGCAATATTGGTACAAACTTATGCTTGCTGAGTTTCACTGATAACCAGGACGAAATACCAATATGCGTGGGTCGTGTAGCAACGGCTACACGAAAATAAGCCTCATGAGGTGGAAGCCACTGACTCAAGAAACACTGAACGTTGTTAGAAGAATCAGTCTGAAGCGTACATCGGCCTTTCTTGGTAGACACCTTAACCGCCTTAAAATTTCCTTTTGTTGGTTTCTGTGGCACATTTCGCAAAATGATTAACCCAAGGCTGAGGAGTGAATCGAGAAGAACTCGATACGTTCTCTGTCCACTTCCCAAGAATGCACCCTGTGATTATGTTCAACTGAACACTTCTACACGATTATAAAGGCGTTTCTTGGATGAGCTAATTAATTTAGTAAGCTGGCTAATACAAAGATATCACGGTTACTGCTGTCGCAAAAAAGTAGCCGAAAACCTTTAAAGGGTACGGCATGTTATTGTGAAGGAGTTCCAATTCCCAGTTATATAAAATGATTATTACACGAACGATACGCAATTACAACAAGGACATCACTTTAATGTTAGGTCAAGAGTTTCGTGCAGGGGCGATACTGATTTAAGAATTGATTACACTTCTTGTTAAGACTAGCTTTAGATTAAAATATATCAGACCTTTCTTTCCAGATACATCCTATTTGCCGAAAATGATATCATAATTTAATATAGATGCAGGTTTTTCGGTTCTTCGCGAATCTTTTGACAGCGAGTAATTTTGTGTGGGTGAACCATCTGAACCAAGATTAAGTTTAATTACTTTCGAGGCCGTTCACGGCCGGGTAAAAGTTGCCAAATGAATGTGCCAGAAAAAATAAATTATGACTCATACGAGTATCTAGTAAACAGCCTACTTTGTCATGCACCATCAGTTTAGGCTTAATCACGAAAATTCGGCGTTGACTATGTCAAGCCTATAACTGCCTCGGCGAAATGTCTCGACAATTCGTAGCTATACGAATATTAGTGATGTATGCAGTAATCAAAATCAAAATTTTCTGGACCTTGAAACTAATTCTTTCACAATATTTACAACGTCTGTGTTATTGGTAATGCATGTAATGTAGGCGACATCTGAGCTGATTTCCGCCGTTCTGCGATTTCATCCCGACTTTCACAACAAAACCTCTTGAAGTGAAGTTGGTGATTACAGCCGACAAAGATTCACTCCGCGCTGAAATTAAAATTACAGTTTAAGAAATCGGGCTGAAATTTTCAGCCTAGTCAAACGAGTTTTTCTACTGAACTGGAATGAGATTTTAGCCTGGGTTGAAAGACGATCAGGGCATGATATGTGTATATTGTGATTGTGTTTTCACGAAACTCGGAGATATAGCGTGAATTTTGAAATTCATCATGTAATGGCAACAAAATTCCTGTCCCCTTTTCGGGCTGAAATAACAACAGTTCTCGATCATCAAGCATGTCCCTACACAAGGCCACGTTGATTTTAATCACCCTATAAAATGCCATTATTGCCACTACAACTGAATTCCCTTCACGTGCACTGAAATGAGAAACCAAATGAGTTATTATTTTTGGTCCATATTAGTTCAAAGTTTATTAGCAGTCGACCTCTGACGGACAGAATCAACAACTACTGCTTTCTTACACAACAGACTGAAGCACATTTTCTTTTCCTGTATTCACAAGGTTTCAAAGAGAGGTCACTGATGATGAAACTGACGTGTAATGCCCACTCGCTTTTAACTTTCACTTTGTAGACTTCGTAAGATACTTACAACAGAAAGAATCTCGCAAATTTCAGTTCTGATTTAAAATTACATTGGGTGACCAATATCAGGCGAATGATATCAGTTCTGCAGAAATACTGAGCGGGCTGCCTGTGAGAGCAGGGTGTATCTCCTAAAAAAGATCCGAATGATCAAGAAAATTCTATGAGCTGGACTTTCAGCCTGTTGTCTTTATTGGCTGGAAAGAGAATACTTTTCTTTGCTAGATAAACAATTTACAGAATTCAACGTCGATGATGTAAGTATTACTCAACTGATTTTTCACTGCGTCATACCAACAGAACAAAACAGAATGTACCTATTTCGCGATGACAGATCATCGTCCAATGATCGAGTGACTACATTGCGTCAATCCGAAATTGTTTTTATTTCATTGTTCCTGCGTCAAACACATTCCTAGTTTTGAGTGAAGACCTGAAGCTGATATTGATCGACCATCCGGTCTCTTGGTGTTGAAATAAGGATTAGAACAACTTCTGCAGTTGTTGTCCGTTGAAATTGACGTCAAAGAAGACATAGTTACAATGAGTTTTCCTTTCTGGCGGGATGACAACATTCCTTTACGAAATTTCATTCGAATTCTTTATTCAATAATGCAGTATGACAAACAGAGCAGAAGATACCTATTTATTTATTTATTTATTTTTTTGAAAAACGTTGAAACTCGAGGTTAGACAATCAGGTTGCCCAGGCAACCGGGATGGCAGTGTTGAAAAGCTGGTTTCGGCCAACGGTAAAAGTAACAAAAGCAATATAATGGGCGTGAAGATCTAAAGCGGAGCATGTTGTAATGGGATTAATATAATAACGCCGATGGCCCTTTTTGTTTTCAGTCATACTATTTACTGACATCTGACGACCAACAAATTGGTCCATAATCTGTCGCCAAATAAATACCGAAACTCATCAACTATTTCCTTTACCCTGTGGTTAGTTCCTGTAGACCTTTCGTCCCGAATGTCAAATAACTAGAGATAATTGTGATGAATTCGGCCTGACTCGGGATCGGAATGCGAGAATATGGCGCATTTTTGAACACTAAAGAATAGCGTTTGTTTTTCAAGCTGATTGTAGTTCTTCCTTCGCATCAAGTCTCCTAAGGTTAGCTAACACTGCACTGGTGAAGGAATCAAGGAAAACTGAGATGCGCCCGGTAACAGAGGGCAAACACTCTACGAGCAAAACGGTCTCTAGTCCACAAGTTCCGCCCTTTCTTAACCAGATTCTCTGCTTGCGTCGTTGCATGATCTGCGTCCTCACTATAAGCTGAAGAAATTTGAAATCACTGACAGCTTTATTTCTACGGTTAGGCCTACCGTCCACACTAATCCGGACCGAAAACGGAGCTTTTCGAAAACGTTCTTCAAATCGGAAGAACTTGAAAACGCTGGCTATGCGTTATGTTTTAGTTTGGACGGAAAACATTTTGAAAACCGCGGCGAAGCTTTTCGATCACAATGACGCCACGATAATCATGCGATTTTCCTGCACGAAGTTCTCTCAAACTTACATCCAAAATGACCAGCGATTATTGTGTTTTCAAATTTCTCCGGCATAGTGTGGACGGGGCCAAAGTGAATGCAAGTGTACAAACTGAAAATGGCGAGAAAAGTTTCCGCTGAACGAAGTCTTGCCCGTGTGAAAGGAAAAATAATAACGTTAAACTGAATAGCAATTGCCAGTTTGTTATCTTTAGAGGAATGCGGTGGTCAAAAAGGAACCTAATTTTAGACGCCATACACTAAAATTAAACATTGCATTTAAAAATTGCTCTGCCCAAGCTTACAATGAAAACAAACCACAAAAAAAGTTTAAATTTAGCCTTGCACATTGTTAAGTTGCCAGAGAAATGAGATGCTGGGAACAATTACGAAGATCTTATGATGAACCAAACCTCTCTTCTCTGTCTTTTTGCGTCGACAGAGTTCAGTAGATATGACATTTAAATATTATCTTGAAAAGAAGTTTATACACAAATCTCTGAAACATTTCGAAGATCCATTTTCCTTTCGCAATCGTTTTCATCCCATTAAAAGCCAGCCAAAAGCGCATTCAGCAGATCCAGCACATTTTACAGTGAAGGAATTTCGATGTTTTCCGCTAAGCTAATAAAAATAGACATTAATGAAAATTTCAATTCGTTACTGATTAAACAACAAAACAGTGACATATCTTTCTTTAATTTTACACAACAGCAAATTTACATATTGTTATTCATCACTTTAATATCTCTCTTCTCAGTTGCGGTTTTCAAAAGATGTTCACACACAAGAGTTAATAATAGTGGCATTAAAATTCTTTTGGGTAGACATATGCTCCCGGAAAAGATTTCTAATTCTATTTTATGCCACAAACAATCAAAGAAATTATCTTTAAATGTTTATTCAGCTCCTCCTTATATTCTTTGGTGCCAGAGGGATGAAATGAGTTTAAGAGCATTGTAAACAGGAAGCTGGCAATAATGGAAAAAAAAAAGAGGCGTGCTTTCGGTTTTGACCAAAGTAGAACGGAATTACACTGGAATTTCGGAAAAACCCAAATTCCTTCATCAAGAATTCGTACAAACTGAAAATCTACTTTCAGCTCATCTCGTAAATTGAATTTTTTTGAAGGTATGTCCTCAAGGATTTCGTTCTCTCATGACGATGAAAACTGACAGCAGTATATAAATGTACGCAAGAGATGCTTCTACGAGTGGAAGTAAATCAAAACCCTTTTCCCTGCAGAATTTTAAGGAAGCGAGGAATTGACGCGGGGAACCCATCTGGCAAAACGCTAATTTTCATGGGACAAAATGTATTAATTTTCTGCTACAGCGAACAAAAATAACTTTCAGTTCATTCATCATTGTCAATCCAGCTGTCCATTAGTCCAGTCCACTTTTATTCCATGACCAGCACTCGACGCCCAAGAGGCTCTAAGACAGGAAACTTATGAGCCTCAAATAGATAAGCAAAGCACACAAGGGAAAAATGGATGGCACGATGGTCAGTTGTTATGAAATTGCCCGCTCTTTAGTCGAAAGAATTGCACTTCCGGGTAAACAATGTTCAACATATCTAATGATGCGACAGTTAATGGTGTCCGCACCAAAATGAGTCCAATGGCTCGAATATCATCCGATTTCCGAAATGTCGTTGGTTTCCACAAATGTTTAACTCTCTTCCTTTTAGGTTAATGCTCCTACTAAAGCCTATTAGACAATCGATGTCCCTTCACCCTGCGCCAGAGGGGCTCATAAGGCCAGAGACAACCGATGTGTCATCGTTTAAATGCTTCAGCAAACATTTCCTTATTGTTTTGCTCTAAGAATGTGCGGGCTGCCGGAACTGAAGGTTTGATCGCAAATGTGTTTCAAAACAGGAAATGTGTGGTAAAGATTTCTTTGTGTAAATGGTATTTTGATTTAACCGAGATTAAATAGGCAAAAGAATCCGGTTTTGGATTCTGTAGATTTTTTCTCTCAAAAATACTTGACCCGTACTTGACTAAAGCTACTTTGCATCAGCGTCCATTTTTGACTCTGTATTCAGTGTGTATGACAAGACAACAATTAAGAGTCAGCATTCTACTCTTCAATAAGAAGGAAAGCACAATTCTCAGTTTGAAACTAACTCCTACGCATTGTCCGAGTTAATTTCGTTGAAGTGCGTTGTCTAAATGTTATTCTCACCAATTCAAGCTGGGGAACACACGGGAAGGTGACAGGGGGCGGGTGGAAAATTTCCCGCCTCTTCCCACACTTTAATTTCCGGGTTTTTGCTCCTTACGTAATAGTATTCGGTCACATTTGGTGCTTTTTTTGTGCTTTGCTTTTCAGAAGTCCTGTCTTTTTTCTATGGCAAATACTAAAGAATATTGCAAGATGTTTTTGTAGTGGTCCCGGCTCCTGTCTCCTAGGGAATCCCGCTTTCCACCCCCTCTCCCACCACCAGTAGAGTTCCCAACCCCTTTTCTCCCAGGTTCCCTCCTCCACGTCTTGCCCCACAATGAATTGAGAAACACTGTTGTTCTAATAATAGTTAAAGGTTGAAAATTCAGAGAAAAATGTATCATATAGAGCGGCCTCCAGCTCATTAAATGGAAGTTACGATTTCTTGAGCTTGTGGTTTCATTTATCTTTCACAATCGTGCAAAAAAAAAAAACAAAAACAAAAACAAAACAAACAAAAAACAATAAAAATAAAAATAAAATAAAAAGGGCCAGAGGTCAGTGCTCAACAACAATCAGAACAACTGAAAGGAAGGCAGGCAATTCGTGCCAAAAATAACAGATAAAACACGCCCTGGACTTCTTTTGTTCTATTTCAAAGGTTTTGTGTCGCCTAAAAATAACAGAACGTATATAAATGGTAGTGAAACAGCTCCACTTAAACTTATGAGGACTAGAGGTCTTCGCTCTTTACGGGTAAAGCAGCACCGTCCACAAGGCTTTTGACTGCATCCTTTCTCCTGCCATCAGACCTGAGGCGCCTTAAAGAGATTAGTCGTGAGAAATAACGAACAAATTTTACAAGATGTTAGGCTTCCCTCAGAAAATCTGTCTTATTTTTACAATAGTTCTTTCAACGAATGTCGAATTCATTATGGGAAAGCCAGTGAACAACGCCAAGTTGAACCCCTTGTTGGAGGTAGGTTGAATTTCAGTGAAGGAGTTGTGTTCTCAGTTGCTGCAAGACCATTTACAATCGCGGATGATGTAGTAATCGGCCACTTTGAAAGGCTGTTTTTCAAGAATCAAGCTTAAAGGACGTTTTTTCAACATCAAACAGATCGATTATAAATGCTTAATTCAAAGTATACTTCTTTCAAAAGGGAATATTCCACTCATCAGTTTGTTTATCAATCCAAAACATGGTTGTTGACTTTTCATGCGGAGTTAAATAGAATTATTATACATTGAACTCGCTATCTCTTTTCTGATTGGCCGAAAGCGTACGGTGAATTTTCGAAATCAGCGCCTTTGACGTTATCTAGCTGCAGATTATACAATATCATGCATGTCAAGGTCATGTATGACCGCGGTGCATGGGTAATCATGCCAAGTTCGCGCGCTTTGTGTTGCGTGTCGTCAGTGAGGAAGCAAAAACATGACTCCCATTTTGTTTCTTGTTCAATGTATAATAAAACAATCATTAGATTCAGTTTTTGTGATATCCAGAGTAATCAAGGTCTCGGTAAGGGTTGAGCCTCAGCCTTCGGCTTCGGCTAATAACCCCAACCTTGATTATTCTGGATATCAAATAAACCTCATCCACTAATTGTTTATAACCAAGCTGCAGTAAAAATATATTTGGTATGGGAATCTTTTTTCATTCACTCGAAATGATGTTTAAGTAGACATGCACAGGTTGAACACTGATTTGGCACCATTCACAATGAACTTCGTTGACTACCTTAATTATTTGCAAAAAATTTCGGACGTTTTACTTCGGAGTTTAATTTTCGGACACATTTCTGACAAATTTGGGACAAAAATTCGGACACTTTGCTGAAACACAGCTTAAGTAAGTTTACGCCTACAAAACGCGAATAAGACCGAAACAACAACTGTGAAAATGACAGTTTTACTGCAGCCTCAAGGTTTTACAGATACATTGACGTGAAAATAGCAAAAATTGTGTACGAAAATAGCACAAATTGCATTGTGTCACCAAGAACTCGTTCCATTAAGGAAACTTAGAGCTATAGGGTTACTTAAATGTTTTATACAGTACTGTGAATATTTCGGACGGTTAAAAGGTTCGGACGGTTTTATTTCAGTTCGAACACTTTTTTTGTCCGAAATTTATTTGCAAGTGGTGTAGCTCAGCATCTGACAATATTCCGCAATAACATAATTAATCCTTTTCCTTAATTTTTGCTCTTCACACAGAAATATCTGAGACGTTATGGTTACTTAAAACCGGCTACAAAGGTCTTCCCTCATTGGCGAGCTTCATGGGATCAAGAAATAACTCAGCCTTCGATGGAAGGTGAACAAGAAATCGAACAAGCAATTCGAAAACTACAAAACGTTGCTGGTCTTCCCGTGACAGGAAAAATAACAGATGAAGAGGCTGTTAAGATAATAAACCAAAGGCGATGTGGGATGAAAGATTTTCATACCGGAAAAAGAACTAAAAGATTCGCACTGGAAGGCACGTTTTGGCATTCAAAGGTACGTAATATTACTTAATATCCGATAATTCTTGAACAATTTAATGTTAAGAGTATATCTATTTTAAACACTCATGATGATATGCAAAGTGGAATTACTCTTACATAACCTCCTATTCATGATTAAACAATTGGATTACTTAAGATTGCGCGCCTGGAATGCAATAAATACTAGAAACCCGTCAAACAACTCCACATTCTAGCTCAGTTTTCAGCGCATGAGCTGGCGGACGGCCCACCCACCCACCCGGATTCGCGTGGGTCGCAATTTTGGTACCTCCCCTAAGCCAAGCTACCAGCTTGGCTTAGCCCTCTGAACAATATTTTCTCCACTCCTTAATATCACTGAGCATGAGTGTGAGCGTTGTTGAATAGAATACTAATTAAAATCACCAATCTCCAAGTAATATATTACATTAAATATTTCAAAGAGATCATTTGAAGATTAACTTTCTGTCGATGTATACTTCTGTACTTTCTGATAAACCCTGACAATTTGGCAAGAAAAGAAGATGATGGGTTCATTCAGAACGTTTTACCATGTGCTCTTTGCTTCTAGTCACTCTGAAAAGATTCCGCTTGCAATTTGCCCTAAGCAGACCTTGATCGACCACCATGTACCTTGAATAAGCACGAAATAAGAGGGTGGCTCGCTCGGAATACGTTTAATGAACACAGGTTTTGATACCTGTGTTTCATTAGCCATTTGTTCTGAAATCCTAGATCCTTTGGTCGCCAAAATTGAAGACACACAAGTTTACAACACAGACCTTTTTTTTTGGGCAGTTTAGCTGACGTATGTGCCGTTGCCTTTCAGTAACCAATAAGAATCTGAGAATTGTGGGGTACTTTGAATCGTTACGTTATCTCACATACCTTTCTGAAAAAAGACTAAAACCTTCAACACTCTGTGTCACTTATTAAGAAAAAATCAGCACAGATAGCCTAGCATTAAGCAAATAAAATGATCGCTGTATCGACGCCATGTTTGTTTATTTGTAACTTGACCTTTCGCGCGCGCTGAACCGCATTAGCAAGAGCGTGCGCGGAAATTGTGTTCGGCCACCTTAACTATAGATACTACTGGTATAACAAGTTATATACATGGCTTCATCTAAACTTGGTACCTCGTCCCACTCAGAGAACGAAAACATGCCTGGATCACTCACATCTTGTCTCATTACATTACAGGACTTGACTTACAAAATTCAAAGCTTTTCATCGGACTTAAGCAGAGAAGATATCGCTAACACGACAGAGAAAGCACTGCAGATGTGGTCCAACGTTAGCCAGTTGACCTTCACTCGAGTCACAACACCGGGCGTCAAAGCTGACTTAAACGTCAAGTTCGTCTCTGGTTTCCATGGTGACAACCACCCAACAGACGGGCCTGGAAAGCAGTTAGCGCATTCTTTCTACCCGTCAAACAACAGGGGACTCGCTGGTGATATGCATTTTGATGACGATGAAACCTTTTCCATTAATGGCGGGCGTGGTGTGGATTTTCTTTGGCTGGCCGTGCATGAACTGGGGCACAGTCTCGGTCTTGAACATTCATATAATCATCCTAACTCAGTCATGTTCCCGTATTATAAGGGATACAGGCCGAAATTACGGCTGAGCAGTGACGATAGAAATGGCATACAACATCTTTACGGTAAGTTTGCATACACTGTGACGTAATACAAAAGGAGAGCTCTGTATGGTTTGTCAGTGTTTTTGGTTCAAACACAAAGATGTGATACACTTTTGAAAAGCTCTGATGAAAAAAGCTTTGTATGTATTTCTTATATATATCTTTTTATTTATTTATTTATTTATTTACTTTTTGTGCACTTGTTCCTCCAAACCATACAGAGCTCTCTTAATCACAACTTTTGAAAAGTGTATTACCTCTTTGTGTTTGAACCAAAAACACTGGTACATTTGGTAAACTTACTAACTTTTAGATGCTTTTTTGGCTACCAGGCTCAGTTTTAAATTAATCAATTTTAAATATTCGTACCATGTCCCTTGAATGTTTAGAACATGGCTAATTCTCTCTTCTGTTCCTCTGCCAGGTTCTAAGACCGATCCTACTGCGACAATCCCGACGTCGCCAGCCGTCTTATCTGAGTCCGCACCACACATCTGTTCTTTGCAGAAGATAGATACCGCAGTAAGGACCAAGAATGACAACACGTATGTCTTCAGTGGTGCCTACTTTTGGCAGCTTCAAAGGTCAGGGCTTGTCTCAAACGTTTTGAAGATTAGAGAGAAATGGGTGGGGCTGGAAGATAACATCGATGCAGCACTAACACGTCGCGAAAACGGAAAGACCTACTTCTTCAAAGGATCAAAGTATGTAAAATAAGTTATGCATTGCTTGAACAGTACGTAAGCGATTTGCGTTGGTCTAATGAGCAAGACTTGGGAAATGATTTCTGTCGAGGGGCACATCATATCCAGGATTTTTCACGGGGAGAGAAGGGTGGGGTGGCTAATACCTTGGGGTTGCAGAATCAATAGGGCGTACCCACAAAATGTTGCAAGTTGAAAATTTGAACCTAATTGAAAACTTTTCCACCAGAAACACTAGCAAAAGCACAAAGGAAAACGTACAATGAGGTAACTTTCCATAAGTACTTGCCCTTTAATTTTGTCATAATATTCAGAATCTTTTTCAATTTTCTGATTTTTTGCTTCTCCAAGAGGGGGTGGCTAGCCAGCCACTCCACCCTTCCCCCGTAAAGCCGCCCCTGCAGTCCTAAGGCTTGAGCTGATTGATAAAAGCATTTTTCGAAATACCTCTGATGTACCTAACACTGATGAACCAAGAAAAGGGCAAAAAAGAAAATTATTTTTCACGTATCAGTAGGAAAGCTGTCACTCAACTGATTTAATTTCGAAGCTAACATACTGCTTGCTTTGTTGATGTCGCGCAGATAGACACTGTACTGTACTTTCATGTTGTAACGGTTTTGTATCTGCGCATTAATTGCCTTCATTAGTTGTTGAGTGGAATTTTCTGATTTACCAACGGAACATACAAGTTCCCCGTCACTTACTGCGAAACTAAACTGTTTTGCCCTCCTAACCGTCCAAGAAACATGATTTTTTAACAGCTTAATATAATCTTCTGCCTTAGATACTGGATTTTCAATAATACAGCTGCATTGGAAGGTTCACTTGACATCACAAACCTCAGTCTACCAATTGAACTTCAAAGCATGGACGCAGCCTTGGAACTTCCAAGAGATGACCACGCCTACTTCTTCAAGGGTGATAAATTCTGGCGATACAACTGGTCCACAGCATCAGTTGATCAGGGATATCCACAGACAATAAGTTCATTCTGGAAGGGGCTCCCAAATGACGTCGACGCTACCTTTCAGTGGAAGAGAGGAAGAGTGATGATTCTAAAAGGCGGTGAATACTACTCTTTAAAACACAAGGGTAAAATGGGAGTAAAGAAAGGTTTCCCAAAAATGTTTGCTAGCAATTGGCTAGGCTGCCCTGTAAAGAATCTCGGAGAACACTGAAGGCGCGGGTCGTAAATAGTGAGCTAGCTTGCGTTTATGCGAGAACTGTACAACGGCCGGCCGTGTTCCAGCTGTCAAGAGACGAACCTAACTTTACAAATTGTGAAGGCTTTTTTCAAGCTTTGGTACAGTGTGCGATATATTTATAACAACTGTGTATGATACTGTGAGATAAATAAGAATTAAAAAAATACCGTTTTGCGCTGTGAGGAAAATGTCCATCTCATCAACCACTCCCTAAATTCCTGACAGTGCCTCTCACTGTACTTAGGAACTAGTCACTAAGCATTGGGCTAGGAGGGTGGACCGGGGGAGAGAGGGGGTGGGTCATCAGTTTTTGAGCCCTTGGTAGGGGGTGGGTCGTTCAATTTTCTGCTTTCCATGGGGCTGCGTCATCCTTTTTCATAACAGAAATTGCCATAATTGTATTTAATAGTCTTATACTACTGGAACAGTCGACCACACATTTTGTACACATCGAGGCAAAATTGTTACAGTTCAACCCCTGTTAAACCGCTCTCCCCGGGGAAATGGATAGTGGCCGCTGTAATATTTAAATAAAATCGAAGATCAGTTACATGGCTGATACCGAACTGAAAAAATAGTGTTTTGTAGAATATTGTTTCTTACCTATACAAATTTCTTTGTTATTCCATATTATATTGTGCCACAGTTTCTCTGTAGAAAACGGGTCTCTAAAATCTGCCCGCCATTGAAGTAGCTCGGTATAAAATTGAGAAGAGATTGTGAAATCCTTTAGTTATAATTGCAATGAAATAAGAAAGGACCGCCAAAACGTTTTAGAACTTGATGTATGTAATTTTTCCATATGCCGTCATTTTCGCCGAGGATTCTTTTTAGCCAGGCCAGTCGTAAGGATTTAACCATTGTTTCTAAATCAATCATTTTCAGTCCACTCTTTTCATAATCATTTATTGCTGACAAAAGTGTGACTTTTCTACTCGTTTCCATAGAAATTTAAAAATCAATCGGTTCAGTTCTTGGATAACTCCCTTGGGGGTAGTTAATAATGACGATACATGAACAAATTTCTGGACGATCAGAGATTTTATTATTGTTACCTTCCCATAGAGAGTGAGAGACCTCTTGCAGACCAAACATTTACATTGTCTAGTTTTTCTATGAAATTTTTTTCGTGTGAGTAATTTTCGATCGTAAGAGTCATAAACCCCTAGGGCTTTAATTGGTTCATTTGCTCATTGATACCAAAGGGTTTTGTTTTATTTTCTCTTAAAGATCCAATCCACATTCCTTCAGTTTTAGTGAGATTAAATTAAACTGAAAGTTTCTTAAAATCGTCAAGCAGCCTGAAAAGAGTTTAAGCTGAGTTAGTGCACGAGAGCCAGTCACCGATATAACGATCTTCTATAAAACCAGTTTGATTGTGATGGATAATGTTCGGCAGGACATTTTTTAATTCTAGTGGCTATTAGCTACAGACTTAATTTTTGCGTCCACGTTTGTAAGGCGAAGATTGCTCACCTGTTGTCCACAAAAGATTGGTCTTTTCCTCTCTTTTCAATACGTGCAATGACTGCTTGTTTTTACGAGCATGACATTTCGCCGTTTTCGAAGCATTCGTTTGTACATCGAATAAAAGTTCACTAATTAATGGCCAGAATTATTTGTAGAATTCGACGGGAATTCCATTGTTCCCAGGGTTTTTGGTATTTTGAGAACTTTCTAAAAGCAAAGCACATTCTTCTAAAGTGATTTTACCTTCACATGAAGCTACATGACATCTTTTTTTTCTTCCGAAAGTTTTTGGAATTAACAAGATCTTTTAAAAAAAGATTAGATCGCTTCATTGTTTCTACTCGTGTATAACTCCTGATAAAAGCGTCGCGTTGTTCGAACAAGATATTAATATTTAAGATGATTTCCGCAGAACATTCGAGCAATAACGGCAAAAATTAAGTTACCAAGAAAACCTCATAACATTTGACACTTAAATAAAGTTTTTATTATTACATTATTATTATCATTATCATTATTGTTGTTATTATTATTATTATTATTATTATTATTATTACGGTAATATCTGGAACACAGTAAAGAAGAACTTATCGAGACTAAAGCTCTCAAGATGACCCCGCGAGGGAAAATTGAACTTGAAGTTATCCATATTTCAACTAAAACAGACGTTTCGCGTTAGTTAAAAAACTCGAGAACACATTCTTACGAGGTTTGGCTTTAACTTTGTTGAGAATGCTCGAGAAATTAATCACGGGGTCACTTAGAGAAATTAACTAAACTGAGTTGTTTCAAATAGTATTCCAAAAGTTACCTTGCTATGAGTAGATTTTTAGTAAATAATTTTTTCACTTGTTGCTCGAACTTTGAGCGGAATCCGTCTTAATTTTCTCATATGCTTTCAGTACGTTTACTGAAACTGAACAATGAAACCCAGACAATGAAAACCAATCAGATGGCAGAACTGAAACAAGAGATTCCAACATTTTCAAATCCAGCCGTGCCGACTGGTCTGCTATAAACGCAGGCAGACCACGCTATGTGTTCGTGGTTAATAGTTGTTTATATGAAACGAACAGAATCCATGAGGGTTATGAATAAAGCTCTGAAAATTGCATATCTAAATTACATCTCGGTCTGAATATCCCAATAAAGTTAAATGAAACGTTAATCGACTCGTGTGGTGTTTTTTCGCCTTCCTGGACCGTCTGAAGGGTCTTTTTACGAAATTTCTTTTGGCCGCAGACCGGTAAGACAAAAGAGGGAGACAAGGCTTGCAACTTGGCGGCCGCCAACCGGACCTCCTTCACTTCAAACTGGAATTAACGCCAAAATACTGAAAATCTCACCTGGATGGCGACGGTTGTTGATTGATGAGATTTTTCTCTATCTCTTCGCCGAATTTGAGCTTCATTCTTCGAACATTTTCCGAGAAAATCGATGCTGAAATCAGGAATACAGCTTTCTCAATATGACTCAGCGACCACAGGAATTCAAGGCGTGCAGGCAGTCTGCATGCCGGACACGTTAACCCCAAAAACTCTTATTAGGAAAAGTAGGGACTGTATACCCCAGACCAAATGCAGTGGCACCTCCTTTGGGGTTTTAAGGTTGATATCTAAACAACAGAACGAAAGATAAATAAGATAACGTTATTTACACAATAAAAATAAACTTTATGCGAAATTGCTAGTGGCAAGGCTGCCGTAGAATGTCACAAGTTTCTCAACCGTTTCGTTTTACAAACGTACTTATCAGGAACCTTTGCGTACTACGCTAGCACCTAGTTCTCTGTAGCATAAGCATAAAAGAAGCTTCTGCGCTAGTGAGGACGGCCACGACATAAGCGTAAGCATAAGCATAAGAATATCAAAACCTTGCGTTCTTCTTATGCTTATTCTTATGCTTATGCTTAAGTTTACGCTTATGTCGCTATGATGTCCAGTGAGGACATGTTGGCATAAACATAAACATAAGCATAAGCGTAAGACTATCAGCCAATCAGCGAGCACTTTATGCTTATGTCAACGATGTCCTCACTGAACATAAGCATAAGCATAAGCATTAAATTAAGAAGAAAGATTATGCTTATGCATGTGTCGCGGCTGTCCTCACTAGCGCATAAGCTTCTTATGATTATGTTTATGCTTATGCTTGGGTCGCAAGTGAGGACCGGCCTTCCGTGTCGGCAAAATATTGATTCATATTAATACCGATTATCACAAATACCATTTTGCTTTAACGTATTCCTGTTGAAGCATTTTTTCTCTTTCATTACCCCCCGTGCTCTTCTTTTCGAATACCGAATACAGGTGAGTTGGTTGCTAAGGAGCCACGTGCGTGAGAGATGAGTTGAGTAGTATAGCGTGAGCGGTATAGTTGTGCGTGTAAAACCCGCGGATAAAGTTGTCCAAAAAGAACCAGCAGAGTTTGAACTTCGTCAATCACCGACAAGGATGTTAAGCTTCCCTCAGAAAATCTGTCTCATTTTTGCAACTATTCTTTCAACGGATGTCGAAATCATCATGGGAAAGTCCGTGAACAACGCCAGGTTGAAGGTAGGCTGTATTTCAGCGAAGGAGTTGTGTTCTCAGTTACTGCAAGGACTGTGAGCCATTTACAATCATGATCATGTGTTAGTAAATGGACATTTAGTTTGAAAGGCTGTTTTTCAAGAATCAAGCTTACGGTTATTTTAAAACATCAAACAGATCGATTATAAATGCAATATTCAAATAATAATTCTTTTCCACAGGGAATTTCATTAATTTGCTTGTTCATCAATCCCATGCAGTATGATTCTTGACTTTTCATGCAGAGCTTAATGGAATAATCAAGCGTGCAGTAAAAAATAATCCGTATGGGAATCATTTTTCATTCACTCGAAATGATGTTTAAGTTAGACAGTTTGTGCAATTTGTCACCGTTCACATTGAATTTCTTCGACTAGTTCAGAATCTGACTTTATTATCCAACTGCAGCGAATACCGTCCAAATAACAGGACATATGTACAGCGATATTGTACAGTTATTTGTAGAAAACCTGTTTGCCGGACAGGTCGGCGCGCACACGCAACACTGTCACACTGTCCCTCTTTCACTGATAAATTTATAGACTACAGCAGTCGGATAATAAATCTCTTATTAGATGTTTTGGTATGTAGTATCGCTTTATATTTTTACTCGGTGTTTGTATTTTGACTCGCCCTACGGGCTCGGCAAAATACGGCACAACTCGTAAAAATATTCAGCGACTGCTACACACCAAAACATCTGATAAGATATACATATTCCGCAATAAGATTCATCCTTTTCGTTTGTCAAGACAACTTTTGCTCTTCACACAGAAATATCTGAGACGTTATGGCTACTTAAAACCGGCTACGAAGGTCCTCCCTCATTGGCGAGCCTCATGGGATCAAGAGCTAGCTCAGTCTTCGATGGAAGGTGACAGAGAAATCGAGCAAGTAATTCGAAAACCACAACGCGTTATTGGTCTTCCCGTAACAAGAAAAATAACAGATGAAGACTCTGTTAAGATAATAAACCGAAGGCGATGTGGGATGAAAGATTTTCACACCGGGAAAATAACTAAAAGATACAGACTGCAAGGCTCGTTTTGGCATTCAAAGGTACGTAATGTTACTTAAGATATAATTCTTGAATAATCGGTATATCTAAAATTGTCTCCAAGTAATAAATTACTTTAAATATTTGAAGAAAATATTTTAGGATTTATTTCTGCCGATGTATATTATCTGATACACCCTGACAATCAGTTCCAAGATAAAACTTCAAAAAGAAAATTATGGGTTATTTCTTATAAACTAAATGCGATTTTGAGACGGCAACACCGCATTATATATTTTATCGGCCTAACGTCAGTATAATGCGTGACAGTACTTTTGATTAAAATATACCGCATTCCAGTACGTGCGAAGAATTGCCATGGATACTGGAATCTACTGGCATAAAATGAAGTTTTCTGTTTGCCGGCGAGTTACTTGAATATTTCGACTTTTAAGCCGTAAATTCCATTTACAATCTAAAAGTATTCATTTAGATTTTGCTTGTGAAGCTTTCCAAAGTATAGAGTAAAGAAAAAGCTGAAGAATTTAGACAAATCATAAAGAATTGGTCCATGCTTAGCGTGCGTATATCGACTTTTGTTAAATGGATGCACGCGGGAAGTTTGGAGAGCACGAGAGAAGCGTAAAGCCCCGGCCAAACGATTGCAACATATCAACACAACATATCCCAGCATTGTTGGCCCAACATTTGCAAGCTCTGATCAAACGCGTACGATCGCAACATTTCAGCACAACATATCGCAACATTGTTGGGCGCGACATGTTGCGTGCGTTTAGCCACCCTGTTGCGACGTGTTGCGACATTTTGGGTATTGAAAATCGAACTAGTGCGCATGCTCGGGCGCAACATTGTCGCGCGAACCCGGCTAAACGAGTACAACATCATGCAACATCCACAAATGAAAATGTATGTTGCGTAGCATACGAAACGTCAAGTTATTAAAATGCGTAAGTTTAATATGTTTATCACCACTATTTGTGTTTTATTCCTCGTTAAACTACGATGGCCCAAGAACAAAAGCCTTTATGTTGCATTAAAAATTTGACCATTTTCAAATTTGAGCCAACAACACCCAACATGTCGCAACACGTCGCAACAGGGTGGCCAAACGCGCGCAACATGGCCGGACCCCAACTATGCTAGGTATCCTGCCTGCAGCAGGAACTTAACCCCTAGCTGAAGAATTTGGTTGATAAATATAGCTGAACCTCCAGCTGTAATCAATTAAAAAGAAGCAATGTCAGCTTTTTTTAGGCTTTGTTTATTTCTACTTGAATATGAGTGTTGTGATGACAACATCTATAATAGTGCAAAAGATCTGCCAGAGTGCCTAAATAACGTTCCTGAAGTTCTGAACATTAAATTTTTCCTGAGGGAGCATGACCCGGACTTCCCTACTTTGAACCCTGTCAATATGTTTAAACCTTCACTAACGACCATGCAACACGCTTTCATCAAACAGTCAAGACAATGCCAGCTCTGATTTATGCACTCTTTTCAGCCTGCAACAATTTTACTTTTTAATGTTCTCATTGGGGGGGGGGGGGGGGGGGTCATCCCAAAGATTTAGGGGTACAAGTGGGGGGGGGGGCAGCAAAAAAATCTCTGAAGAGCAGGGGGTCATTAAATATAGCGGAGAGTATCTATCAATAAGCACGAAGTATAAAGGTTGTGGTTTGCTTGGAATAAGTTAATTTTTAAAATACGTTTTTAAAACGTCTTCTTTACTTGGTTCCTGGTCTCAGGGAGAACGGAAAGATGCCTGGATCACTCATATCTTGACTCATTACATTACAGAACTTGACTTACAAAATTCAAAGCTTTTCATCGAACTTAAGCAGAGAAGATATCGCTCACACGATAGAGAAAGCGCTGCAGATGTGGTCCAACGTTAGCCAGTTGACATTCACTCGAGTCACAACACCGGGTGTCAAAGCTGACTTAAACATCAGGTTCGTCTCTGGTTACCATGGTGATGACCATCCAACAGACGGGCCTGGAAGAGAGTTAGCGCATTCGTTCTACCCGTCAGACAACAGGGGACTCGCCGGTGAAGTGCATTTTGACGACGATGAAACCTTTTCCATTAATGGCGGGAATGGTGTGGATTTGCTTTGGCTGGCCGTGCATGAACTGGGGCACAGTCTCGGTCTTGAAGACTCTAATAATCATAACTCCGTCATGTATCAGTTTTATACGGGATATAGGCCGAATTTGCGGCTGAGCCGTGACGATATAAAAGGCATACAACAGCTTTATGGTAAGCTGCATTAAATACACTGTAATGTTGATCGACACACGACGCCTAGATTTGCTTTCAGTCTCACAGAGGTCAAGCCACTAGCCAGCTGTATGCAGAGCTCACAACTTCGAGCGCACTAGGAATATGCAACTGGGGCAATTCCAAGACCTGGAACCAAAAAGAGATATTTAGACTCTTTAAGTTGTCTCAGTGTAGCGAGCACTGATATTTCATTTTAACTCCTTTAGTAGCAATCTGTAGTTTATTACCCTTCGGAAATATTACTCTTAAGATTTTTTTACTAATAATATAACAAAGCAGAATAACAATTGTCAACATGTGTGGCCAGACCAACGACTACAACTTTAATTTGCACGCTTTTGTGAACAGAATTGTCATATAAACAACATTGCAGAGACAAAGGAGTAAAGCAAAGAGGATATGCCTGGTTTGCAGCGCGTTACAGATAGGAACTGCCTCACTGTTACTTATTCTACTAATACGTTGCCCCCATTTTAGTAGTCAATCGAACTGTATGCGGTTTGTTGATTAGTGCATGGAAAAGACGTAACAGCGCTTATGTACATTCTCTCTTTTGTTCCTCTGTCAGGTGCTAAAGCCGATCCTGCTACGACAAGGAGCAAAGTAGGAGTGAGGAAAGGGGTTCCCTAAAAATGCTTTCCAGGAATTGGTTAGGCTGCTCTGCAAAGAATCTCGGAGAACACTGAAATCACGAGTCGTGAAGCTAAGCGCATTGACCTTTTATAAACAGATAACCAGTCAACAAAAACAACAACAAATCGGGTTTGGGTACTTTTACTTTTTCACACTGAAATACGGTATATACATCTCTTTGTCCAGTTCTACTGCTACATCAGAATTTATCTGTGTAGTTACATAACTTACAGCCATAATTTCGCACTAATTGCTATTCCCGAAGAATTAAAAGCTCTTCCTGGGCATATGTCCAACTCGGAAGGACCTTAGTACCAAGAATAATTTCTACAGAAGAGCTCTCGTTATTTGTCGTAGTTAAAATAAAGCGGAATTAATATTAAAGATTTATAATATTTGCTCGGGTAAAACTGTTTCTCTATCTTACAAGCTATATACAATTTGATATCATAATTTATTGGTGTGCTTTTACTGTTTGTTCTCTGATGAGAATGTCCTATGAGTTCTTATGTTTCTTCTCAAAAAACATTGACACGTGGCATGTGGATTTCTTGTTCTCACAAGAAGAGTTAAAATGTCCGGCTTTCTCCTTTCTCGACCAAGCAGGTGTGACTTTCAGAAACAAAGGCAAAGGAAGTTGAATTAAATATAAAATCTTAAATATGCCAACACGCTTCCAAATAACACGAGACAACTCGGAAGATTGGTTAAAGAGGACGATTTCCCAGGGGAAATCTTTCCCTTCTTTAGTCCCTCCTGACTGCATCCCATCCAATACGTAGAAATATCCTTGGGGTAACCAGAAGCCACTCGGGGTCTCCCACGACGCCTGAGAGCGTAATACTGCTGTCCTTTCAAGAAATACGTCTTTCCGTTTTTCCATTGCAGAGCAGCGTTCAAATCATCAGGTACATTCAACCAAGCTGCGCTGATTTTCTTAGGGTATCCAGGGTCAACTTTTTTGCGATACCAACTCCCGTAACGCCAGTATCTGTCTCCCTTGAAGAAATATGTGCGCCCGTTCCCAGGCCACTCCACGGCCGCGTCCATACCAATGAGGTCGTCGGGAAGGTTCAGATAGCTGATGTGGGTGGGACCTTTCAATTTGCGCATGTTTCTGAAGATCCAAAAACTGTGGAAAGAAAATAATTGTTAGAATCGAAAAAATATATTACTGTTGTTGACAATTATGGCTCGTTGGCTCAACCTAATTCCCAAATACGGAACTATTCAACAATTACACTATATGAGCTGGAGATTTCTATAGCTAATTGACGAGGTTGCAGCTCGAGTCAACTATCCCTCATAAGAATCGAGATCGAATGACCTAATTGTTTTAGTATAGATTTACTGGTCGTTCAAAACTATATCTAAATGTTCTTCACAGACACGTCGAAAACGCAAAGAAGCGGCCACCAGTTTGCTAACAGCCACACACTGCTAAGTTACTCAATAGCAGAATAGTTAGTGAGTAGCGTAGCCAATCAGAAAAAGGCACTCGTCATAGAAAGCTAGTAGAGTTGTACTAAAAAATTAGTCCAATCTCTGCCCGATTGAAGTTGATTTAGGCTAATCAATTCGAGGCCAGGATTAAAATTAAAATGTTTCCATCGCTATCGTTTTGAGAAGTTTGAGTTAGGACAAGGTGGAAACTGAGGGACAAAAAAATTAACATGAAACCCCACCGAAAAGTTACAAAACTGAGATCAAATCCATTGAACTAAGTTGAAGAAAACTGTTAACAATCAAGGAGAAAAGTGCCGATTGGCAAGTATAAAATAACGCAATGTACAGAGTTGTGAAGAGATCATGCTCTGACTGGTATTTGTGTATGTGTTAAGGGAGCTACGTCACGGTTTGTCGTTTGTAATCCGTGTCAATCCCTTCCTTCCGTTACCATCCTTGTTCCTTTAGGATTTATTATGATCTCTTTGATGTTTCTCTATCTTAGTAAACTACTATTTACGGGTTTCCTACAATTTAAAGGTAGTTTTGTACACGACCTGAATATCTCGTAATACCGTAACTGAGCTTCCGACCGAGGTTTTGTTTCGAAACAAGACTGTGCTAGTTAGTTTGGTTGGGTCCACAGTAACATAAACATGTATAATCAAACTGATTGTTCATAGACTTACTTGCTGCCCTTGAAAAAGTACGTCATTCCATCGGACCCTCTGGTTACTGCAGCGTCAATGTCATCTTCCAGTCCCTTCCAGTGGTCCTTAATTTTCATCACTTTCCCAGCCCCTTCGTCGCCGATCTCCGTGAAGAAAGCGCCACTAAATGCGTAAGTTTTCTTGTCCTTAGTCATCACCATGGCGTCCACTTTCTGCAGCTGACATATATCGGGCACCCCAGGGGCGGGTGTGGGTCTTGTGTGCGGTGTTGGTGTAGCGAGCTCGATGAGTGGTTTACCTGTGAAAAGACAGACACACCAATATTCATCAAAAAGCATATGCCTAAACAAATGGTCAGTTCTACATTATAGCACAGTTTGGCAAACCATTATAGCGAGTCTGCTACATGTACTTGTATACTAGTCTTAAAATTAGTTTGAGTTTTAAATCATAGATTCAAATACACAAGAAATACTAAGACGAGTTAAAGAGTTAATTTTCGACAGTTACTAGCCTGCGAGCAGGCTCACCTTTGAGTCACAGGCGCGAGCGGCGAAGAGCAAAGCGATCCGAATGGAAGGAGTCTGGTAAAGAGGCGCCAATTTCGCGCGTGCGCTTGTGCTCCAACGTGAGCATGCTCGCGGGCTACACAGTTACCGGTCATTTAGCCTCCAAGGCGATTAGACCCTGGCCGGTTAGTTCTCAACCAGAAGTCGACTAATCGACTCAGTTCTGGTTGGGGGCTAACTGGCTAGGGGCTAAACGACTTGGGACCTAATTAACGACCGGTTATCATTTCGACGAGATCGACGTGGTTTCCAGATTGATAGATATTTGAATTGAAAACTATCGCCACATAGCTTCTTTAATGCTCTTCAAAAGAAGTCTGCGTTTATGAAATCTTACCATAGAGTTGTTGAATGCCATCCACGTCATCTTTATTAAGTGTTAGCCCGGGGATATATCCAAGATAAAATGGAAACATCACGGAGTCTGGGTTCCAGGAATGGTCTAGTCCCAAGCTATGTCCGAGTTCATGGAGAGAAAGCCAATTGAGATCTACCTTGACATGGCTGCCATTTATGTCAAAATCTTCATCGTTATCGAAGTGCAAATCGCCGGCAAGGCCTACATCAAGGTAAAAAATATACGGTTTATTATAATGAAGATTTTATCTTCGATATGATCAAAGTATTATTTATCATTAAAATATTGATGTGTGGTCACGAAAATAGAGAGAAGAAGATCATCAAGTAGGAAGAACTTGTATTTTGATTTTGTTAACTCCCCGAGTTTCCCTTCTCAGGGGTCGAGCTAGGTGTCTCCCGCTGAGCACTACAAAGTCGCTAGGCTGGTAGAGACATTGTGTCTGATAAAGAGCCAAAAACAAACTATTTCCTCAGCTTGCGGGTAAAACAAGCTCCCGCGGGCAAGTAAGCCCTGTTTAATCCCACTTTACTTAACGAAACACACCTTTGTTATCAAGCGGAAAGAATGCATGAGCCAACTCTTTCCCAGGGCCGTCCGCTGGCCTGCTGTCTCCATGGTAACCAGACACGAACTTGATCAAGATATCGGCTTCTGTGTTGGAGTCAATGACGCGCTCGAACTTAATTTGACTCGCCGCTGACCACATATCCAGAGATTTCTTGATCGTGTCGTCGACGTCTTTCGTTGAAAGCTTTCGTGGGTAGTTGACGATTTTGTATGTCAGGTCCTGGTAAAGAAAAAAAAATGCAATTAAGAGAGAGTTAGCTTTAAAAAGGTTCACTGGGTACGGTGTATGAGGAAGCCTGGCGTAAGTATAATACATGTTTTTCGTATTGAACATCTGTTTTATTTTTCGGACAGAAGGATTTATTCCAGATACAAGGACGAGCTATTTACTCGGATCTGATTGGTTCAGTTAAAAAACAGAAATGAATGGTACTTGCTGAAAGCCGAAACATACAAAAGGAGTTCTAATACAAACATCACTCTCTTCTGTTAACGAGCTGCAAAACCACTCCTTTAAATTAGGCACCGTCTACACTACGCGGGAGAAATTTGAAAAGGTAGCTTCACTGCTTATACATACGGTTAGGCCTCCGTCCACACTAATCCGTCACGAAAACGCCGGCTTTTCGTTTTCGTGTACACAAAAAACGTTTTGATAACGGAGCTTTTCGGAAACGATGACGTCACGATCATCACGTGATTTCACCGACCAAGTTTCCTCAAACACAAGTCCAAAATGACCGGTGATTGTTTCGTTTTTAAATTCCTCTGGCGTAGTGTGCAACGAAAACATTTGACGCGTTTTCAGAGTGAAAAAGCCTTTTTTAAATTGCTTTGCCTTAGAGTGGACGAGGCCTTTGTCTGCAAGCCGCGAGGCCTATAATACCGGTGCTTTGTTCTAGTTTTTCTAACTCACATGAAGCGCTAAGGACAGGCGTGGACTAAAGAATACTTATACTCTCCTTGAACGGGATGTTAATTTACTTCGACAGCTCACCGTTTTGTTCCACACAGTTCCGTGGACTGCATATCTTCGTTTTCTCCTGGCACTATCCCCTGGCCCAAAATCCGGTACCGCACATCGCTTAGCGTCGACAAGAGCCACAGTGTCAGGATCTTGAAGACTTCCAGTCTCCTTGAAACCTCGCACGTGCTGCAGGCTTTTCACGGCAAGTGTGACGTCGTCACCGCTGAGCATTGCTCCTATTCGGAGATCGGGTTGATGAAGGTATCCATATCTTGTCATGTAGTCCTGGTATATGGTCAGGGCAAAAAGTAAAACGTAGTCTTTTAATTTAGACACACACAGACAGTCAGATAAAAAAAAGATCAAGAACAACTTCCTACTAATCTCAATAATGATTTTTCTTGGTTCACACTAGCGAAGGTGTAGATGATACAAAGTAAGTGAGAAGTACAGTGTAAGGGAAATAAACCGAATTGACGACAAATCATCGCTGTAAAAATGTGTAAATTCTGTTTTTTATGTCACTACACAAACTGAATTAGTTCACTGATGTCCACTATAAGATGAAACTATGCTAGAAAGTACTCAAGCGCGATGTTAAGTTATACATTTATACATTTTCCCCAAACTTTAGAAAGAAAGGTTCAGTAAGCCCGTGTAGCGTACGCGCGCCATGTTGGCTCCCGCAAAGGTTCCTAACGTCTCCTACAGATAAATCTTACGTATAGCGGAAATTGAACCTTAATTTAATACAAACAGCTGAAAGGCGATGCACACCGAGCTGAATGTGCTTTACATCAAAATATGTTACCAGCAGGAATTTCACTACTGCTGATTACCCATGTGTGATATGGTGTGATATCATAACAAGAGCTTTTCTCGGGAAGTGGAAAATAATCAATCGTATTCTATCTTCAATATTTCTTTTGTGTTACTATAAATGTGGTTTCCGCCTCTACAAAGCGAAACAATTGCTTAGCTTACAATACGACAGTATTTTATCGGTATTTTTCTCTGTACATGATACCCTTATAGCAGTCATAATTTAATCTCTAAACAAGTTTTGCGTTTGAATCGTCCGCCGCGAAATAGCCGACATATTTTCGCCACGCTTGTCCGCATTGGAATAATTGCGATAAAATTTCTTCTTTGAGTTGTACAGGGACGGGAGGATATCTCTATTGAAAATTGTCGTTTCCAAGAAGGGTGCTAGGTTGAGAGAATCGTAACATGGCCATCAGGGTTACAATTGAATTACTTTCAAGAAAGTTAATTAATGTTGCGTAACAACTTGATGAATTATTATTCGCATGTCCCGCGCGCTTATCTCATACCATCACAGTAGTACTGTAGGTATTCTTTAAAAGCAGACGATCCAGCGTTAGGTTTATGAACATATAGCAGCGTAATGGTCAAGAGACTCACGTGGCTAAGTTTTTAAATAATACAGCCAAGATACAGCATCACCAATGACTAAACTTACCATAAGCTCCGCTTGTTTTCTTGGACTTACGATTGCTCTTCCACGCACCAGCGCACCAAGGGAGCAAAGCAACAAGACCGTCTGCACATGCATAACCATTGGATAAATATTCAGGTTAAGATAACTTTAACTTCGCTGCTTTCTAAGACGACCCAAAGTGTGACTTTGACTTGACAGAGCTTGGAGTATATATATGTAACAAACGACCCACACACAACAACTAAAACAGTTCCTGTTGTATCGTCGGCGTGATGTTTACGTCACTCAAGGTGTGTCAGTGACTCTGACAACAGATGCAGCACGAGCGGAAGTGAGTTTCAGAGGGGTGTCGATGCGAGGTCAATTATTTTATTTTTAATAACAAACCACGACGCGGTGCAGATTTGTCGATTTCCCCGTGCCAGTATCAAAGTTTGTTCTTTATTTTACTCAGAAATTTCAATAGAATCGCGTTTTAACATAGCAGCGAGCCTAACGTTTTTTTTTTGTTGTTGTTGCGGTTTTCACGGCAACGGATCTGTGATGATTATTTTGCGGACGATTAGTTATTCATTATCATAAGGTCAGAGATAAA
This sequence comes from Orbicella franksi, assembly GCF_964199315.1. Taxonomy (NCBI): domain Eukaryota; kingdom Metazoa; phylum Cnidaria; class Anthozoa; order Scleractinia; family Merulinidae; genus Orbicella; species Orbicella franksi. Next base: position 3,637,367 of record NC_138148.1, on the reverse strand, counting down.
AGCCATTAGTCTGAAGTTTAAAATGCCATATTAGGAATCGATTTGAGACGGTGACGTCGTTCACCCAACCATTCAGTGTAAATTTATGTTGTGTACTGCTTTCGCAATTCGGGTTGACGCATGTCTCTCTTTATTTCGGGACAACCTTGTGCGATCGATTTCCGACTTTTCAAAATTAATTACGTGATTAACGCGCTGCGTTTAGTTTCGCGGAAAACAACCACTTTAAATAGTGGCCTTTCTTTCAAGTCAAGCTGATATCTCACTTATTACTGTACGATACAAGACAAGGGAACAGATTGACCGTAACAATATTCAGCAATATTTGAGCTACGGGATCTGGTATTGACGGTGTTGTGTTTGTTTGGATTGCGTGAATTTTGTTTTCATAATTATTGGAATATCAAAGGTCAAGTCCGTTTAGCCTTTGTTTATATAACTTTTGGGATGGTCTCAAGTAGACATACTGTATGCCCTGAATCCGCTGAAACTGCCTTACTCATAAGCTGATTTCTTAGCATTAAAATTAAAGCGGGTTTACGATGACTTGGGTAACATTTCTCAAGTTACATGTATCGAACGCGAGACACCCTCATCTAGTTTTTATCACCCAACTAATAATCAATATTATAACTAATACTAGTTAGTAATTATGATTTATACTGGTAGGCTCTCCCGTGTCAAAAGCTGGGAAAAGAGTGGAACCTACTAGATATTCCCTGGTCTAAATTGCCGGTCCATAAATGGTAACCTGATATGGGGCCCACGTCACTTTTCAACTTGTGCCCTTGAGCAACCCTTTGATAAAACACCCTCGTCGCATCCCCCGCCTACGTTTCCAAGAGATCTGGGGTGGGCCAGGGACAGTCCCGTAGAAAAGCTACTTTTTTATAGAATGGGCTTCCCATTGTTTTACGCAGTTCTGATCTATTTCCTGTGTATAGTAAATACTGTGCAACAATTGCAAGTAACTGTTAAATCTATAAGCTTCAAAAAAGTCGATAAAATTTTGTGGTTTCCGCGATCCGGTTATCATTGTCAGCTAGCCTGCAAGCAAGCTCTTGAAAGTTACTGGAATAGTGTTCGCAGGTTGTCATTGTGTTTTAATACGCTGTCCAGCCGGTGATTTTCCGGTCCTCTATCAAGCTAATCTTGTAGGACAGGTCTTATTTTGACATTGCTTTTTAAAACTTGTGCCTCCCCGCCCCCCAAAAAGGCACGTCTACAGAGCTATACCCTGGATAGATAGCAAAACAAAGTGCTCAGAATATTGCTGAAGAAAATGTACAAGCAAAAACTAACTATGAAAATACTTTATTTAAAGACCGGACTCGTTAAGAAAAATACGCCAAACATTATTGTGAGAAATTTATACAAATCTCTACCTCTTGTTTCTGCTCTCCCGGTATAAGATATTGCTTTCCCCCCAGTCTCCAAACATGGGAAGTTCTATACCAGAGGGGAAAAAATCGTTTGGGGCTAAGCGCTTGTCAGATTAGAATAGCCTATAGCTTTCGAATCGCTAAGCAAACAGACAAACATAGTCATTGCTAAACAAATAAATTTACCAATCACTTCATCCTCTTATTGTTTCCGCTTGCCCGGTATAAAGATATACCTTTTTTTCCAAACATGGATTTTTTATTCAAGGGGGTAGAAGTCTTTCGTTTTGTGGTTAAGCGGTTGTCAGATTCAAGAGCCTATAGCTTTCAAATTGCTCAGCAAAAACAGGCAAACACTCGGTTATACAAATATTAATTTACCATCTTAAGTTCCTCTTATTGTTTCAGCTTACCCAGTGTAACGTTATGCCTTTCTCCTAAAAAGGGACGTTTTATACAGGGAGATAAAGTTTTTGGTTTGCGGTAAAAGCGATTGCCAGATCAAAAGAGGCTCTGGTCGGGCTTTCACAATAAACCATGCTTGTCAATGAATAATAATTTAGTATTCCTATTACTCCTTCCCGAGTTAGTGAAACTTTCGTGGGAGAACAATTAATCACACATACACTATTAATTAACAAGAAAGGCGAGCAGCATCTAAACCCTACGGTTAACTTAGAGGGCGGTAAAAGGTATCGGGGTTCAGGTGTGATACACGAATGCAAGTAACTATGACCGAATGGCTTACTATTTTTTCCCGTGAAATGTTGAATGGCTAGTATTTTTTTTTTTTTTATGAAATTGTGATTTCTTCAGCAACCGTAAGCAATGATTTTTCGAAATAGTTTTCAATACGTCGTCAACTAGTATTTTGATTATGCTTTTTTTCAGTTATTATTTTTGACACGTGATCACGTAATAAACCGAAAGGAAATCCGTTCAATTCCTCGGCTAAACGTTATATCCTTCCGCATAAGTCTTCAGTAGACCGTGGTTTTCCTTTTGCCTCTTGTGGAATAAATTAAAGAAAAGGACAAATTGTGAGGATGCTAAGCGAGGTTATTCTTTGGACATTTACTCAAAAAAAATCTCAATAATTTTGCAAGTTCCAGTGAAAAATTTCTCTTTTTTTTTCGGGATAAGTGTAATTTCTATTTCATTTTCCGTGGATCGTGAAAATACCTTTATAATTTCTCATGAAACGGGATTTAGACTGCGCCTTTAACACCCTCAACTTAGGCTGTTACTTGTATTTTCATAACCTCCCACGCTGACATCTTTTGCCTTGAAAGCTAGATGGTGTGACGACCCAGCCAAACGGCATCTGCGAAGGACGCTAGTATTTTCCGAGACACGTCCCTTTCTGCGTCTAATTGTTTTGCCCTACATCTAAGATATTCTACCTGAGATGGTTGGGTTCTTGAATTTTTTGGCTAAAATCAGAAGTTATAAATCAGCGCTCGTGGAGGATTGAGAGTTATTTTCTTATTTTGGGAGAAAATGCAGAAGACATCCTGCTTAGTAAAGGTTTCTGGTGGTCTTATGGGTATACGAGAGAGTAACGACACAAGTTTTATTTCAAGAAATTAAACATTTTTAATAAAACTTCAAGGCAAATCATCTATACATAAAGATAACCTTTGTCATAAGTGAGATCAGCCTCGCGATTATTGGAACTAATTCTAGTGTAAACCTAAATCTCCGTAGATTTTCTAAACAGGAAATTGAAGATCCACTGAATCTATGAATGGACATTTAGCATTTCATCCAAATGGAGGCGATGCTACGTGGATATCCTTTCTCAAGCTCAAACCAGCCGTCATCAAACCTCCAGTATTCGCCATCTTTGAAGAAATAGGTTCTCTTGTTCCCACTCCAGGTCATGGCAGAATCCATGTGATGCGGGAGACCTAGAACACCAAGTTGAAAGACAAAACAGGCAAATATCTATGTGACCTCCTATATCTACTAACAGAAGTCTATACTTCATCTGACAGTTTTCGGTCTACTCTTTTTTAAAAAAGCTTGCCCTATTAGTTGTAGTTTTCGAAACCTTAAATCTTGTTACCGATCGATATTTCTTACTGATGAATGTGTCCCGCTGGGACCCGACCTGTGGTAAACGTATGACCCCTTGGTCTTAGCAGATTCTAACAAATTCCTTGGTCGTTTTTATTCCTCCTTGTGTGTCTCCCGGATTCGACGAGAAATGTTAACTGATGGAAGAATGGGAAGCATTTGTTTTACTGGTGGTTTTAATGGTCACTGGCGTGTTTCGTGATCGAGAAAGACCTCGATGAATTTTTTCAGCTAGTGGCGAACATCGACGTTTCACATGCTACTCAAGCTCTTTTATCGAGGGTTGTATGAGCCTATATGAATTTGTCACCTTGAGATAAAAAAAAAGGCACCGAACGTGGCAGATAAATCTCTGTTTCAATAGCAGCGTCTGAACAGGCTTTAACTGATATCTGACATTTGGTCACAAGTGAAACTGACAGCCGAGAAATGAGGCGCTTTTTAACAAGTAGTTGAGATCTGAGAAAGTTTAATTTCATCACCCCAAGCTAATAGTTTTGTTGAACTTGGTCCTCACTCTTACTTAATTATAATAAGCACCAATAGAGAAAATAGCCGTACGGTTGCCAAAGAAACTTGAAACTGAAAGATTTATAAATTAGGTAATTCCTTACCCCACACAGCGATCGGCTTTGGGTAATTGTCGTCAACAGCTCCCTTGAACTCGTTGTAACGCCAATAGTTATTTCCTTTGAAGAAATACGTCTTTTTATTGCCTCCCCAAACAAAAGCGACTTCAGGGTGACGCAGTGAGGATGGTAGGCCGTATTGACTGATGTCGCCGGGTCCTTTCTCAAGTTTGTAGCCATTATACTTCCAATATCTGAGAAATACAATATTTGTCAAATAAATTAAGAACTGCCAAAATACAGTGAGATAATTCTGTTCTCTTAAATTATCTCAAACTAAAGTAATATATATATATATACTATACTCAGTGAAAATGATATGAAGTAACGTTACAATGTATCTAAATTAGGTGAAAGTACAATCTTTATATGACCTGCAATGAAGAAAGATCACTACATCTAGAAGAAGAAACTGCACGTATTTCTGTCTAATCCAGTAGCTAGACTTACTCGTTTCCTTTAAAGAACACAGTCTTTCCGTCGCGGTTTGTATATGCGCTGTCTATGGGTGTTTTGAGTTCCTTCCACTTTGAAGTTATCTTTATAGGGCCGCTTTCCACGGTGAGCGTAACAGAGAGCACCCAGAAATAATCCCCACTGAACACGTACGTTCTGCCATCCATACCCATCAGGAATGAGTCGAACTTCTTCATTTTACAAACATCCAAAATCGGAGGAGATGTAGCTGGCTTCTTGGTGAGTGGAGTCGTGACTTTTGGTGTCGCTTTTGTTGTTGTATCAGGGTCTGTTGTTGGTTTTTCTGTGGTTTAAATCAAATTTAACTGATAGTACAGTCGAACCTCTAATAAGCGGCCACATATTAAGCGCCCACCCCTTATTGAGCGGCCGAAATTATTGTCAGTACAGTCAACACTGTAAATAAAACCCCTATTAACCGGCCACCTCTATTAAGCGGCCGCGGCTACCTTTTGGTCATCTCGATGAGGGTTTTTCTATTGTCTATACCCCTTTCAAACGGCCACCCAAAATTTAAAAACTTTGTTTTGGAAAAGGCGATGGCAGATAAGAGTCCGAAATAGAGGGTGACGAGAGATAAAAACATTCAAACACACGTTTATCATGATATGTCTTGAGGTGATTCCATGTTCACTGAGAAATTAACCCGATGGTGAAAAATATTCAAGGTACACCAACCTCTATTAAGCGGTTAACCCCTATTAAGCAGCCACCTCGCATTTCCGGTATCCCCGAGCGTGCCGGCCGCCTAATAGGGGTTTGACTGTATTAAAAAGACAGACTTCTTGAGGGCTTTACCTAAACTTCTCAAACTCAATGTTTAATCAAAGGAAATCATGACCGCGACGGTGTTTGGATATCCTCTCTTAATCAACATAGATTTTTACGATTTCATTACTCCGTTTTTTTATCAGTCGAGAAGATTTATTAAACTCCAGAGAGTGTTTTGCCACGTTTCCAAATTCCTTGAAGTTTGTCAAGAATACTCCGCTGCGCGTCACATTTGCAACTCTCTTTTCGGCGTTTGGAAATGCAATGAAACACTGTCTCTCGTGTTTGGTATGTTACTCAACAGAGTTTACGAGAACGAAGTTAGAGCCGCATCCGATGCTGATTTGTAACAACTGCGGGGTGTTACCTAAGAATATCTGATTCTAAGTATACGCGACGTGAGCTGAGCCATATTCGGCAAATTCGTACCAGAATATCAGTTTAGTTTTGGCACATTGTCCTCCTTCATCGGTTACCCACTGATACTGTACTTAGCTCTATTGGCTCACCATAAAGCGCCTGAAGGTTTTGAATGTCATGACTGGTAAGCTTGATGTCCTTGATATAACCTTTGTACCAAGGGTACATGACGGACTCGCGTACGTTGGAATGTTTCATACCGAAACCGTGAGCAAATTCATGTAACGACAGCCATTCTAAGTTGATGCCGCCTCTTGTTCCATTGGTGAATGTTTCATCGTCATCAAAATGAACTTCGGCAAACCATCTGCCTGAAACAGAATGAGAAGGGATTAAATTCCAAGTTGTTCTAGACTACAGCTGTTTATTGTGCTTAATTAGCAAGTTAAAATCAATGTAGCTCGCGAAATGATTAAACACCCACGTCCAAGTCGGCGTGCAGAGAACCGAATCGTTTAACCTGTTATCAGGCGTTTTTTTTTTTAAACACCCCGTTCGCCAAAACAAAAGAACGCCTGATCGCGGGTTACGAATCGTTGAGACTGGGGTGAAAACTGGGGTGAAAGCTCATGTGTCTTACTGTATACAGTCCTCGATATCAGTTAAAACGTTAACACCCTCAGTAGTTTTTTTGTAAAAGTTATATTTGAATTTAACAGAGAATTTGATTTCTTGGATGTTGGCGTTATACTGACACTTCACGAAAACCTGAAATTGATTGAATTCTGTTGAAACTCTGCATTGGGAAAAACATATTATTAATTGATGTTGATATTACACACAACAACATGAACTTTTCAGAAATATGCCCGTTTGAAAGAGTTTAGCACGAGGACTGAAGTATATTAATTATATATATAAGAGATTATCAATCACAGATTATCTCCAGAGAGGTATGCGCTGACACATTTGTGTACAGTACTTACTTGTGTTGCTGCGTGGGAATATAACATGACCAATTAATCCCCCTGCTCCATCAAATGGCAACGGATCCCCGTGCTCTCCCTTTACAAAACTAACTGATATATTTTTCACTTCTTTTTTGACCGGATCAGACGAGCGTCGTTGTCTGCATCCTGCCGCCTGAGGAACAGCGCTGAACCATTGGCCCAAGCTTTCACTAAGAATCTGTTCTTGGACACCTTGTGGCATATCAGCTGTGTAGGACATAATCGTGAAGATATATTCCTAAAGGAGAGAAGATTGTTTTCTGCTGTGGCAATGAAACATTAGCCTTCGAGTAGGCTCATATTTGGGCCAACCGACTCGCTCTTCGCCGCTCGCGCGTGTGACTCAAAAGTGGGCCCGCTCACTGGTTAAAACTTGCCCGCATCTGTTGAGAACCAAGGATGCTGAAAGAGAGAACGCCTATTCACCAGACTCCTCTCACCAGATCGCTTCCTTAGCCGACTCGCTCATCGTCGTTTGCACGTGTGGTGAGCTTGCTCGCAGGTTAATGAACCATAACCAGTTCCACGTGTTATCTTAATATTGCAAGAAAATATGATCTGGATCATAATCTCTTGAAAATTAACATCGTCAATCCACAAACCTCAGAGTGACGACCCACTCGTAATATTAGGGAGCTTAAGCAACGATTACGGCGACGCCACGCCGAGGACGACGCCTAGTCAAAACTGAATTTATATTTTACCAGCAAAATTTGCAATTGTCTAGATTTGTTCAGTACGCCAATGGCTCTGGCTAAATATGCAACAGACAGCGTTCAGTTACAAATGCAGAACTTAGCCATTTCACGTTCTTGTTTTACAGAGGACTGCAAAGAAATATACAGAGATTTATAACGCTCGTGCACAGCTATCGTTTTGCTCAATAAACCTTTTTTTTGGTGACGTTCTCGGTCTTGTCGTCGTCGTGGTTTACTTAAGCTCCCTAACAACATCTGAACAGTAACAATGGTGATACCCCTCTTCGTTTATGTTGAAAGTTACTGAAAACTTTTTTGTGACAGACATAGGACCAGAAAAGACACAACTTGTTTTTCAAGTATGCTTACACTCGAGCTCAGGGAAATATAAGAATTAGTGGTGCAGTCTTAACACCACATAGCTAATCCGGAAAAACCCAAATAAACATGGGCGTTAGGGCACCTTGGCGTACATGTACTTGGGGAGGAGGGAAGGGGGATGAGAAGTGACCTTCTTGCAGGAAATAAATCACACAATATACCCGAATTGGTTAGCGTTAGAATCGGGATACAAACCCACCCAAATTGCAGATGAAATAAGGAAATTCGCAATTTTCACGTTTAATGAAACTGTTAATAATCCAAAATCCTTATCTTTGAAGCCTCCCATATTCTATAACCTCGATCGCAGCCTACTCTATATCTAGTAAAATCAGAAACTTATGAAGGAAAAAGTTATTTCAAGTCTTCCTAGTTCGAAATCCACAAGGAAATTTTTTGTGGGTGGGGAAGGGAAGACTTAGGCAGAAAAATTGGCCATTATATTATTAATGAAATCAGAATTGAAAACCTTTTTCTCGAGCCTACCACAAAGCAAACTGCAGGTAGCAGTACGTATGGGAAAACGTGATGTACGTTTTGTAGACTGCGTACAATAGCACCGCAGTGCGATGCTTACCTATCCTCCCCCACAGAACCCTACACCGTGCATTAGCCCGTGCCTCGACCCAAGAGAGACCCATCTCTTACAGCTTCTTCAACAACGTCCTCTGCCAGGTAGTTTATGTGCAGCACATATTACTTAATCTGCTCCCATAATGGCCAATTCTCATTATGAGATGCGCCCGCAGGGAATCATGTTAGCTGTATTTATCAAAAGAGCTCCTATTCAAAACTTCAGACTGACCTGTACTTGATCACAAATACCGCCAAGGTACGACCTCAGCTGACGTTTGGCTCTTCTCGATCGTCCTTCGATTGGGTGTGGTTCTTCTTCTTCATCATCGTCATCTGTATTTCCGCATCGAGGAATAACAAGGAGCTTTTTAGTCTCAAAATCTAACTCCCCAGTTACAGTTATTCCTCCCTTGCGTTGAATAACAGAGATATTTTCAGTGAAATTAACGCCGGCGTTAGATCCCTTTTTGATTATGTTATATTTGAGCATCCATGCCTATAAACAAAAACAAATTTAGACAATAATAGTTTGATGGTTCAGCTCATCTAAAGTCAATAAATTTACTTGACTTTAAATGTTTTTGTGCTAACAAGGACGAGGAAAAAACAAAGAGTTTTAATTTAACCCGTTGAATACCAACTACGCACATATGCGTAATTAATGGTCGTGCTCTTTGTACCACTTGTGACGTCATCAATTTAAATGTCATCGGATATTCTTGATAAGCAGATGGTAGTGCTAGGCTAGCCCTTTCCGCACAATGGTCAGGTTTAGATATCGACGACATTCCGACGTCGCAAATCGAAAAACAACGTTATCAGTTTTGGTACAAAAACGGTGGTAAAATGATCCACAACGCGTATGATTGATCAAGGTCCATTTCTAGGCTTCGCCCGTAATTAACATCCAACTTTTCACTGCAGCCAGAAAGAACATACAATCCAAAAGGTAGCCAGTGTAAAAGGGCCGAGAAAAACAGAAAGGAAACGGCCAACAAACGAAATTGAGAACGGTTAATGGCAAAAAAAAAAAAAAGAAGTCCAAATTTTGGCTTATGCATGCCCGGAATTGAAGTTTTGCTCAGTTTTGTACCTAATCCTCCAAAAATCTCTCCTTTTAGTAAAAAAAAAGCTTTTTTTTAGCAAAACTTAAGCTTATTTAGCGTCATGGCAGCTAAAAAACCTGACTAAGCGGTTAAAAACGGTATTTTTTGGTGGAAGTTTCGTATTCAAAGGGTTAAAGGATATTGTCCTTTAGACCGGTCGACTAATCGTAATAAGAAAATAGCCGTATGAATGACAGGACAAGACAAAAGCGATACCAACTTTAAAAAAAAGGATTTTCTCAGCCTCAAAATCGATTAGAGAGACTAGCAAGAGTTCCTCAGTTCAAAAGTTATCATTTTTAGAGTAACAGCTAACTGTACCCATTAAAAAGTTCTACCTATTGAGGTTTTGGTTTGTAAATCACACAATGCGCTAATCAGGATCAAATGAAAACTAAATGACAATTACTCACAATTGCATCCTCATAAGTGACTGAATTAATGACTTCTGGAGAAGGATTGCTCGGGTCACTTAACGTAATAGCTACCGCTGTCGCCTCGCTAGTTTGGTCCTCGGTTGAAATCTCAATGGTTGTATCCTCAACGGTTGTTGCCTTGGTGGTTAAATCAGCGATAAATGTCGCCTCAGTTGTTGTTTCCACCGTGCTTATCGTTTTAGTGGTTGTCACATCGGTAGTCGACGTCTTGGTCGTGGATACTTCAGTGGTGGTCGCGACTCCGGTTGGTGCCTCGTTAGTTCTAGTGTAGGTGGTTGACGCCTCAGTGGTTGCTGCCTTGGTGGTTGTAGCCTCTGTGCTTGACGCCTTGGTGGTTGCAGTTTCGGTGGTTGACACTTTTGTGGTTGTAGCCTCGGTGACGGGCGCCTTGGTGGCTGTAGCCTCGGTGGCGGACGCCTTGGTGGTTGTAGCCTCGGTGGTTGACGCCTTGGTGGCTGTAGCCCCAGTAGGTGCCGTCTCTGTGGTTGACGTCCGTGTCTCGTCCTTCAGATCACTGCCTCTGTCTTAAGTGTTGGTAAATTAGATATTTCAGCACACGATAAAATATTGCTTGCCGCTATCAAACAACATTATTTCTCTTAAACCTTCTCCCATACATAAATGATTATTAAATTCATTTTTACCATGGACGAAAACTAAAGGCGTCGGAGCCATTAAGAAGCAACACCAGATGTAACCTCTGTCTTTTTCCTGCATGGATTACTCACCATACAGCGCATGTAATTGGTTGATATCGTCTTTGCTAAGCTCGATGTTAGGGATATAACCTTTGTACCATGGGTACATGGCGGATTCTCGCACATTAGAATGTTGCAGACCCAAATTGTGTCCAAATTCATGAAGCGCCGCCCAGTCCAAGTTGATGCCGCCGCTTGTTCCTATGGTGAATATTTCATCGTCATCAAAATGGACTTCAGTTGGAAAACCTGAGGCAAATGATGAAAGATTCAGCCATAGTTAGTCTCGGTTGTCCAGGAATATGGGTTTTATCAAAAAAGACAAAGAATGATTTTTGTTTAAACATTGCCATTTCCTAGCAGCGTGTTCAGATCCATCTAGACGTTGCAAAACTGCGCTAGTTCTATTTCCCACCAAGAGTTCTCAAAGGGAGAATATTTCAGATACACGAAAGGCACTATACAGAGGGGAGATAATTTAGCTCCAATAGGTTGCGGGAAGAAGCGTGATAAACTAGTGGATGAGAAGAAGTAGTCCTAGCCAACTTATGCTACCGCAATCGGGGAATGAGGGACCCTTGGTTCGAAAAACGTTTGCCAGGTTGCACTGGATCTGATTACTTGTTGAAGCCAATCATATTGTCTGATCCCAAATCAGTGAGTTCACTTGGACCTCAGGCTTAAGGGTTGCCACTTGATTCGTACCTGTAATGGAGTCTGGATGTACCGCATGACCTATGGTCCCTCCGTTTCCATCAAATGGGTATGAGTCACTGTGGTTTCCTTTTACAAATCGAACTAACACGCCGACCTTTTCGTCGGAATTGAACGAACTTTGTCTCCTAATTCTGGCTGCCTGCGGAATTGCGTTCGCCCATTTGCCCATTATTTTGCTGAGAGTCTTATCTTGGACACTCTTAGAAAGACCAGATGTGCTGTAATTCAAGATCCGGGATGTCAAAGCCTAAAGAAAAGAAGATTGTTTACTGATTATATAACGCAAGCGATTTGCATTTTTCTCCTGGACCGTCAAGAGATAGGAAAGTGAACCAAAAATGATCCTCAGGTCAGTGTCAGGTACCCATTTTTGTGATATTACAGTGTCCTATGATCCACAGCAAGAAATAGAGGGACTGTTGGGGTAGTATTGAAGATTCATCTAGTAGGAGAGTTAACAGTGGTATGATCAGTATCACTTGTGATAATGGCCTGATACAGTTACACTCTTTTTGATGTAAGAATATTGTTTTCTCTGCCCTGGCTAAATATTCTCATTTTTCTGTCGATTACTCTTGCGAAGATTGTTAGATTATAGTAAAACAAAGTGGACTATGAGTATCATGACTTCATGTGATGGCGTTCAAGTTCTCTTGAAGCCAGACTGCAGGTAGTAAATCCTGATGAGTCACAAAACATCTTTTGTTGTTCGTTTTTTCTAAATGTGCCCTTTAGAGAAAGGAAGACTTATATATGGCTAAGATAAAAACATTGTATTTAAAACTTTCAACCCACAAAATAGACTAATATTCTTTTCATAATCTCAGCCTTGGGTTTATTCTAAAATTATTCTTAAAATTTCGCAAATTTCAGCTTCGATAGTCTTTTAAAAGGTATTCTTATAAAAAAAAGAGTGTAGTTGGTCTTTACTGGAGAGAAAACCACTATGTTAAAATGCGATCAGGGCTGATCCAGGATTTTTCAATGGGGAAGGGCTAGTACTTTGGGGTTCCAGATTTACTGATGGAGCATATCTAAAAAATGTTGCAATTTGAGAATTGGAGCCTAACTTAAATCTGTTCAATACACCAGAAATAGTAGAAACGCCACAAACTTGCTTTTGTCTCCGCCAAAATATTTACGATCTTTTTCAATTTTTCTTTTCTTTTTTTCTTTTTTGCTTTCCCAAGAGGAGGGTGGCTAGCCACCCAATCCACCCTCCCATTCTCCCCTAAATGCGCCCCTGGGGTCCGTGGGTCATTCGTCCATTCAATTTTCGTTTAAAATCAAAAATTTAAAATTGATTTCAATTTTTGATTTTCATGATTTTTTTATCATAAAAAATTAGAAAGTGCCAAAGAGAAAATATTTGACTTTTTTTCTTTCAGTAGAACATTGAAACAGAACTTATATTTTGACTTTAATCCTGTCAAATTTGAAGAGAATAAAACAGAGCGGCTATTTTGTTTCTCCGACAATGTTGCAGTCTGTGGCATGGCTTAGTTTTTCTGTTTTCGACGGAAGTCTAAAAATTGAAAATTGAAAATTGAAATCAATTTTCAGGTTTTGTTTTTCGGCCAAAACATTCCAAATCATTGACAGAACTGCCCCACAGGGAAGGGGAGGGGTCTATTCACATGGTAAATTTTCGCCCCCAGGCCTTTTCCCACAGCCCCACTTCCTTCCCTGGTTAAGTGCGGTCGCGCTCTCGTCGACTGTCGCTTCGCGGTCTTTCGCGACGTTTGGGAACGTTTTGTGAATGTTGTGTCTTTTCGTCGCTCAGTTCTGTCCATTCGGCGAGCAGGGAGACCTTCGACGTCAGCCAAGAAGGAGAAAAGTCTTAGTTTTCGTAACTGGAGCGGCTGATGTGACCATTCGAGACTTCCTCCAGCTTTTCAAGCGCCATACTGTAAGATATGGATTGGACTGGACTGGACTGGACTGGATTGGATTTGTTAAAGGAAGGATTGGACTTGTCAAAGCGAAGACGCCATGTATAGTTTTAAGAATTCTCATGGAACTTGGAAGCGGGACGTTTGAGTCTGTTTATTTGGCAGATTTCAAATTAACGGATGCGCAGTACAGTGTTGTTTTCGAGAAGTCGAGAACTGAGCTAAACTACCTACCTAATCCAAGCGACAGTAAAGTAACAATTAAAGAAAAGTCGCTTCTGGCATTGGGTTCATAAAACCAATAAGACATCTTGTCCCTCAAGCGACCTTACATCTAAAATATCAAGCTCTGATACAGCCACACTTCGACTCAGTTGAAACATTGTCTGGGGAAACTGTGGGATAGCTTTGCGAAATAAATTACAAAAACTACAAAACAGAGCAGCCCGTGTACTCAAACTATGACGAAGATGCTGGTCACCTGTTCAAACTTCTCGGGTGGAAAAATCTGGCACGCCAGCAGCAAATTCAAAGAGTACGATGGTTTATAAGTCTCTGCACGGGTTGAGAAACCGCATATAACCTAAGGGACTCTGAGAATAAACGCGATGTTCCATTGCCGCGCACAAACTATTATAAAAATAGTTTTAGCTATAATGGCGCCGTTCTTTCGAAAAGTCTTCCTTGTGACTTAAGGAAAGCAGGGTCCCTGAGGCAGTTTGAACGCCCACTCAAACGAGATGTATAAGGCACGGCATTCGTGGAAAGCAGCTTTTTTTTTCGGAATTAAGTATATCATGATTAGGTTTTTAAGCTGACGAGTTTTTGAACCGTGTTTAAATAAAGATTAAATAATTAAATAAATAAAAAATTAATTACACCATCGGCATAGTCAAAGTCCTCTAGAACCGATGTAAACTTCCACCTCAAGCCTCGTCTTCTATCGATTGTGTGCCGCATAACCAAGTCCATGATCAAGACAAAGATAAAGCCAGACATTACACACCCTTGCCGCACGCCGCTCTTCACTTCAAACCAGATAGAATTCCTTCGCGCTCTGTAACAGAGCTTGAGCTCTGATGATATAGTGCCTTGAAAGCCCTGATGAAGAAGTTAGGGATGCCATACTGCCTCATAATGACCCAAAGTCTCTCGCTGATGATGCAGTCAAAGGTCTTCAAAAAGCCAACGATGTTGATGTACATCCAATACACTATTTTTCCCGACGGTTTTATCCTCGACCTAAATCTTGTGTTACCTACTCACATCTGATTGGTTTATAAACAATGAAACTGATGGGATTTAGCTCAGCTCAACAAGTTTTGTTTGATGGAAATTGTAGAGGTTTAATTCGCCCCTGAATTTTGTTCTCTATTACATTTTTTCCCAAATCCACGTGTTACAAATCCAGTTCAATCCAGTCAAATCTATATTTTACAATATGGCGCTTGAAAAGCTCGAGGAAGTCTCCATGTGGTTACATCAGCCACTCTAGTTACGAAAACTAAGACTTTTTTTCCTTCTTGGCTCACGTCGAAGGTCTCGCTGCTCGTCGTAGTGGACAGAACTGAGCGACAAAAAGGCACGAAATTTACAAAACGTTCCCAAACGTCGCGAAAGTCCGTGAAGAGAGAGCGTGACTTCCAAGACTACTTAATTAAACAGGTAAGGAAGCGAGGACTGTGGGAAGGGGGCTGGGGGCAAAAAAACTACCGTGGTAATGGACCCCTCCCCCTCCCTCTGGGGTAGCTCTGTCAATGATTTTGATTGTTTTGGTCGAAAAACAAAAATTGAAAATTGATTTCAATTTTCAATTTTCAATTTTTAGACTTCCGTCGAAAACAGAAAAACTAAGCCATGCAACAGACAGCAACATTGTCGGACAAACAAGATAGCCCCTCATCAGTTCCATTTTTCTCTTCATTGTTGACAGGATTAAAGTCAAAATATAAGTTCTGTTTCAATGTTCTACCGAAAGGAGAAAAGTCAAATATTTTCAATTTGGCACTTTCTTATTTTTTACGATAAAAAGTCATGATAATCAAAAATTGAAATCAATTTTCAATTTTTGATTTTAGAAAAAAATTGAATGGACGAATGACCCACGGACCCCCTGATCACACTGACCTGTTTAATCCTACGTATTCTCTCAAGATAGTCAGGTTTGTTTCTTCTCGATCGTCCTCCGTACGGGAAAGGATCGTCTTCGGGTTCTGTGTTTCCACATCGAGGAATTAAAAAAAGCTTTTTCGTCTCAAAGTCTAACACTCCAGTTACATTTATTCCTGCCCGGTGCTGAACCAAGGAGATCTTGTCCGTGAAATTAATGGATTGTCCGGGTAAGATTATCTTATACTTGAGCATCCATTTCTGAAAATAGAGATATTAATCTTATTGACGAAAATTATACAATTGACCGTAAAGTTAAATGAGGCGTTTAGGTTAAGAGACTGGGTTGGTCAAAGGCCAGTGAAAGCCGCGTCCACACTGCGCCAGAGGAATTTGAAAACGGAGGTCACGTTTTCCGTCCATACTATACTGCAGGAATTTAAAAACGTAACAATCACCGGTCATTTTGGAGTTGTGTTTGGAGTGCGAGCTTCATTTTCCTTTCATCGTTACAGATTACACAAAACCGTCAATAGATCAGTTTCATCTTTATTTTGTGTTCGTCCATCACAACATCCGTTGGCAATCTTAAACTTGATTTTTGTACTCTTATGATCACTCTTGTCATGCATACAATTCTTTGAACGCTCATGTTCGGTCACGCTCATCGCCGCAATATTTTAAACAAGAGCCACGATTGGTCAAAAATGGAAATTAGTGAGCTTTCAATGGAGGTAACACCCCGCAGTTCACAAGGCGTATATTTAAAATCACATGTTCTGAGGTAACACCCCGCAGTTGTTACAAATCAGCATCGGATGCGGCTCTAACTTCGCTCTCGTAAACTTTATTAAGTAACATACCAAACACGAGAGACAGTGTTTCATCGCATTTCCAAACACCAAAAAAAAAAAAAAAAAAGACGGTAGAAAACTAAATGACAATTACTCACAATTGCGTCCTCATAACTGACTGAATTAATGACTTCTGGAGAAGGATTGCTCGGGTCACTTAACGTAATAGCTACCGCTGTCCCCTCCCTAGTTTGGTCCTCGGTTGAAGTCTCAATGGTTGTATCCTCGACGGTTGTTGCCTTGGTGGTTAAATCATCGATAAATGTCGCCTCAGTTGTTGTTTCCACCGTGCTTATCGTTTTAGTGGTTGTCACACCGGTGCTCGACGTCTCGGTCACGGATACTTCGGTGGTAGTCGCGTCGGGGCTTGATGCCTCGTTAGTTCTAGTGCAGGTGGTTGACGTCTTGGTAGTTGACGCCTCAGTGGGTGCAGCCTTGGTGGTTGTGACCTTTGTGTTTGACACTTTTGTGGTTGTAGCCTCGGTGACGGACGCGTTGGTGGGTGTAGCCTCGGTGGTTGACGCCTTGGTGGTTGTACCCTCAGTAGGTGTCGTCTCTGTGGTTGACGTCTGTGTCTCGTCCTTCAGATCACTGCCTCTGCCTTTAGTGTTGGTAAATTAGATATGTCAGTATGCGACAGAAAATATACTTGCCGCTATCAAACAACATTATTTCTCTAAACCTTCTCCTATACATAAGTGATTATTAAATTCATTTTTTACAGTGGACGAAAACTAAAGGCGTCGGAGCCATTAAGAGGCAACACCAAATGCAACCTCTGTCTTTTTCCTGCATGGATTACTCACCATACAGCGCATGTAATTGGTTGATATCGTCTTTGCTAAGCTCGATGTTAGGGATATAACCTTTGTACCATGGGTACATGGCGGATTCCCGTATATTAGAATGTTTCAGACCCAAATTGTGTCCAAATTCATGAAGCGCCGCCCAGTCCAAGTTGATGCCGCCGCTTGTTCCTATGGTGAATATTTCATCGTCATCAAAATGGACTTCAGTTGGAAAACCTGAGGCAAATGATAAAAGATTCAGCCATAGTTAGTCTCGGTTGTCCAGGACTATGGGTTTTATCATAAAGACAAAGAATGATTTTTGTTTAAAACATTGCCGTTTCCTAGCAGCGTGTTCAGATCCATCTAAACGTTGCAAAACTGCGCTAGTTCTATTTCCTACTAAGAGTTCTCAAAGGGAGAATATTTCAGATACACGAAAGGCACTATACAGAGGGGGGATAATTTAACTCCAATAGGTTGCGGGAAGAAGCGTGATAAACCAGTGGATGAGAAGAAGTAGTCCTAGCCAACTTATGCTACCGCAATCGGGGAATGAGGGACCCTTGGTTCGAAAAACGTTTGCCAGGTTGCACTGGATCTAATTACTTGTTGAAGCCAATCAGATTGTCTGATCCGAAATCAGTGAGTTCACTTGGACCTCAGGCTTAAGGGTTGCCACTTGATTCGTACCTGTAATGGGGTCTGGATGTACCGCATGACCTATGGTGCCTCCGTTTCCATCAAATGGGTACGGGTCACTGTGGTTTCCTTTTACAAATCGAACTAACACGCCGACCTTTTCGTCGGAATCGAACGAACTTTGTCTCCTAAATCTGGCTGCCTGTGAAATTGCATTGGCCCATTTGCCCATTGTTTTACTAAGAGTCTTATCTTGGACACTCTTAGAAAGACCAGACGTGCTGTAATTCAAGATCCGGGATATCAAAGCCTAAAGAAAAGAAAATTGTTTACTGATTATATAACGCAAGCGATTTGCATTTTTCTCCTGGATCGTCAAGAGAAAGGAAAGTGAACCAAAAATGATCCTAAGTTTAGTGTCAGGTATCCATTTTTGCGATACTACAGCCCCTATGATCCCAAGCAAGAAATAGAGGGACTACTGGGGTAGTATTGAAGATTCATCTAGTAGGAAAGTTAACAGTGGTATGATCAGTATCACTCGTGATAATGGCCTGATAACAGTTACACTCTTTTTGACTTAAGAATATTATTTTCTCTGCCCTGGCTGAATATTCTTATTTTTCTGTCGATTATTCTTGTGAAAATTGTTAGATTATAGTAAAACAAAATGGACTATGAGTATCATGACTTCATGTGATGGCGTTCAAGTTCTCTTGAAGCCAGACTGCAGGTAGTAAATCCTGATGAGTCACAAAACATCTTTTGTTGTTCGTTTTTTCTAAATGTGCCCTTTAGAGAAAGGAAGACTTATATATGGCTAAGATAAAAACATTGTATTTAAAACTTTCAACCCACAAAATAGACTAATATTCTTTTCATAATCTCAGCCTTGAGTTTATTCTAAAATTATTCTTAAAATTTCGCAAATTTCAGCCTCGATATTCTTTTAAAACATATTCTTATAAAAAAAAGAGTGTAGTTGGTCTTTACTGGAGAGAAAACCACTATGTTAAAATGTCATCAGGGTTGATCCAGGATTTTTCAATGGGGAAGGGCTAGTACTTTGGGGTTGCAGATTTACTGATGGAGCATATCTCAAAAATGTTGCAATTT
This sequence comes from Orbicella franksi, assembly GCF_964199315.1. Classification (NCBI taxonomy): domain Eukaryota; kingdom Metazoa; phylum Cnidaria; class Anthozoa; order Scleractinia; family Merulinidae; genus Orbicella; species Orbicella franksi. The sequence continues at coordinate 3,618,645 of NC_138148.1, read as the reverse complement.
GAGAATTGGAGCCTAACTTAAATCTGTTCAATACATTAGAAATAGTAGGAACGCCACAAACTTGCTTTTGTCTCCGCCAAAATATTTACGATCTTTTCAATTTTTCTTTTCTTTTTTTCTTTTTTGCTTTCCCAAGAGGAGCGTGGCTAGCCACCCAATCCACCCTCCCCCTCTCCCCTAAATGCGCCCCTAGTCACACTGACCTGTTTAATCCTACGTATTCTCTCAAGATAATCAGGTTTGTTTCTTCTCGATCGTCCTCCGTACGAGAAAGGATCGTCTTCGGGCTCTGTGTTTCCACATCGAGGAATTAAAAAAAGCTTTTTCGTCTCAACGTCTAACACTCCAGTTACATTTATTCCTGCCCGGTGCTGAACCAAGGAGATCTTGTCCGTGAAATTAATGGATTGTCCGGGTAAGATTATCTTATACTTGAGCATCCATTTCTGAAAATAGAGATGTTAATCTTATTGACGAAAATTATACAATTGACCGTAAAGTTAAATGAGGCGTTTAGGTTAAGAGACTGGGTTGGTCAAAGGCCAGTGAAAGCCGCGTCCACACTGCGCCAGAGGAATTTGAAAACGGAGGTCACGTTTTCCGTTCAAACTATACTGCAGGAATTTAAAAACGTAACAATCACCGGTCATTTTGGAGTTGTGTTTGGAGTGCGAGCTTCATTTTCCTTTCATCGTTACAGATTACACAAAACCGTCAATAGATCAGTTTCATCTTTATTTTGTGTTCGTCCATCACAACATCCGTTGGCAATCTTAAACTTGATTTTTGCACTCTTATGATCACTCTTGTCATGCATACAATTCTTTGAACGCTCATGTTCGGCCACGCTCATCGCCGCAATATTTTAAACAAGAGCCACGATTGGTCAAAAATGGAAATTAGTGAGCTTTCAATGGAGGTAACACCCCGCAGCTCAATTGGCGTATACTTAAAATCACATGTTCCGAGGTAATACCCCGCAGTTGTTACAAATCAGCATCGGATGCGGCTCTAACTTCGCTCTCGTAAACTTTATTAAGTAACATACCAAACACGAGAGACAGTGTTTCATCGCATTTCCAAACACCGAAAAAGAAAAAAAGACGGTAGAAAACTAAATGACAATTACTCACAATCGCGTCCTCATAACTGACTGAATTAATGACTCCTGGAGAAGGATTGCTCGGGTCATTTAACGTAATAGCTACCGCTGTCGCCTCGCTAGTTTGGTCCTCGGTTGAAGTCTCAATGGTTGTATCCTCGACGGTTGTTGCCTTGGTGGTTAAATCATCGATAAATGTCGCCTCAGTTGTTGTTTCCACCGTGCTTATCGTTTTAGTGGTTGTCACATGGGTGCTCAACGTCTCGGTCACGGATACTTCGGTGGTAGTCGCGTCGGGGCTTGATGCCTCGTTAGTTCTAGTGCAGGTGGTTGACGTCTTGGTAGTTGACGCCTCAGTGGGTGCAGCCTTGGTGGTTGTGACCTTTGTGTTTGACACTTTTGTGGTTGTAGCCTCGGTGACGGACGCGTTGGTGGGTGTAGCCTCGGTGGTTGACGCCTTGGTGGTTGTACCCTCAGTAGGTGTCGTCTCTGTGGTTGACGTCTGTATCTCGTCCTTCAGATCACTGCCTCTGCCTTTAGTGTTGGTAAATTAGATATGTCAGTATGCGACAGAAAATATACTTGCCGCTATCAAACAACATTATTTCTCTAAACCTTCTCCTATACATAAGTGATTATTAAATTCATTTTTTACAGTGGACGAAAACTAAAGGCGTCGGAGCCATGAAGAGGCAACACCAAATGCAACCTCTGTCTTTTTCCTGCATGGATTACTCACCATACAGCGTATGTAATTGGTTGATATCGTCTTTGCTAAGCTCGATGTTAGGGATATAACCTTTGTACCATGGGTACATGGCAGATTCCCGCACATTAGAATGTTTCAGACCCAAATTGTGTCCAAATTCATGAAGCGCCGCCCAGTCCAAGTTGATGCCGCCGCTTGTTCCTATGGTGAATATTTCATCGTCATCAAAATGGACTTCAGTTGGAAAACCTGAGGCAAATGATAAAAGATTCAGCCATAGTTAGGCTCGGTTGTCCAGGAATATGGGTTTTATCAAAAAAGACAAAGAATGATTTTTGTTTAAACATTGCCGTTTCCTAGCAGCGTGTTCAGATCCATCTAAACGTTGCAAAACTGCGCTAGTTCTATTTCCCACCAAGAGTTCTCAAAGGGAGAATATTTCAGATACACGGAAGGCACTATACGGAGGGGAGATAATTTAGCTCCAAAAGGTTGCGGGAAGAAGCGTGATAAACCAGTGGATGAGAAGAAGTAGTCCTAGCCAACTTATGCTACCGCAATCGGGGAATGAGGGACCCTTAGCTTGGTTCGAAAAACGTTCGCCAGGTTCCACTGGATCTGATTACTTGTTGAAGCCAAGCACATTGTCTGATCCGAAATCAGTGAGTTCACTTGGACCTCAGGCTTAAGGGTTGCCACTTGATTCGTACCTGTAATGGGGTCTGGATGTACCGCATGACCTATGGTGCCTCCGTTTCCATCAAATGGGTACGAGTCACTGTGGTTTCCTTTTACAAATCGAACTAACACGCCGACCTTTTCGTCGGAATCGAACGAACTTTGTCTCCTAATTCTGGCTGCCTGTGGAATTGCATTGGCCCATTTGCCCATTATTTTGCTAAGAGTCTTATCTTGGACACTCTTAGAAAGACCAGACGTGCTGTAATTCAAGATCCGGAATGTCAAAGCCTAAAGAAAAGAAGATTGTTTACTGATTATATAACGCAAGCGATTTGCATTTTTCTCCTGGATCGTCAAGAGAAAGGAAAGTGAACCAAAAATGATCCTAAGGTTAGTGTCAGGTATCCATTTTTGCGACATTACAGCCCCTATGATCCCAAGCAAGAAATAGAGGGACTACTGGGGTAGTATTGAAGATTCATCTAGTAGGAAAGTTAACAGTGGTATGATCAGTATCACTCGTGATAATGGCCTGATAACAGTTACACTCTTTTTGACATAAGAATATTATTTTCTCTGCCCTGGCTGAATATTCTTATTTTTCTGTCGATTATTCTTGTGAAAATTGTTAGATTATAGTAAAACAAAGTGGACTATGAGTATCATGACTTCATGTGATGGCGTTCAAGTTCTCTTGAAGCCAGACTGCAGGTAGTAAATCCTGATGAGTCACAAAACATCTTTTGTTGTTCGTTTTTTCTAAATGTGCCCTTTAGAGAAAGGAAGACTTATATATGGCTAAGATAAAAACATTGTATTTAAAACTTTCAACCCACAAAATAGACTAATATTCTTTTCGTAATCTCAGCCTTGAGTTTATTCTAAAATTATTCTTAAAATTTCGCAAATTTTAGCCTCGATATTCTTTTAAAACATATTCTTATAAAAAAAAGAGTGTAGTTGGTCTTTACTGGAGAGAAAACCACTATGTTAAAATGTCATCAGGGCTGATCCAGGACTTTTCAATGGGGAAGGGCTAGTACTTTGGGGTTGCAGATTTAATGGAGCATATCTCAAAAATGTTGCAATTTGAGAATTGGAGCCTAACTTAAATCTGTTCAATACACCAGAAATAGTAGGAACGCCACAAACTTGCTTTTGTCTCCGCCAAAATATTTACGATCTTTTTCAATTTTTCTTTCCTTTTTCTTTTTTGCTTTCCCAAGAGGAGGGTGGCTAGCCACCCAATCCACCCTCCCCCTCTCCCCTAAATGCGCCCCTAGTCACACTGACCTGTTTAATCCTACGTATTCTCTCAAGATAATCAGGTTTGTTTCTTCTCGATCGTCCTCCGTACGGGAAAGGATCGTCTTCGGGTTCTGTGTTTCCACATCGAGGAATTAAAAAAAGCTTTTTCGTCTCAAAGTCTAACACTCCAGTTACATTTATTCCTGCCCGGTGCTGAACCAAGGAGATCTTGTCCGTGAAATTAATGGATTGTCCGGGTAAGATTATCTTATACTTGAGCATCCATTTCTGAAAATAGAGATATTAATCTTATTGACGAAAATTATACAATTGACCGTAAAGTTAAATGAGGCGTTTAGGTTAAGAGACTGGGTTGGTCAAAGGCCAGTGAAAGCCGCGTCCACACTGCGCCAGAGGAATTTGAAAACGGAGGTCACGTTTTCCGTTGTAACTATGCCGGAGGAATTTAAAAACATAACAATCACCGGTCATTTTGGAGTTGTGTTTGGAGTGCAAGCTTCATTTTCCTTTCGTCGTTACAGATTATACAAAACCGTCAATAGGTCAGTTTCATCTTTATTTTGTGTTTTAGATGAACAGCCACTAAGTGGTGCTGAAACATTAAGATGGATAATTATCGGAATAGATGGCTCGGAATTTCGTCCATTACAATATACGTTGCAATCTCAAACTTGATTTTTGTACTCTTATTATCATTCTTGTCATACGCGAGCACAATCAATTCTTCGAACGTTTATGTTTGGCCACACCCATTGCCGTAAACGAGTTTATATTACATGTACTGTCAACAAGAACCACGATGGTCAAAAATGGAAATTAGTGGAAGTGAACTTTGAATAAAAAATCATTTTAGAGTAAGAGGTAACAATCTCTCGGGAGACTCGCTGTAACTGACCAACGATCTCTGCGTTTTTCAACTGAAGGAAGTTTGGACCTGTGAAAGACTACTTTTGGTTTCGACAGTGACTGACGCAATGTTGATATGCGTGAACACTAGTCGTGATCGCGTGCACAGTGACTGGCATCTAGAAAGATCGGTAATTCAATTTACTCCACAGCACTGTTTCGTTTAGCCGGTTCAAAGCGTGGCAAAGGCTTGCAACATAATCCCGTTGGAGGTGAGCCATCTACTCTTGAGTCAAAACGTGCTATTTAAGGACCCAGGGTGACAATTCTCCTTAATTCCCTTATAGAACAGATAGCCACATATCAAGGCTTGGTGTTATCGATAAATTACACTATATAATTTTCACTATGCGTGGAGAGCAGAGACTATTAATTTGACATTATAAAACCATCAAGTATCACGGGTGCAAATACAGCAATAGTTAAATGACATTTTGTCTAATTAACATGGCAATATTTGTGTTTTTTGACTCTCACACCCGATTTTACAATGCATGCCATAGTGTATTCGGAATCAAACAGCAGGTTTACAATTATCATCTGGTATATACCTACACCATATGTACCTACAAGTCTTACAACGATTCCTTTGATAATGCCCACTGCTGGAGACGAACTCCCAACATTTTTACGCAATGTGTTTTTGATCATTTTAACACTGATTAAGAACTCGTCGAGAATCAAGCTGAGAAAACAGATAATTTTGGACAAGGGGTTGTTTTTTTTTTTTAGAAGATATTAAAACTGGTAGGCCTGTGAGTAAATGCTATAGCTTAGTTGCAACCCTAAATACAATGGATATGTGTATGTTAGAAACTAGTAATTAACAACTACAAAAGATTGTCTCACCAGAACGTCTTTTTCAGAGACTGAATCGATGAGTTCTGCGGACGGCATGCTACGGTCTGGTAGCGGCCGGATAGGTGCTGCTAAGCTGAACTCAAGACACCATAAGAAGAGTAAAGTAGATATGGTGATGACAAGCCACTTTGAATTCCAACCTCGACTTTTTGGCATCATCCTCGCGGAATTCATCGTTGCATTTGAAAAACCAAGTGCGTGTGATGAGATACACAGTTTCAAAACTGTCTCGATACAGTTACAAAACTTGAAACATTAAAAGCAACTTCAATCAGCATATGTACAGTTGGCTACGACCTGAAAATCACGGAATGAACAGATCACTGAGGGTTTGAAGATCTCCGTGTGATTACGTCAAACAAAATTATCATTTCGGATTTGACATGACTAGACAGGATACTTTATATATCTTATCAGATTAGCTAATAAAAATATATATTTCTTTCCGAGCGATTTTGTCACCTTGAACTCCGTGTAATATTACGGGTTTTAGATGACAAAGTGATAGAATGTGCTTTGTTCGTTCACCCTAGTACAGTCACTTTATTTATACGCGCAAAATGACATATCTATTGCACCCGGCCTTTACGCCGGCTGTTACCATAACCCCTCCCCCTTCCAACAAGTTAAGCACAAGTAAAAGTAGATGTTCCAGCTTGTATAAAGTTTCATTGAGGCAAATATTGATTTATCTTTGTTTTTATTCCGGGTTCATCTTCATGCGAAAGCCACGACACGTGGCGCGTTAAGTAAGTGCATTATAGAAACAGTGTGAAAACGGGATAAGACAGAAGAAATAAACTGCAACTCCAAACGAAAGTTTACATTTTATAAATCGCTTTTTTTTTTTTTTTCATTATTGCACTCAGCTTGAGATTTCTCGCAGGTAGATTTAAAATACACCCTTTTTTATAAGAATATATTTTATAAGCATATCGAGACTGAAATTTGCGAAATTTTAAGAATATCTTAAGAATAAACTTTTTGAGTATCATCTTGTGTGTTAAAAATCTACAAAACAATACAATTATATGTTTTTAACTAAACCATATAAAATTCTTCCTTTCTCTAAACAGCACTAGCCAAGTGTACAAGCCAAGTTATGTGCGTTATGTGCAGGCTTTACTGCCCGTGGGTTGACTCCCAAAAAATTACTATATTTTCAAGGAACACCATCCAGACACCAAATACATTCGAAAACAGAAACGTAATACTCTATAATCTGCGAATATTCCCAAGAATATTTTCAGCCTCGGTCGGAATAACAAAATTCTTACAAAAAAAGAGTATATAGCTTGAAATTTGGAATAAAGAGTCAGATGGCAAAACATGTCGACCTTTAGCTCCGACGAAGGCAAGATCAACAACACATCTACTTTACTATCTTTCCTTTTAAAGAAAATAAAAACCGTCGGAAGGAAAGTATTAATCATCTAATACTCGAAGCAAATTGGGAATAGCCTTACTCCAACTGTGATTCAAAAGAATCGCAGTAGTGGTAAGTACAAGGTCAGTTTCAAACGGTCAGCGCAAACAATTTAACATGTCGTAAACAGATCTTTCCTGACGCCGTTTTCAACATTTTTGCTAATTAGAATCATCTGGTTATAAAAATATATATATTAGAGATCCCATGACTGAAAAGAGCGCATAAAATTTGGTTCTTTCGGCGTACAAGCAGGCATGTCTGAAAAGATATGAATGGAAAGCAAGATTGCAACTTTCGATGACCTTTCTCATGATCCTGACAAGGAGGCGGCGGGGTTTGTCGGGTTTCAAAATGGCGGCACAAGCTAGAAAATCACGTTCCGTCGAATAACTGCAAAACCCGGAGGGAAATCCGGGAGAGCCAGTTTACTAAAATGAAGCTCCTTCCCGAGTTTCAAACTCTTACCTATTCATCTGCCGTTTTAATAGAAAAAGGTTGCTCGATCAGTTAACAAACTTAAACATTACCTAAGTCTAGAACAGAGTGCTTGAAGCGCAGCTTCTCCTATGGTAGCGCTGCTTTAAGGATTCTCTACGCAGGATCTCACACAATGCAACTCTGTATTTTTTAAAAAAGCAAAAATTAGTGTTAGGCTCTCACACTGTAATCATGTGAACGTGTGATTTTTCTAGCCTATTTTATAATAACATACTTATTGCCGCGCTTGATGGGTCAAGTTGCTCGTATCCCAGATGGACGATCAGTCCAAGCAGTCCTATATGGCGAACTAGCAGAGGTGGGTTCTACAAAGACCAGTCCGTCGTTTCTCAGATTCAATGGTATTCGGAAAGATATTCGGAAACGTCTCGTGGAAAGAGATTCTTGCAGACAGGCCAGCAAGGAGGAAGTCCATCTCTGATATCTGTGACAAAATAAACAAGAGCGAACGGAGGAATTCGAACAAGGAGAAAGAAAGCTAAACATCATGAGAAGATAAGGCTGACAGAGAAGAGGAACTTTGAACTAAGCGACATTATTCATCAGAGGTTATTTATTTATTTATGATTTCTGTATCTGCGCAACGTTTTCTAGACAGCTGGTCTCGTTCGATCTAGTTTTTTTTATGTTACTCATGTCGGGCCTCAGGTATATATGATTGTAACTAATGATCTTCCTTGTATTAATAAATAAATAAATAAATAAACTAAAAACCCTTTTATTTACCATCTATTGAAAATGGCACACCCACAGACAGTAGGGACTCTGCTTTGATAAATACGGTGGTCCATATCTGCAAACACAACAAACAATTCTTGAAACACAACACAATATTTTTGAAATACAAGTCAATATTTGTGAAACACAACACAAAATTATCGAAACACAACACAAAATTATCGAAAACACAACACAAAATTATCGAAACACAACACAAAATTATCGAAACACAACACAAAATTATCGAAACACAACACAAAATTATCGAAACACAACACAAAATTATTGAAACACAACACAAAATTATCGGAACGTAACACAAAAATTGAGAGTGAATTGATGGGCTCATCCTGAGCTATACAACGCATAAGCCCATTCTTACTCAACCACTGATACGTTATGCGCCTTACAAACTCCCGCTATTTTTCGTCACCATTTTTGCTTTCGCGAAAGGTTTTGTGCGAACTGTGGAGCTGTTTTAAAACACTGCTCTAAATTTTGTCATGCTTGTGGACAAAAGGTAGAAAATGACATTGTTGGTGGCAATGAAACGGATAAAGACGCAACAAAATGCTTGAGATTCAAAAGCTATGCTGCAAGAGGTCTACCCATTTTCGATCAAGTGGCTCGAAGAAGAAGGGGCAGAAGAGGAAAGAAGAAGATCCCTTCGCATTAATCAATGGATGTTACAAGGATGTTGAAGAAAAGGCAGTTGGAATAACTTTTAGTGATATTCTTTTTTTGTGTGTCATGCCTTTGTGCATGTGCATGTGAGTTGATGCTACCAGTGGTCCATCAACCATATGATGAGTTCAAAAAAGATGTGACATTTACATTTCTAAACACAAGGGGCTATGGATATGCATGAAGTGCCTCAAGTTCCTTAGTCTCTTTTGCAGCTGTAGCTGCCAAGACTTCATGTGTATTTAGTTACAATGTAAGGTTTTAAATTGAGTAAACTATTTCTGATGTCATAGTAGTAGTAATAGTAGTTTTCAAACCATTTCCTCTTCTTTTTTGAAAACTGAGGTCCTGATACATGAAGTTACATGTAAGGTTCATGTTCAAGTGAAATATAGATTTTGGTGTATTGTTTCTCATTTCTTCATGTTGATAAGCAGAGCTTACTGTTACTTACTTACGGCTAGCAAAGGCAAATAAACCATCATTTGAAACTGAGAACATGTTAAATTTTTGTTTGGAACCAATCTAGCAAATTGTGTGTCTCAAAATCTGAGACCGAAGACCCCTTCTGAATCTCAAAAACTAAAACCGAAGACTCTCCTTCAAATCCCAAGAACTAAGAGATTTTTAAGATTTAAGGTCTTAGGTCTTAGTTCTTGAGATTCGGAGGGGGTCTTAGGTCTTAGACCTTAGTTTTTTTAGACACCCCTGGCAAATCTCATTCCAACTTAGGAACTAAAGAATTCATTCCATTTATTCCATGAAATAAATAGAATTAATTGCACTCAGCCACTTTCCCATTGTAATATTGAGTTGTATCGAAATTTCTGAATTACTGTTATAGCTATTGTGCCACTAGCATCAAACGTTGGAACAGTGCTAATGCCTCCCTCCAGTTTGTTGGATGGTGCAAATTCAGATTCTCCAACACATAATTAAAATACTCCAGAAAACTGTTCTCGTCTTCCACTGACCTACAGTACACAGCCATATCATCAAGTTGTTGTTCTGTAACAGGACATTTGAAATCTTCAAACCCACCGTTTTCAGGAAGGTAGAAAAGCTCATCAGGTCAACCAGGTATCGTATCGTACCGTGATTTTTGAATATAGTGGGTGTTCCAGTGATCCCTGACATGATCGAGGTCTGCCTGCAAGATATCTTTGAACCAGTCCATACAATAACCGAGTAAGGAAAGCCACATACACAAACTTTATTAATGTGTCTTTACATCTAGCCACGCTGAAAATAATAACGTATGAGAACCTCCTCTTTGTCGACAGCTGCTCCACATCTAGAACAGAATTTGTACGTTTCCTCAGGCTCCTCTGAGGAGTCCAAGCATGTATAAGAAACACATTCATATATCTCACTACCTCCTCACTACGACTGTCCCTCACTACCACAATGGCAACACAATGGCAGGATTGAGTTAGGCGCATAACGTGTCAGCGGTTGACTAATGATAGGATTATAGTTTGTATAATAGCACATCAATTCTGCATAATTTTGTGTTGTGTTTCGATAATTTTGTGTTGTGTTTCACAAATATTGACTTGTGTTTCAAAAATATTGTGTTGTGTTTCAAGAATTGTTTGTTGTTTGCAGATATGGGCCACCGTAGATAAACCCCCTTAACTTACAAAACTCAGCTGTTTGTTTCGTTTGCTCGAGATATTTTGAAAATTAAAGGGCCGTTTAAATACCTTTATGGCAGTTTTCCGTACAATCAATCAATCAATCAATCAATCAGTCAGTCACACAACACTTTACCTTTTTCAGAGCTTCTGAAGCGGTCAATGTAAAACGCAGACTGCGGAGGGCAGACTCGAGACTGGAGGCCGGGAATAAAATGCAGACTGAGGGTAAAATGCAGACTGTAGACTGTAGACGTTTTAACTTGAATCGTGTTACCATTTCCGTCATTGAGAGCTAACAGTAAACAGGCTAGCTGGAGCGCTATTATTTAAATTTAGGTTAACCTGAGTGGCATTCAGTCTAACTTGAGTGATATTTAACATACTTAAAAAGTCTGTAGTCTGCAGTCTGCACTTTACAGGAATTATGCACCCCCGCTCCCCCATCGGGCTAGGAAAACGACTTGTTTTGTTCTCGTGATCAACTTAATTATAATCACTTCAAAACGGTAATAATCTACACGGGAGGGAATAATAACCCTGATTCAAAGGAATAACACTGCTACTGGTGTTTCAGTTGTAGTCAAATTTATTGTAGCTCTGTGCTGAGATACAGCTTGTCGCGATATCGATCGGTATTACATTAAGTTGGATTACAAACGATTTCGATTTCTTTGGAGCATATTCTTTTCGAAGCGGGTTTAATTTCTAATGTAGGCTATTTAAGCTCAAAATTCAACATTAAAGAGAGTTTAATGCCGTAATGAAACACAGAAGCAACCCCAATGGTAAAGCGCTTCTGTGTATTCCGCGAACGAAACTATAAGGTTACGGGATATCCATGAATATATTTTGTCTGAAACAAGTTAAGGCAAAACGTGCTATCCACTGAAAATTCTGAAAAGAACTCTTCCCCCTCCACTCTTTTATGGTCATGGTTAATTTGTTAACTGACTGCGTTAAACAAGAAGTACAAAGACCATACAAAGGAGGGCGATACCTATCCTCGATGCAAAATATGTATGAAGAGATTACACTGCCACTGGCGTTAAAACCGAGATTTATTGCAAATCGGTTGTGTAGCTCCGTGAGAAAATCATCCTTACGATGCGTGCAACCTAGCTTACAAAAGATTTGTGAAATTTCTTAAGCCATGTTCTCTTTAGAAGCAGTTCTATTTCTGATACATGGGATTTCGGCGTTACGGTATAGCTTCACATTTCATCCAAGCCGAAGCAATATTGCGTGGATATCCACCGACTAGTTGAAGACTGCCATCATCAAGCTTCCAGTAGTTAGTATCCTTGAAGAAATAGGTTCTCCGATTACCTTTCCATGTCATGGCGGAGTTCATGTTCATGGAGAGCGGGAGGCCTAAAATGTCAGTATCAAACGACAATTTAAAACAAAGCTATTCCATAAAGTTCAGCAGTCTACTACTCTTTATCCTAGGGTATCAGTCTATTTGTTTGCAAGCTCACATGTAGCAGTTTCGTATAGTGTGATCGTCCGGGTGAGTGTAGTTCTGAAAAGAACTGTTGTTGGTGACTGACGTTTCGACAACCTGAGCGAAAGTCATCTTCAGAGTCAAGTGAATAGTGTTTGTCAGTCGATGATGTTATAAGTCTGGTCCGTTGAACGTGATTGGTCAGGTGGGTTTCGATCCGTCTATTGTTAGTCAAATAGGTCGGTTTTGGTCCGTGTATTGTTAAGTCGGTCTGTTAGAAGTCCGTTTGTCGGTTTCGTTTCCGTCATGGATAAGTCGTTTGTAAGGCGCCGGTAGTTGTTGACATCTATTAAGAGGCGTTTGTTCTAGGTTAGTGTACCAGCTTTCCAGAGTCAGTCGTTGAAAATAGTTTGTACTGTAGGTTAAGCACTGAGCAGAGTCCCAGTCAATGTTGTGGTTTGTCAGTTGATGATGTACAGCAATGTGATTGTTGGCATCACCGTTTATGTTCAGTCAGTCTCGTGTTAAGGTTTCTGCCAGTCTCACCAATGTAGGAAGCCTGGCAGTCGGAGCATTTGATCTTGTAAACTGCTCCCTGTCTGTTGTTAGGTTCGTCTATGTCTTTCACGTTGGTCAGTAAGTGTCGTAACGTAGTTGTAGGTTTGTGGGCTACACGGATGTTGTAGGGCTGCAGGATCCGTGAGATGGTCTCAGAAGTGCCCTTAATGTAAGGTATGGTCACTGTAGTAACAGGTGTAGGGTTCCTGTTCGTGGCGTCAGCTTCAGTAGGTCGGTAAATGTCTCGTCTAATAAAGTCAGCGTTGTAGTTGTTTTTGTGAAAAGCACGTTCAAGGTATCTGTTTTCGTCACGTAAGTTGTCCGGTGTGTCACAAACTAGTTGCGCTCGTCTCGTCAAAGTTTTTTTAGTCGTGGCTTTGTGTGAAGTCGGGTTGTAGGATGATTCGTCAAGTAATCTGTCGGGATGCGTCGGTTTTCTGTACACTGTCGTTCGTAGTTCGTTGTTGTCGCGGCTTACCAAACAGTCTAGAAAAGGAAGTTTTCCATTTTCTTCGATCTCTTTAGTAAACTGGATGTCGGCGTTCTGTTCGTTTAGGTGGTCGTGAAAATCGTCAATTTCGTCTTTGTGAACGGCGGTAAAGGTGTCGTCAACGTAGCGTAACCAAAGCGGTATCGTTTGTCGGCAAGTTGCAAGGGCGCGTTCCTCCACGTGTTGCATTACAATTTCTGCGACAACGACGGAAACAGGCGACCCCATGGCTGTTCCATGCAACTGTTTGTAGTGTTTACCGTTGTACTGAAAGTAAGTCGATGTAAGGCAAAGGTTCAGTAAGTCCATGATGTCTTCTGTCGGTAACGGTAGTTTAACAGTAGATTGTTGTATAGCAGTCTCGGTACACTGTAATGCCAATTGAAGTGGAATACTGGTGAACAGTGATTTCACATCAAAAGACACAAGTTTGTAGTCGTAAGGTATCTGTACTGTCTTAATAGCGTCAATAAAGTTCTCCGTAGATTGTAGTTTGCGTCTTGATTTGTCAGTAAGGGGTTGCAGTATGGTCGTCAAGTACTTAGACAGTTGATACGTAGGGGACCCACAGAATGACACTATAGGTCGCATCGGTACCTATATGCGACGAAACATTTACCGACCTACTGAAGCTGACGCCACGAACAGGAACCCTACACCTGTTACTACAGTGACCATACCTTACATTAAGGGCACTTCTGAGACCATCTCACGGATCCTGCAGCCCTACAACATCCGTGTAGCCCACAAACCTACAACTACGTTACGACACTTACTGACCAACGTGAAAGACATAGACGAACCTAACAACAGACAGGGAGTAGTTTACAAGATCAAATGCTCCGACTGCCAGG